>NC_091842.1:27976193-28277359 GCF_037783145.1 Equus przewalskii | reverse complement strand
CTATCTATTTATCAAAAGAGATTTATTATAAGGAACTGGCTCATGCGCTTATGGAGGCTGAGAAGTCCCACCCTCTGCTGGAAACCCAGGAAAATAGAGGGTGTAGTTGCAGTTCAAGCCTGAAGGCCTGAGAACCAGGAGAGCCAATGGTCTGAGTCTCAGGAGAAGACCGATATCCCAGCTCAAGCTGTCAGGCAGAGATCAAGAATCCTCCCTTCCTTCATCTTTTTTCCATTCAAGCCCTCCACTGATTAGATGAGGCCCACCCATATTACAGAGGGCAGTCTACTTTACTCAGTTTACTGATTCAAATGCTAATCTCTTCCAGAAACACTCCTACAGACACACTCTGAATCCTATTTATCTAGGTATCTGGGCATCCTGTGGCCCACTCAAGTGGACACATAAAATTAACCGTCACAGAGGGTGACGGCCGGAAGAGGCGAGAGAGGTGGGCAGGGATGTGTGGTTTGTACTGTGTCAACTCGGTGAAGGTAGAAATGTGTTTTCTGGAAGCCTCTCCCCTGGTAGATTGGCTGAAAGAGGCGAGCGTGAGTGCACCAGCAGCAGCCGTCACAGAGGCTCCTGGTGGTCAGACACACTGAGGGACGAAAAGACACAGAGACATCCCTGGGTTCCACTTGTCCTTGCTCTCTGCTCTGCATCCAGCTCTTCTGACTGCTGACCCCGTGGACCAGCGGCAGCCCCTGTCCCACCACCGGCCGTGTAGAAGGACAACTTGCCATAGAGCCTTCCCTTGATTGTCCTATTTTGGTGGCCAAATGTGCTTGGTGGCTCACATGGCCTGGCCAGTGCCTCTTTGATCCTCCAGCTTCCCTCCTGGACCATCCTTTCCCCGGCTCCTCCTCCTGCTCCATAAGGTCTAATTCCTAGAATAAATCTCTTATCCCATAACCCAGAATGTTGCTGCTTTGAGCCCCGACTGATTCACTGGGCCAGATCAAGTAGGCCAAGGTGAAGCCCAGGGAAGCTGTCGAAGGCCCCTGAGCCTGCATCTGTGGCTGGGGCTCCTGTGACTGCAGCCAGGGTTCCAGGTCCCCAGGATTCTAGACAGAGTGGGGCACGGTGCAGACGGAATTGCCACCCGTCTTCCCAAGAGCGGGTTCCTGGTACATTCCTACCTCACTAGGGAGCGCCATTATGATTTTGCTCCTCAGTCATGGCAAGAAGTGTTGTTAGCATCCAACAAGTAGAAGGACTAAGGAGCAGGAGAAAAGACTCTAGTCCTTTATTTGTATAAAGGTTGGCAGGTTTGTATACAACACCTTTGGCGTAGGCGCAGGAACAGGTTCAATGAGTTGACTTTTAGACTGAAAGCAGCTGGAGATCTACCCTCCAGCATGTATGTCCAACACTCCAGGGATGCGTGTGCGTAACTGGGCAAAGGAGGCAGTAGTGCCTACACTTGACAATCAACTGGGGGGCTTAAAAAATATACAGATGCTCCACTGTAGACCATTTAAATCTTATTTTGGCGGGTGAGGCCCAGACGTCTCTGGTTTTTTTTGTTTTTGTTTTTTGTGGGTTTTTTTTTTTTTTTTTTGGTGAGGAAGATTGGCCCTGAGCTAACATCTGTTGCCAATCTTCTTCTTTTTGCTTGAGGAAGGTTGTTGCTGAGCTAACATCTGTGCCAATCGTCCTCTATTTTGCATGTGGGACACCACCACAGCATAGCCTGATGAGCGGTGTGTCAGTCTGTGCCTGGGATCTGAACCTGCGAACCCTGGGCCACCGAAGCCAAGCATGCAAACTTAACTGGTATGCCACTGGGCCGGCCCCCAGACATGTCTCTTTTTTTTAAGAGTTCAAAGTGATTCCCAAGAGTAGCCAGGGTTGAGAATTGATGCAACTATAGTGAAGAGGTTGAAACAAGGAGACCTGTGGGCCATATCTGATCCAAGATGTGTTTCGATACACAGTATTTTCCTTCATAAATTTGAATTCACTGCTAGTATTGAAACAAAGAGATTGCAAACACAAACCTGAATTTCCAGCTTTTCTCCTTTGAATACCTAGAAGGATTGGCAATACTGAGCCCACATTCTCACGTGGCAACAGTAGTTAAGAGCTGAATAGGAGCTTTCCTTAGGGAGCCATGGGCTCTCCCATTTGCCACAGTCCCCACCAACCCCTAATACTTACCCAGCTTGTTTCACTCATTTTATGGTCTGCCTGTCCACTGTAGACATTGGATTTGGGGACCTTGCAGAGATCAAGAGTAGGAGTCAGTGAACTATAGCCCTTGGGCCAAGTCTGGCTTGCTGCCTGTTTTTGTGTGGCCTGCAAGCTAGGAATGGTTTTTACATTTTGAAATTGCTGAAAAAAAGTGAAAGAATAATCTTTCAGGACACATGAAAAATCAGATGAAATGCAAATTTCGTTGCCCACATTGCAGTACAGATCACAGCCATGATTATTTGCTTATGTGTTGTCTGTGGTGCTTTGGTGAGTTGAGTACTTGCAACAAAGACTACGTGGCCAGCAAGACCTCAAATATTTACTGTCTGGCTCTTGACAGAATAAGTTTGTTGATTAAGAGACTAGGATTTAGGGGCTGGTCTGGTTGCACAGCAGTTAAGTGCACACGTTCCGCTTCAGCGGCCGGGGTTTGCCGATTTGGGTCCTGGGTGTGGACATGGCACCACTTGGCACGCCATGCTGTGGTAGGCGTCCCACGTATAAAGTAGAGGAAGACGGGCATGGATGTTAGCTCAGAGCCAGTCTTCCTCAGCAAAAAGAGGAGAATTGGCAGTAGTTAGCTCAGGGCCAATCTTCCTCAAAAAAAAAAAAATGAAAAAGAAAATAGGATTTAGAATCAAAGAAAGCTAGGTTCGAACCTCAGATGTATTATTAACTGAGAGAATTTGGGAAAATTACATCAGCTCTCTATAAAATGCAGAGAAGTCTTACCCTGCGGGGGACTGTGGTGGGGTGGATTAGGTGACTATGCGCAGCCCACAGCTTAATGCCTAGAGCAGAAAAAATTGTACCCAACAGAAGAGTAAGACTGAAGATCACCCTTTTTGAGACTGATAGTGTTTATCAGTAAATGATGTTAAACGAACCAGGGTTCTTTAACTCTAGGAAAAAATATTCATTGCTATTCCCTTAAATAGGTTACATTATTATGTCATTAAACTCACTTTGCAATAATTCAGATTGAGTTACTTTTCTACGTTAGATATCTTTTAAGTGTGAAAACTGCAATATTTGCCAAATAAAAAAAATCACCTTTTACTCATCACGATTAATTATTGGCTTCATGATCGTATTAAAGCCTTGGAAAGAAGAACCCATTTGGCGTGAATAGTAACTTAGTTTGGGTAGAAAGTGAACTATTCCCCCCGAGTGAAAGCTGTCTTTTTGATGACACTACGTTATATTTTCCATTTGAATTTTAGTAATTCTCTAGGATCTGATATTCCCGTTGTCAAAAAAATGAATTTTCGTCTGTTTGATCAAAGTTGACCAAATAAGAGACTTGGCTATATATATTTTTAATCCGATTAAATCTTCAGTGCACTGATTATGCGCTTAAAATACATACAACATAAAATTTACCATTTTAACCATTTTACAGTGTACAATTGCGTGGCATTAAGTCCATTCACAATGTCATGCAATATTATGCAGCCCTAACCACTAACCCTGGCAACCACTAATGAATTCACCTATTCCAGACATTTTGTTTAAGTGGACTCATAGAGTAGGTGGCTTTTTGTGCCCAGCTTCTTCCATTTAGCATCGTGTCTTCAAGATTCATCCGTGTTGTAGCGGGTACCAGTACTTCATTCCTTTTGGTGGCTGAATAATATTCCATTGTATGGATATACCACATTTTGTTTACTCATCCATCCAGTGATAGGCTTTGGGTTGCTTCCACTTTGGGGCTATTGTGAACACTGCTACGACGAACACTCATGTACACGTTTTTGTTTGAAAACCCATCAGAGTTCTCTCATCAAGACCCTTTCAGCCAGTGCTTAGGGTCTTTGAAAAAACAGGACTAGTTGAAAGGACAGTAAAAGGACTGAGACCTGGGTGAAAGGGTCTTGATGATACATTTATTTACTTGCTGAATGCCTGTCTCGTCTCCTTGAATGTAAGGCCAGGCCTGTATCTGGTATGTTCACAGCTACACCTTGAGAGCCTGAAGATACAGATGGACAATGGCCAGATCACATATTAAAACAGAACTCTGACCCACAGTCTGCAGCAACCAGCCCAGGAAACCAACCCGTTATCTACAGACCAGCCCAGGAAGCCAGCCTGCTATCTCCAAATCAGACTTGGAGCAAGTCAGACCGCTATCTCCAGCAACCAGCCCAGGAAGCCAAACAATAACCCCTGCAGCAATCAGCCCCAAATGGCCAGGGATTAATTAATAACTGACAGCTTCCCTAATTTTTGTCCCGCTTCTAACATAGGACCAACCAGTGACAGCCAAACGTGCACCTCTAACCAATCACATAGGACGTCCACCTCTAGTTAGCCCGCCTACAGCTTCCCCATGCCAACAGCCTCCACTCAGGGGGCATCCAGATCCTTCCCTTCTCTCCACTATAAAGCTTTACAGTCCTCTGCCTGCCTGGATCTCTGCCAAACTGCAAATGATGGGGGTCGACTCCCTTGCTATAGCAAACTCTGAGAAAATAGCCTTTGCTTGTTCTCATTCGATAGTCTCTGTTTATGCCCACGACCTCCATCCCCTGGCCAGGGCCTGGCACGCACAGGGCATCTGGACGGTAACTGTTAATGATGTGTACACAGACTGCTGAGGAGGGAGCAGTGCGGTCCTTTTGCTGTGCCCCACCCGGTCACTCAAGACCACAGCACACTCTATGTCTTATCCCAGCCTCCCTGCCCCAGAATTCCAGACCCGCTCACATACTGGCCGACTCACATCTCCATATGGACCTCCACAGGTCCCTGGGACTCAACGTGTCACCTCCTTTCTTCCTCCTGCAGCTCTTTGCCTGGTTTCCTCACCCAGGATCGCCCTGAGGGCCCCGCCTGGAACGTGGGAGTCAGCCTACCTCCTCCCTCCCATTCTCCCCACCTATGATTTGCCAGTAAGTCCTGGTGGTTCTATTCCAGAAGTCGCAGTGAATCCACCCCTCCCTCCAGCTCCACTCCTGGGTCAGGCCTTCATTGCAGCAATAGCCCAGAACTGGTCTAGCTGCCTTGAGTCTGACCTCCTCCAAAACAGCCGGGGGACATTTCCATTTTCCCATTTGTGACCAGGAGACTCCCCTGCATAGCAGCCTGCCAGTCACCATCAGGTTAGAGTCTAACCTTAACAGAAGAACCTTTCTGGAGCCCCCAGACCTGGTGCCTGCCCACCCATCCAGCTTCAACTCCGGTACAGCCAACCTTCTAGCCACTAGCACGTGACAGCACTGCCCGCCCTCTCGGCTGCTCCGCCGGAGCCTCTGCCAGGCTCGCCTCCCGCCCGCCCTCCCTCCTCTCACCTACTTGGCAGGTAGCTCCTCTTCAAGCCTCAGCCAGTCACTGTCACTGCCTCCCCGGGGAAGCCTCCTTGCTGCTGTGGCAGACCTCTCCTGATCCCTGATCTCTCTGGGCTCATTACCCACGGGTGAGATCTGCTGGTCAGTCCCCTCTCTTCCCGTCACTGTGTCAATTCCTTGAGGGCAGAGATTTTACTTTTTGACCTTTGTCATCTCAGAACCGAACATAATGCCTGGCACTTGGCAGATATCGAGATGTCAATATTTGTTGAGCAAATAAACGTTTGCTAAAGAAAAGAGCTGTATCGGGGCTGGATCACCCCACAGAGTTTAAGGCTCGTAGCAAAAAAAAGGGGAACCCCGTCCCCAATTATTTGGAAAGAATTTGATATTTGATAGTTGGGCAAAAGCAATGAAGTCATCATTCTGAGGAAATAGAGGAAACGAGAACTTTCTGGGACTTCCATACATTCCCTTTGCTGTCTAGGGTTTTTTTCGATTATTATGTTTTCAATTTTACTTATAATAATTTACACATGCAACTTGATTTTGAATAAATTTCAGGACTATTGAAGATACAAACATAACCTTTTATTACCTTTATTTTAGGACTAATGGGAGAGACTTCTTTCATACTTCTTCCCTTCCTCCCAAAAAACGTCTTAACCTCTGTTGAGTAAGTGTATGTTTTTAATCACGTTTTCCTCCTTGCCTAGCACCCATGAAGATCAGAGCTGAAATTGTGGCCCGTACCCCAGTGTGTGCATTTCTGACTGTTAACTTCTCAGATTATTAATTTACTTTTATTTTTCTTCTTGATTTCTTTACCATTATTTTTCCAGCTTATCTATCCTTGTTGTTGTTTTAATTAATAGATAATTTTTTTCAGCGGTTTTACAGAAACAGCAGGTTTACAGAAAAATTGAGCAGAAAGTATAGGGAGTTTCCATACACTTTCTCACCCCCCAAATTTCCCCTGTTATTAACAATTTGCATTGGTGTGGTACCTTGGTGACAGTTCATGACTTAGTATTGATATATTGTTATTAACTAAAGTTCATAGCTAACATTAGGGTTCACTCTTTGTGGTGTCCAATTCTATGGGTTTTGACTAATACATAATCATGTACCCACCATTTCGGTATCACACAGAACACTTTCACTGCCCTAAAAATCCCCACGCTTCACCCATTCGTTCCTCCCCCACTTGCTGTTAGTTTTGTTTCTATTTTGAGTTATGTCAGAAAAAAGACAGAGAGGAATCATAATCATTTATTCCATCACCTTGTTATGAAAACTTTCAGACATCCCTAAACGTTGGAAAAATGATACAATGAGTACCAGTATACCTTCTACCTGGATTCAACAACTGTTACCATTTTGTCACTTTTGCTCTCTATTATTTATTATTTTGATTTACTTATTTTATTTTTCTGAGCCGTTCGAGTGTAAGTTGCAGGCATTGTGGACGGTTGATCCCTAAATGCTTCAGTGTGCATCTTGTAGGAATAAAGACATTGTCCTGCACAATCTTGATGCCATTACTACACCTAAGGAAATACTAGAAATAAATCTATATGGTCATCTAATACCAGTGTTACCAAACTAGGTTTGTTTGGCACGCCACACGATTCTGCCAATCGCCAAGACATGAGTTTGCAGCAGAGAAAGGGTTTAATCATGAGGCAGACAAGCGAGGAGACAGGAGAACCAGTCTCAAATCCACATACAGGAAAAATGGGGATTAGGGATATTTACGGCATAAAGGGGTGGGGCAGTATAAGAGCAGGAATAGATGACTGGAGGAGAGGAGGAGTGACATCATGGCTGATCTGTGCAAGCAGAGTTGAGCTACATGGCTCTTCATAGGGCACATGTTCACAAAATGGTGGCATCACCATTATCTGAGGGTGGAGTTTTCAACTCCTTGACATTGAAGAGTCACCTATCCGTCATCTGCACAGGCCCAGTTGATGAGTCAGTGGTCTCAACTGGCCTGAACTGGACAAGAAGTCAACTCTCAATTCCTGAGAAATGTAAGCACCCCGCCTGTTATCCAAGTGTCAGAGATGTTATCTATCTATATATATAGTGTGGGTTTTAGTAATGGTTACCTAACTACCTTTGCAAACAGACAACTGAGGCTAATTAAAGCACGTCCTCCACTGTCATTTCACCAGTCCACATTCAAATTTCCTCAATGGTCTTCAGAATGCCTTTTATGGCTGCTTCATTTTCTCAAACCAGATGCCGTTAAAATTCATGTTTGGTTTGTCATGTTGTCTCTTTCATCTTTTTTTACTCAGAACAGTCCTCTCATCTTTTTCCATCTTTTTTTTTTTTTGACATTGACTTTTTAAAAAATTGTGTAAAAAATATATGTTTTTCCATCTTAACCATTTTTAAGTGTACAGCTCATGATCCTACATGAAGAAAACCCTAAAGATTCCACGCAAAAAACTATTAGAATTAATAGATAAATTCAGTAAAGTTGCAAGATAGAAAATCAACATACAAAAATCAGTAGTGTTTCTTTACACTAACAATGAGCTTCCTGAAATGAATGACATTGACTTTTAAAAGAATCAGTCCAGTTGTCTTAAAAAATATCCTGCCTTCTGAATTTGTCTGCTTGCTTTCTCCTTGTGTGAACTCCCTTTCTGTCTTTCTGGTGAACAGGAAGTGAGTTGATTGGATTCAGGCTAATAGTTTTGGGGCGAGAACACGTCAGAGGTGGTTTGTTCCTGAGAGAGCATCCCCTTCAGGAAGACACACAGTGTTATATGCTGCAATATTTGGGGGACTTAAGGCTCCCGAAGATGTTAATCCAACCTTGAGTTGAATGAAATCTCTGCTCCTCTAGTCCCACCCCAAGGATCTCCAAATTAATTCCTCTACCGTCTATATAGTTGTCACTGGCAAACTTCATGCTGAATTTTCTCCCAGCCACTGCATCCTACCTTCAAAACCAACATTAATCTTTAGCAGCCAAGAACAGGAAGGAAACAATCAATTAAATTAGCTGCAAATGTCCCTCCACCCCCCAGTATTCAGAAGACTGCTTTAATCTCAAGATGTGTTTTTAATTTTTTTTTTTTTCAGTGAGGAAGATTGCCCCTGAGCTAACGTCCATTGCCAATCTTCCTCTTTTTGCTTGAGGAAGATTGTCCCTAAGCTAACACCTGTGGCAGTCTTCCTCTATTTTGTATGTGGGATTCCGCCACAGCATGGCTTGACAAGTGGTGAGTAGGTCCACGTCCAAGATTCAAACTCATGAACTCCACGCTGCCAAAGCAGAGTGTGCAAACTTAACCACTATGCCACCAGGCCAGACGCCTCAAGATGTATTTGTTTTTTTTTTTCATATCAGAATAAATATTTTTATTTAACTAGGTGAGTTTTATTTCTGATAATAATCAATAGTTAATGGGTGCCAAGTAGGAAGAATAAAGGGGGTAACAGGCTGTGTAACGCTGGCTTGTGTCACAACAATCAGTTTGGGGCAATCATTCTTCAAGATGTGTCTTTATCCTTGACCTTTGATCACTACATGGATATGAATGTCTTTGCTTTGACTTTATCATTGTGGTACATTTTCCTTCCAAAGGTGTTGAAGTAGACGATTTCAGAAAAACTCAAAGAGCCATCTTGAGATCTGGCCCCAGTTTCGATCATTATCTCTGATTCATTAATCAGAAATATAGATGTCTAGATTGGCTTAAATTCTATGCAGAAGAAAAGACAGATGGAAAACACTCAGATACCTCTGCAGAAGTTTGCAAAGGTTGGAGTAGGGGACTGGCAATAATGATTATAAGAATAGCTACTATTTACTGGACATGTGCTACATCCATGGCTGCCTGGAGTTTCTTCCAACAGGTTTTCTGATTCTCTGACACCAACTGGGTGTCCAATTTGATTCAATTCTAACACTGTCTGGAGTTAGTGTCAGACCCCACGAGTTACAGGGCTCAGTCCCACAAGACTGCTCCCACTCCAGCCACAAGTCCTGGGCCGCCCATACTTCTGACTGACTGGCTACAAATTCGCGAGCTCCCACAACTCCCTCCTCAAGTTCAGTAATTTGCTAGAACGGCTTACAGAATTCACTTATATTTACCAATTTACTATAAAAGAGAAAACTCTGGAACAGACAAATGGAAGAGATGCATAGCAAGGTTTGGGAGGAGGGGAGCACGGAGCAGGTGTGCCACCCTCCCAGCATCTTGATGGGTTCACCAACCTGGAGGATCACCACTCTAGCTGTTCAAGGGTTTTTATACATCTCAATCTCTAGCCCCCTACCCCGACCCCGCTGTCCTTGGAGGTCAGCAGTTGGGGCTGAAAGTTCCTACCCTCTGGTCACTGGTTTAATCTTTCCAGTGACCAGCCCTAGCTTGAGCCTCTCCAAGGGCCCCCTCCTAAGTCATCTTATTAGCACAAACTCAGATGTGAAAAAGGAACTTGTGATGAATAACAGAAGACACTCCTTACTCAGGAGATTCTGAAGGTTTTAGGAGCTCTGTACCAGGAACCAGGGACAAAGATAAAATATGATTCTTGTTCTGTCACACTGGTGCATGTTTTCTGATTAACTACTTTATGCAGAGAGCTGGAGATTCAGTGACAGGTGGGGTTCCCACGTTCACTGAGCTTGGAGTTTAGTGGAGGAGACAGAAAAGTGAAGAAGCAATTACAATTCAATTTAATAAGTGGCATGAGGAGATATGAGGCAGTGGAGCACAGAGGAAGGACACTGAATGGTGAGGAGTGGGAGTAAGGACAGAGCACTTGGCACTACACTGACTCAGAAAACGGAACAGCCACATGCACAAGAATGAAGTTGGACCCTTATTTAACACCATATACAAAATTAACACAAAATGGATTAAAGATCTAAATGTAAGAGCTAAAACTATAAAACTCTTAGAAGAAAATAGAGAGCAAATCTTCATGACATTGGATTTGGCAGTGATTTCTTGGATATGACAGGGTAGGGGAGAAAGACAAATCCTCTGCCCTCTAGGTCCTTCTGGCTGGGACACAAATTAAATTCACATGAGACAGAATAACGGGAGAAACTCAAACGAAGCTTTATAACATGTACACATGGGAGAGACCCAGGAAAAGTGAGTAACTTGCCAAAATGGCAGAGGGTCTCATCTTAAATAGCATCCTCAGCTAAAGACAAAGGAGGATGTTGGGGGTGGGGGGAGTCAGTTACGGGAGATCACCAGACAAGTACAGTAAACAAGAGTCAGGTTATTACGCAGACTTGAGTCCTTTCCTTCCACATTGATAAGAGTTTCTAGAGATAAGGTCATCCCCCCTTCTTCCTGATACAGAGAGGGAGAACCTTTACAGATAGAGATTTCCTTTACAAATGTAGATTTCTCTTACAAAGGGTAAATTTTACTTTTCAGAGCTTCTCCCATGTCTGCAGTTTTTAAAAGTAACCAGCCCAAAATAATCCTCATGCCAAAGAGACACATTTTGAAGCCAATTCTGATCTTCCACAACACTGAAGGCACAGGCAACAAAACAAAACCTAGACAAATTGGATTTCATGAAAATTAAAATTTTTGTTTCAGAAGGCATTATCAACAGAGTGAAAATGCAATTCACAGAATCGGAGAAAGTATTTGCGAACCATCTGTCTGATAAGGGATTAATATCCAGAATATATAGAGAACTCCCAAAATTCAACAACAACAAATTACAACCCAATCGAAAAATAGACAAAGGACTTGGATAGACATTTCTCCAAAGAAGATATACAAATGGTCAATGAGCACGTGAAAAGACGCTCAGCATCACTAATCATTAGAGAAATGCAAATCAAAACCAAAATGAGGTACGAGCTCACACTCATTAGAATGGCTGTTATAAAAAATAGAAAATAAAAAACAGAAAATAACAAGTGTTGGTGGGGAATTCTTATTGGGCAAGGGCTCTCTGTCCACCCGTGCACGCAGAAGCCGATACTGTATACACTGGCCTTTGAGGGAAGACATTTTACTATGACACAGTCGATTGGCAAGGAGACAGGAGAAGGGATCTCCAATCTGTCTCCCTGATCCAGAATGGAGGCTAAGGTTTAAGGGCTCAGAGAGCACAGGCTGGTGTGGGAAGCACTGGCAGGATGAGTTTTGATTGGCAGATCAAAATTTTCTCTTCTGCACACACTCCTGGCTGGCAGCAGCCCATGAAAAATAGCCTTAACTTTCTTTCTTTCTTTTTTTTTTTTTGAGGAAGATTGGTCCTGAGCTAACATCCATGCCCATCTTCCTCTACTTTATATGTGGGACGCCTGCTACAGCATGGCTTGATAAGTGGTGTGTAGGTCTGCACTCCGGATCCAAATCAACAAACCCCAGGCCGCCAAAGCAGAGCGTGTGAACTTAACTGCTGCACCACTGGGCTGGCCCAACCTTACCTTTCTGTTAAGATGAGGCCAGCACGTAAACAAGGGTGAAGGTGTTATTTAGATTTAAGTCTTTCCCTTCTCTACTGATAAGAGTTTCTAGAGATTTAGCCGTCCTCTCCTTCCTGACTCAGAGAGGAAGGCACCCTTACAAATGGAAATTTCTCTATAAACATAAATTTCCCATACAAAGGGGTAACTTCTATTATGTTTTCAGAGCTCTTCCCTGTGTCTGCTGTTTCTTAAAAATAATCAGCCCCAATCTCAATTTTTAAAACTAAAAAAAAGACTCCCCGGAAGATCTTGTTAAAATGCAGATTCTGAGGGGCTGGCCCCCTGGCCGAGTGGTTAGGTTCGCGCGCTCCGCTGCAGGCGGCCCAGTGTTTCGTTGGTTCGAATCGTGGGCGCGGACATGGCACTGCTCATCAAACCATGCTGAGGCAGCATCCCACATGCCACAACTAGAAGGACCCACAACGAAGAATACACAACTATGTACCGGGGGGCTTTGGGGAGAAAAAGGAAAAAAATAAAAATCTTAAAAAAAAAAAAATGCAGATTCTGAGTCTGTAAGTCTGGGGCTGGGCCTAAGATTCTGCACTTGTCACCTGCTCCCAGGTGCTGACGTCGTGCTGACGCTGCTGCTCCTCGGACCATCCTAAGTGGTCCGCTCTGGATTTAGCAGTTCAGTTTGCACAAACACACAACTCTATCCCCAGAGCCCCTGAAAGGGCAGCTGACCCCAAAACAAGATCTTGAAGTCAAGTGCGCTTCCGCCCCCTCCGTCACGCGGTCTAATCCACGCAGTCACTGTAATTGGACAGCGTCATGAGATCAATGTCTCCTGCTGTGAAAGCAATCTCCCGGGCTTGGCCTGGGCATTTCCTAGCAGCAAGAGACCATTACACAGCAGTCACCTTGTATTGTAGCCTCAGTACAGACATAAAAGGTACAAATAAAATAAAATAAAAAGAAAGTTCACCGGCTGGTTTAAGTCACTGCTTCTTATGGCTGAGCAAAAAGTTGGTATACTAACGCTTCCATAAATCTTTGGGTTATTAACACCATGCCAGAAATCTCAGTTCTTTGAATTTTAAGTCCATAGTCCATGTTGCTGAAGGCTTTTTTTAAACTTCTTTTTTGAAGGCTGGAATAATGTTATATTAGAAAAATAGACACAACAGAAATGATTGAATTCCAAGGGAAAACCTATTGAAGGAGCCATAGACCAAAACCAAAGGCCAACAAACACTCAATTTCTTCCTTTTCCAGAAAGGATCCTGTGTGGGAGAGTGAGAAGAAAGCAACTGATATTTATTGAACACCTAATATGGACCAGGCGCTCTTGATGTGTTACCTTGATTATATTTGTTAAGAATGCTTTTGGGTACAAGTAACAGAATACTTGACTATAGTGGATGTACTCATCAGCTATTGCTAGGTAACAAACAATCCCCAAATCTCAGTGGCATATGATAGCAAATATTCTTTTTCTTGGTCATAAATCTGTGGATTGGCAGAGTTGACTGTTCTAGATTGGGCTTAGTGCCAGGTCATGAGTTTAGTTAAGTCCTGCTTCCCACATCTCTTTTGAGACCAGTAGGTTTCTTGAGGCACATTCTTCTCGTGGAGATGGCAGACGCACAAGAGGGCAAGCCAAGCTGCACAAGCATATTTATTTAAAGGCTCTGCTTACATTTCATTGGCCAATATCCCATTAGCCCATGCAAGTTACCTAACCAAGCCCAAAGTCAAGATATGGGGAAGGACACCCTGCCCTTCATAAGGCCAACGATGTGGATGGACAATTCCACGGCAGAGCAGGAACTCACTGAGACCAGTCTGCCAATATATCTCTGTGGCTTTGCCAAAGCAGGGTTTATTTTTCTCTCCAGTAGGAAGTCTAGAAGCAGGCATTTCATGGCTGGCGAAGCTGTTCAATGACAACGCCACCCAGGTCTTTTCTCTTTTCTCTTTGCCGTCTTCAGCATTTTGGATTCTGCCTTCACGCGTAAGTTTCCATGATTGCGACACGGCTGTGGCACTTCCAGCCCTACATCGGTATTGCCTGCGGGAACAAGTGAGAAGCAGGAAGGGACAGGGCCTGATTCCACAAGGCAAAAGCTTTCCCAGAAACCCTCAGCTTATTAGTCATTGACAGAAACTGTGTCACTTCGGCATCATGGAAATAAGCTTGCTTACAAGGGCCCATTGCTGCCCCAAACAAAATCAGGGTCCTTTTAAGAAGAAGGAGTAACAGACATTAAGAAGGCGGTTTGCAGTGTCTGCCATGCCATTGAAATCTCACAAAAATTCTCGGAGATAAGCAATATTCCCATTCCAATGATCAAGAAATCCTGGCTCAGAAAAATTAAATGAACACACCTGAGTTGCCTTAGCCAGGATATAAGGATGTAACAGGATTGAGATTTGAACCTAACGTCATGTTCCTTTCACGACAAATCGCCCCTTCCTCCTGGACTGGGGCCCCAAACACCTGGGTTCTTGTCTTTCTGCCACTAACTCAAATGTGAGATTTTAGACGTTTCCACCGTATGAGTGAGTCTCAATTTCTACATCTTTCCAATGTCCAGGTGGGAGGAGAAGAACTTTGAGTTCTTGTCCAAGCTTGAGTGTTCTGTGACTTTGTGAGAGCCTTCTAATAGGAAGATATGGACCCTCCCTCCCTGTAGATTTTTCAGCCATCTTGGTTTGTTAATTTCAAACTTGAAGTCTGTTAACTTTCAAGAGTGCTCCTTCCGGCTCCATTCGTTTTTTTTGCAATCTACTGAAAATGAATAGCACAGAAAAATTGGTGTTTAGATCAAAAAGCCATCATATTTTCCCCCAGAGCATATAAACTTAATGAATGACTTCTCTCTAGTCTTAAAAACAAAAAACTAAGTTTCTTTTTAACTAAACCAAAATAAATTAAAATTTACCCATGGCTCCAGTCACCCACAGACAATTAATACTTTTAGACTATTTTCTATATGTATATGTAAATACATATACGTAACATGTATAACATATTTCTCTGTCTTCAAATGGGATAACATTATTTTGAACTTGCTTTGTTTTCAACTTATATTTTATCATAAAGGTTTTTCCATGACAATAAATATACATTAGATCATCAGTTGTAATGGCTGCTGGCATTCCTTCAATTTATGCAAATAAATGACAATTTATTTAACTGTTGCTGTTGTTTCCAGTTTTTTTATGTTAAAAAGCAGTAATTTCCTAAAATCAGATAAGTGTAACTGGAGCAATGCAGTGTGATTTTGGATAGTACGTTGATGAATTTTTAAACATTTAAATAGTTATACATTTATTGGTATATGTATATTACATATATTTGCTGATAGAGTATATATTTATCAGAAGCAATGTAACTAGCCTTTATGAGAATCACATAATGTTTAATTTTAAAATAAAATTTACTTCACTAAATATGCTGAGTCATTTAGGAGACTAAGAAAATAGTACGGTGGCATGTGGATATAACGCAGACCACGAACTTGGGGCTTGAATGAGAGAAGTTTAGGAAATGCTTCTGTAATATCCTTGGGCACATTTCTTTGTGTACTTGCCTGATGTTTTCCTTGGGATGAATTCTTATAATTGCTCAAGAGGTAGGCACATTTTTTTTTTTTAAATCACTTTTTTTTTCTTTCATTCTGCATTTTTTTTTTTTTTGAGGAAGATTAGCCCTGAGCTAACTGCTGCCAATCCTCCTCTTTTTGCTGAGGAAGACTGGCCCTGAGCTAACATCTTCCTCTACTTTATACGTGGGACACCTACCACAGCATGGCATGCCTACCAGTGCCATGTCTGCACCTGGGATTGGAACTGGCGAACCCTGGGCCAACAAAGCAGAACATGTGACCTTAACCATTGTGCCACTGGGCCGGCCCCAAGAGGTAGGCACATTTTTAATGTTTTAAATATGTTCTGCCAATCTGCTGTGCATAAAGGAAGCCCCAATTTTCCCTCCCACATTCCATCCCATTGGAACATAAGTTTCACAAAGATAGAGACTTTATTTGTTCGCTTCTGTAGACCCAACATTTACAGTAGTACTTAGAACATAGTTTGTTCTCAATGAGGCTGTGCTAGATGTATGTGTCAAGAACTTGGAATGCTCTGAGATCTTATTCTACTTGCAAGTTAACAAGTTGGCCTGCCACAGCTTCACGGATGGAAGAAGACTTCTAGATGGAACAAATGGGACAGACGGAATAGGACTCTTAGGCCAGAAACAAAGGACTTTATTACTCACTGCAATAGTGGTGGCCAGTGTGCCAACATTTGTGCCAGTTCCCCAAGCCCCAATTCCCAAAAGGGTGATGCAAAAGGGACACAATGGATCCCGTCATGCCTACACACACAGTAGGATGTGTTACAGAAGCTTGAGCTTCAGGACCCGAATCTTTTATGATGGGCAATGAGCCTTTCTGACCTTTGCCCAGAGGGAGATATTACCTTCTTATACTGGACAGTAAGCACATTTTCCCTTTGCTCCAGAGAGAGAGAGAGAGACTGTATCTTCCAAGGCTTCAAACATTCTTAAGAAGACAGTCTGGAAAAGCTCTGTTTGTAAAACATGCAACAATACAGGAGACTCATGAAGAATTCTCTCCCATAAATGTCCACCCCTTATTTCTATACTCTCTTGGATTTTGGCATATTCTTTCACGAGTATGTCACTCTATTGGCCACTTTGATTAATCTAACCAATGTAGGCTAGAACCAAGTCCATTCACTTTGTCTCATACAGCATTTAATTAAGTCCTGTCAACAGGGCTCCAAGCAACAGTATTGACCTTGGCAATTCCCCCGCTCATGGTCCTGGACTCAGCCAGCTGAACAAATCTCATAAACCATCTGGGTCAACCTTAGAAAGCCAGGTGGCTCTCTCCTGAAATTTTTGTACTGACCTTTTCTCCTGGCCTGAGGCATTGGTCCAGATACAGCAGGATGCACTAGCAATGACACAGATTCCCCTGTAGCTGCAAAAAAGAAGCCTAGGGCAATTATATCATCCATAACAACCCTGGCCAGGGATTTGAGGCTGACTTGAATGTCTTCCAGCGACAACGTGGTGTCATGGATCATCTAAAGTCAGGGACAAGTTTCATACCACTTCTTCCAACTGGATGACTTCCATTGCAGGGAGAACTGCCCACAGGGGGCAAAAAATAATGAGTCGGGGATCATTCTGGGACTATTAGGATAGCCTCATTCTGGAGAGACACCTGCAGTCATCTGAAGGCTATGAGTCTATTCGTGGCATTTCCTTAAACACTTGAAGATATCTTACGGTCACCGCAATGCTGCAAGTCATGGTGTTTTCAGGAGGGAGACAAGTTAATGCCTGGCTTCCACACAAGACGTGCAGTTCCAGGGGTGCACATGGTGCTCCTAGAATGGGAGTGTTGCTTACAATTGTTGGGGCCTCCCAAGTGGAGCCTACATTAATCAGAGAGTCCAGGGTGACAATGGCTCTAACATGCCCTCCCAGCCAGCTAGTAGACCTAAAGGTGACAGTTCATTTGAATAATTGAGGAACTGCCTAAAGGCAGTCAGTCCAACCTGTCCTGTTCATCCATGCCACCAGCTGAGGCATTTGTCCACCCGCAGAAGGCCTGAGCAATGGCTGTGGGAATGGGGACAGGCAGCAGGTTGACAGGTGTTTTGTGTGGGAGCTCCAGGAGCTGCGCCACCTCCTGCTGTTCCCAGCAGACTGCCTGGGGAGGTTCAGGAGACCGGTGATCAGATCATGATGAAGCCATCCCTCGGGAGATGGTAGACCCATAGACAGTGACCTGTAAGGCATTTGAAGCAGTTTGGGAACAGGGTATTTTCCCTTGTAAGGAAAGCTCTAGAGGTGTCTCTGAAAAACACGAGGTCGTTGATGTCCTTTCCTTCTCCACACCTCCTGGAGTGCAAGGTGCTCCCTCCCCGGGGGCCTGGGTTGACTGGTGCTCCTGCTCCGTTGCCACAGAGTCGGTGTGTGCATCTCAGTAGGCATAACCTTCCCTTTCCAGTCATCCCATGCTCACCCCCAGCCCTCTGGTCCAAAAGGCTGGTGCAAGGACAACGGCATTTTTGCACAACTTGTAGAGGACCATTACAGCCCCAACTGTAGGGGGACCTGGCGAGCAGGGTGGTGAATGAAGTGCTCATTCTCCGGAGGATCTAGCACCATGTCAGTCCAACAGGAGAGTCCTGGTGGTTGAAGCAGAATTTAGTTCCAATCTCCTAGCTCCCTTTGGCCAGGTTTCTCCCCAGTGATGGTTAATTTCATTTGTAAACTTGATTTGGCCAGGTGGTGCCGAGACATTTGCTCAAACATTTTTCTGGGTGTGTCTGTGTGGGTGTTTCTGGTGAGATTAAGATTTGAATGGGTAGACTGAGTAAAGCAGATGGCCCTCCCCAATGTGGGTCCCTGCACCTGTCAGATAAATGACCTTCCTTACTTACCTGAGTAAGGTTGCTAGGAAACAAGGTACCAGGCCAATATTTCCAAGTGACTTTATTCCATGAAGTCCAATCCTTGTTTCTCAAAAGCTGTCTGGTTAAATCTGAGTTTATGCCTGTTTCTTTCAAATATGACATTCCAGTCAAAGCTCTGGTAAGATAACCAATGTTTCCAATTGTGTCCTGTTATAAGGAGAACAGATTCTTATTGAACTTATGTAAATAACTATATTGCCATGAAAATAATAATACTCACTCACTCACTAAGAGTTTCCAAATTCTGGAGGGATAATTCAGGTATAGAGAAAAAGATAAATGTTTCAGTTCTGCTCACAATGGTATAATTTCACCAAATTGCTATCAGTCATAGTTAGCGTAAGAGAAAAGAGAAAAAGATTTTCTTAAATCTGAGAAAACAAAACACCAAAAAATCAACAATATTTCAAACAAAAGTCATAAAAAATTATAACCATCCTCATCAGTTCATAATCATCCTCTTCAGTTCATGTAGTCTTGTATAATTGATTCTTGATCTTAATCTTCTGTTAGAAGATTTATGAGATTATCAGTTTCTCCACTAGATTTCTGTAATTTCTTATCCAGTTCAGTTTTATGACCTGAAAGTTTATCAGAGCTGTATTCTAGAATCCTGTGTCAGAATCCTTTCCATGAATTTCTCTGAAAATGAAACATATTTGCAAAGGCAAAAAGCGTCAGAGTAAAGCAGCAACAATTTGCAAATGACAAAAGACTCAAAAGGGCAATTGACAAAGCAACTTGGCTACTTCTGTGACATACAACACTTCAAGACAGTAACTGGATTTACGGCTGACAACCAGGACAGATCAGAATTTTAGGAGTGTTATATCACTTTAAAACATTTATATCAATAGCATTCACCCACATAATACCACCTAAGAAAGTTTATCATCACTTATTTGACAATGCTTCCCATGTAATTTAATAGACCAAGAAAGCCTAATTATTTGAGTATTTTTCCCCTTATAGGAAGAGAGCAAATTTCTTTGAGAAGTCTCAGGAGCCCTCTGAAAATACTCAGAGAAATTCTCTTCCTTTTTCCAAGCCAAAAGAAAGCCTTCATCCAGGATTTGAATTTTTTTTTGAGGGAGAAGTTTGTCAAAAATATCAAAAGGTTTTAAAACACTTGTTCAAATAGGAAACAATACTCACTGTGAAATAATGCTCAGGTATATATTCAAAATGACAACAGAAACAGTCAAAAAATTTTAAGAGAGACCTCAGTCCTTCTGAACATAGGAAATTATTTTTAAAAAAAACATAGCTTATCTGTCTTTTGGTGGACTTACTCAAAAGTAAAGAAATCTTTCATAACCTCATTATCAAGAGCAGATAAAATTTCAAGAAAATTATCCTTTTGAGAGAGAAAACCAAATTTTAATTTTTGCACCAGCTTATTTTTGACATTACAACTCATTTACTTAATTGGGTTTACTTTGATCTTAGCCAACTTGACCATGCACAAAACTCTTTTCAGAATTTCTCTTTCATAAACCTTCTATAACTTTCTTTCTACATTCGGAATTTGTCCCATGCATCCTTCTTTCCTCCTAGTACTTTGGGACAAATTTATCTTTCTTAACAAAACAAAGAAAATATTTCCATTCTTTATACTTTCTTTACCAAAAACTTACATCTTACTTTCCTTGAACACAACTGTTTTCCTTATTAATTTCTAGTAGCTGTAATCACATATTAGAATGTTTAACCCTTACAAACCTTAATTTTTAAGTAAAAATTAAGTAAGCAATTATAAATTTTCTTTTACATCAGCATTCTGTAGTTTGGTGAGTTTATAAATACTTTTTCATAATTTTACAAACATGTTATCTTATAGTACAATCTTTTATTAAAACACAAAACATGTTTACCAATAGACCAAAACACCTTTTAGCTTTTCTGTAATAAGAAGCCTAAAGTAAATAAACTTACATTTAATAATTAATATCTAATATCTTATCTTATTTGGAAATGATCTAGATACTCAATGAATTTTATCATTTAAATTAACCTAGCAAAACTTCAAAGTTTCAGGTTAGCAAAGAAATTTTGGAAGTTATTTTAAATACACATGCCGTAAACTATAATTATTGCTAAAATTTTATCTAGAAACGTTTATTTCATTTATATCTAAACCATTTATTCCCAACAATTATGTTTAGATCGCCCACAAAAACTTCATGAGATGTTAGACAAAATTAGCTATCATTCTAAGTTATTATGCTGACAAGTTTGTAACAGGGGTAACATGAGCTTCTTTTCTTTGCTTTTTTTTTTGAGGAAGATTAGCCCTGAGCTAATATCTACCACCAGTCCTCCTCTTTTTGCTGAGGAAGACTGGCCCTGAGCTAACATCTGTGCCCATCTTCCTCCAGTTTATATGTGGGATGCCTGCCACACTGTTGCTTCTCAAGTGGTGCCATGTCCGCACCTGGGATCTGAGCTGGCAAACCCCGGGCTGTTGAAGTGGAACGTGCACACTTAACTGCTGCACCACTGGGCTGGCCCCTCTTTTTTTTTTTTTTTTAACTAGTAAACTCAGGCTACACGTCTGCATCATATCTAATACTGATAACTCTAGAGACATGTCTATTTTTAATCAAACCAACAAACTTAAACAAACTTTCATTCACTGAAGATTATTTCATATTACGTTAACTTGAAAGACATGTAAGCGCTTACTTAAATCAATTAAACAGAGCTCTTGATTTTGGTCATAACATCCAGGGGTAAAACATTACACATATATAACATACATATAGACACACGTAAACACACAGGTAGACACAGAGACATTAAATTTTTGTTATGAGTCAGGTGCAATACAAAATGCACTAGTTTCTGAGAAACACTTGCATTTCAAAGAATGGCTCTCAGGTCCTAGAGAAGATGGGAGCAGAAAATTTACAGCATAAAGGCACAGAGAAATCAGTTAAGTTTTCTTCAAGATGGAGTTTCTGGGGCATATTTGCCTTGTCTGTTTCTAATGTCTCAATCTTTTGTCTCAAAATCTGGGAGTATTTGGGGAGGAACAGGGGAGCCCCTGGGATTGGCAAAAAGACAGATGAACTTTAAACTGCCCTCTGGAACCACATTTCTGGCTTTGCAGAGATTTTCCAGACAAAAACGATTGCTTTCAATTTCCCAAAGAACTGGATTATGGCCTGAGTGACAAAAAAGGAGGCTGACTCACCCTTCCAGCTACACCCTTCCACTTGCTTCTTTATATCAGGGAAATTTTTAACTTAAGAGGTGACTCAAAGATATATATTTTCTAAAACTTTCAGGACAATGTATCACACCTTTAAAAGTCTTACAATCAGGCAGAGAAGACATTCCCCAGTGAGACAATGTCTATCCACACAATACAATCGATAATAGAATCAGACAAAGAGATACAATCACTTTACATAAAGCCAGTAAATATATCAATTTTCTACAAATTTCATCTGAATTCCATCAACTCTTATCTCTCTGATCATAGCTTTCATTAGGACTTTATCAATAGGTCTTGGTCTTATAATATTGGATAGGGGAAGTATTCCCAGCCAGACATTTTAAAATGTGTTCAGACAAAGTTGATATAACCTCTTTATAAAAAAATAAGCTCATGCGTTCCAACCTTTGTAATCTTATCAACACTTACACTTTTATATTTTCTCAATTCAATTGCAGCCTGAGTTAGGGTCTTAAGGCTACTCATTATGTTTTTTGTGTGTGTTTCCTTTTTAATTTGGACTTTTCATAGGTACCAATAAAAACTATGATGAACACTTTCAAAAACTTTTTCCCCCAATTTAGAAGTTTTCCCAATTTAAATGACCCATCATCTGGCCACATGGACTTGTAGGATCTTAACAGCAGCTCATACCAATAAGCTTAACCATGAATGCAAGAGGCATGTCCAAAAGAGATAGAAAGTTCATTCCCCAAAATAGTCTAAGAAAGTACAGGCGTTTATCGCACAGCAATCAATGAAGGTTGAGATGACAAAGTCCCCTTATGAAAGCAATTGGGACCCCTGATGACAAACTCCCCTGAGAGCTGACATAGCCAGACAAAGAGAATGTGTCCTGGAACCCCAGTCTACTTGACTGGCTGCCAAGATGCATGCCAGTACATGAATCCTCCAATGGCGGAGACCAGAAAGGTCACAAAGCCAAGCTCTCAAGACATAGAACAAGACAAAAGGCCCAGACAACAGGCTTATAGAGATGCCTGTGTCTTATGACAAACAACAAAAAATACAGAGACAAGGAAAAGTACTATCTCTGGGAGGAAAAGGATCTAGAACCAGTGAGTACTCAACCAAATCCTAGAGTTGCTGAATCCAAGAAGCTAGCCTCACCAACATTTTCTCCAGCTAATCTAAATTTAGAAAAGCAAAAAGCTCACCACTCTTGCTTCCATTGGACCCTGCAGGCAGGGATCCAGGAGACTGACGTGGTAAGAACTCTTCCCTCTTCCCCGCTTTTATCAGGGGTCCAGGATCTCTCGGCTGCAGCATTCCAGGAGTGAGCAGTGTCCAGCCAGTTAAATTTTATCCCATCCAAGTCATGAAACTGTAGGGGAGGGAGACATTTCCTCTACCCGCTCTGGGTCCTTCTGGCTGGACAATGAATTAAACTCACATGAGACAGAATAACAGGAGAAAATTAAACAAAGCTTTATAACATGTATACATGGGAGATACTGAGGAAAACTAAGCAACTCCCATAGTGTGGCTTGGTGAGTGGTGCCACGTCCGCACCCAGGATTGGAACCAGCAAACCCTGGTCCGCCTTGGCATGCTAACTTAACCACTTGGCCAGTGGGCCGGCCCTATATAGATCTTTATATATATTATATATATAGAAACTACCCATGTGCCTTTTAACAATCACAAAGTTTTCCCAGGAGCAGCCACTGTTTACTGTGTCACTTGATCCCCTGGAATAAACCAGGGAGGTGGGGCCAGCCCGGTGGCGCAGTGGTTAAGTGCACACATTCCACTTCAGCAGACTGGGGTTCACCGGTTCAGATCCCCGGTGCGGACATGGCACCACTTGGCACGCCATGCTGTGGCAGGCGTCCCACATACAAAGTAGAGGAAGACGGGCACAGATGTGAGCTCAGGCCCAGTCTTCCTCAGCAAAAAGAGGAGGATTGGCAGCAGATGTTAGCTCAGGGCTAATCTTCCACAAAAACAAAAAAAAAACAAAAAAACCCCCAAAACCAGAGAGGAACATCGCAGGTAGAATTGGGCTTGCACATCTGCAGTGTCACTAAAGATCCAGAGATTGCTCTCCAGTGGGTCCTGCCCAAGGTTCTTCATTGGCTTCTGAGCATCAGCTGTGGCTCAAGATTGAGGGTCAGGTCACTCAAACCAATGCCCCCAAGTCCCATAAAGAAGCAGAAACCAGGAAGGTGAGAATTCTCAGGGTAAATCTGAGTGAGTTCCCTTGCTGTTTTTTCTCTCTACATCTTGAAGATAAAAAGGTCCTACTGCTTCCCCGAAAGCCCAGCGCACTCTGAGTTCCAAAGTAACATCACTCAACACAGTTGTCAAATTGTGACTGCTTAAAACAGGATTTAAGACTTGGAAAATGGACGGGGGTGGAGGCATCCAGAAAGAACAGAACGACCTGGGAGCTTCCAGTACCTCTGTAGATTCAATGTATCTCATGGGAATGAATGAATAAAGATACATGACTTGCCCAAGGTCACAGGGCCAGTTAGGCAGGGCTGGGACTCAACCCCAGGGTGCAGGCTGAGGCTGCTGGAAACTTCTGCAGGACAGTATTGTCACCTGGAATTTCTTCTTTCCCTTAGCATGTGCCTGTCAGCGCATTGTTTACACCACAATGAAATGATTTGTGACTTGTCCATCTCTCCCACGCGACTTCAAGCTCATGCGACATACTATCTATTTACCTATTGGCTTATTTTCAATCCACTCCCAGTAGGATGTAAACTCTATAACGGCAGGGATTTTTCTTTTCAATTGATGTGAAATTCACGTAACAGAAAGTTAGCCATTGTAAAGTGTACAATTCAGTGGCCTTAAGTACATTCGCAACATTGTGTAACCGTCACCTCTATCTAGCTCTGAAACATTTCCATCACTCGAAATCAGACCCCACACCCGTTAAGCAGGTCCCTCCCGGTTACCCCTTCTAGCCAGGCCCTGGCAACTACTCATCCACTTTGTGTCTCTACGGATTTGCCTATTCTGAACATTTCATATAAATGAAGTCATGCAATATGTATCTGGCCTCTTTCACTTAGCATAATATTTTCAAGATTTATTCACAATGTAGCATGTTTCAGTACTTCGTTCCTTTTCATGGCTGAATAATATTCCATTGTTTGGACAGACCACACTTTGTTTACCCATTCATTTGTTAACAGACACTGGGTGTTTCTATATTTGGGCGATTGTGAACAGGGCAGAATTTTTTTTTTGCTCCACTCCTCTTCCCCAGCGCCTAGAACTGAGAAATGATGGGCAGGCCAGGTGTTATTCATTTCCATCCTCCCTGGTACATAATAGGTCTTACTAAAAGACTTATAGATCTCAGATTAAAAGAATAAATGACCAGCAAGGCAATTACAGTAGAAGCCACTGTGAGGGAGGAGAGAGAGGGCCCAGCCAGACAAAGCTTTCTAATTTCTACCATTTGAACTTGAAACAGTGAATCCTGATGGCTACAGAGAGACATATTTTTATATGCCCAGTTCCGAGAAAGGAGGCTACTTATCATCGGACAGCAAAGGCAAAATGATGCATTAAGATGTTGGGAGAGCCACAGTAAATTAAAACTAGGCAGAGCAGGCAGATCCTACCTAGGGGTGAGCTCCAGGGAGAAAGCTATTGAAATCCAATCGCTTCCCCACAAAGGACTTGGTTAAATTGCTGAAATTACCAGGAGCATATTGCAAAAAAACAGAAAAGGACAAGGGGAGTAATTTCTCTTTAATTGTTGATGCAATTTGGAAGAAATTAAATTGCAATTATGTTCGTTTACTTACGAGGAGACCGAGTGTGAACACTCTGTGGGGACCCCTATCAACCTTTTGAAATTAAGACTGCTTTTTGCTCCGGATGGTTGCCTGGGGACTACCCGGTTCCTTAGCGGGTTTGGCTACTTCGGCGCGCCCTCTGGTGGCCGTGCGTGGAAAGTTCAGCTACTGCCCTCCGTTCTCCAGCACAAGCGAGAACTGGGGCAACTTCAGCCACAGTGGGGTGGACTGGCAAATGAAGTCACATTTAAACTGGAAGGTCCGTCTCAGTATGTGCCACCCGGGGGTGCAGGAAGAGCTATCTAGGTCAACTGATTTAAAAAATTGTAATTATAAAGTTAATTACAATGATGGGTGTAATTTCAAATAATTTTGAAGATTGTAAGGTGAAAAGCCAATTTCCTGGACGAGTTTCTGATATCCCAGATGGGATCTCTTATGTATTTCAGAGAACTCCAGAATTTTCCCATGCATATACAAGCCTGTCAAGTATGTTGGCATCCCCCCCACCCCCCCCCCCGTAAATGGGGTCACATTGTACATACTGTTTGGTACTTTGCTTCCTCTTCAAGCCCTTCTCTGAACAGTATGAGTTGGAGAGATTCCCACGAGAGCACACACAGATCTACTTCATATTTTCTTTCTTTTTTTTTTAAGTGTGCTTTTTTTTTTGATGAGGAAGATTTGGCCCTGAGCCAATCTCTTGCCAATTTTCCTCTTTTTTCCCCCCTCAAAATCCCAGTCTATAGTTGTATATCCTAGTCGTAGGTCATTCTAGTTCTTCTATGTGGGAGGCTTCCACAGCATGGCTTGATGAGTGGTGTGTAGGTCCGTGCCCAGGATCTGAACTGGCGAACCTCGGGCTGCTGAAGCAGAGCGCTGGAACTTAACTGCTACAGCACTGGGCCGGCCCCTGCTTCATATTTTCTAATGGCTGTATCATCTTGCATTTCATGGATGTACCATAATTTATGAACCAGTCCTGTATCAATGGATGGATGTGTAGATTCCCTCTTCATCTTCCTCTCTCTCTCCCTCTTCTTCTCATCCTCCCCCTCCCTCCCCCCCTCCTCCTCCCCTCCCAGCAGGGCTGCAGTGGACACCCTTGCATCTTTGCATATCTGTGTGCATATTCCTGCCAATGGAATGGGCACATTACTGTTGCAATGATCAAGCTGAAGAGGCCGTTGGTGACATGGCTACTGCCCCTCCTCTCTCTCCATTCCTTTCACAGGTGCACACAGTGCCCCTCCTGGTTGTTGAGATGGAAGCTGAGGATATAGGGGTCCGTAAGCCGTGGTCCCTACCCTAAGGCATCCACAGTGTATTTGGGCATGGACCCTTCAGCAAATCAACCCCTGCGGTGTAATACGGTCCATGTAAGAGGTAGAAGAGAGTGTACTGTGGGGCCACAAAGAAAGCTGCGATCAAGCCTGGGAGAAGTCAGAAAGGCATCTCAGAGGAGGCGAGAAGACGTAAACATCAGAAGAACTTTCTAGGATGGGAGGGGTAATGTCCTTTGCACATGCCCAGAGGTGGGAAGCACCTGGGCTCCCACCTCCACGTGGCTGAGTGATGGGAGGAACTGGTCGGGAAAGGGGTTGGGGGGTAGATAACCAGGGAGCGCAGGTCTTGTCTTGTAGGACAAGGTTTCTCAGTGAGCTCTGGAGACCGTCTATTCAGAATCCCCTCGGGGAGGAGGATGTCTTTATTTAAAAATGGAGATTCCCAAGACTCACCCAGACCTGCTGAAGCATACTCTCTGGAGACGGATCTTTGGAATCTAGGTTTTTAATCAAGTTCCTGGGCTATTTTTAGATTCACTAAAGTCTGAGAACCCTGCTGTTGGCAACTGTAAATGCATAATTGTTCATTATCAGGTGAGGGAACCAGCCAGAAACCAAAAAAAAGCTGGTCTGAAGAGTATTTAGGGGATGATGTTTATATATTAATGGGGAAAAGAATGCAAAAAACAAGATTGCTAAGTTAGATATGAGACTGGTTTATTTTTTAAAAGGCAAAACTCAAAAATCCTATTCGAGGTTAACAGTGTTACCGGGCTATAAAAGCATAACTTCGCACAATCTTGCATGACAGTACAGACACTGTGTTTGACGATTGTGGATTGTTAATAAAAACCCTCTGATGAAAAAGCTGTCATCTCTGAAAGCGTCAGATGAGAGTGGAGGAGGCTCATTAGTAAGGCTCTACCTCAGGGGTCTGCGACCTTTTTCCACAAAGGGTCACATAATAAACAACAGGAACTTTTGGGGTTGAATGTCTCTGTCAGGTTACTCGACTCTGTGGTTGGCACAAAAGCTGTTGTAGACAATATGTAAATTAATAGTTGTGGCTGTGTCTCAATAAAACTTTATTTACAAAAACAAGTAACACGCTGGATTGGGCCTGTGGATTTAACTCCAAAGGCTGTGCTCTTAACTACTAGGTACACCACCTCAGGTGCACTGCCTCAGGTACTCTGCCTCAGGTGCACTGCCTCAGGTACTCTGCCTCAGGTGCATTACCTCAGGTGCACTGCCTCAGGTACTCTGCCTCAGGTGCATTACCTCAGGTGCACTGCCTCAGGTACTCTGCCTCAGGTGCACTGCCTCAGGTGCACTGCCTCAGGTACTCTGCCTCAGGTGCACTGCCTCAGGTGCACTGCCTCAGGTGCACTGCCTCAGGTGCTCTGCCTCAGGTGCATTACCTCAGGTGCACTGCCTCAGGTACTCTGCCTCAGGTGCATTACCTCAGGTGCACTGCCTCAGGTACTCTGCCTCAGGTACTCTGCCTCAGGTGCACTGCCTCAGGTGCACTGCCTCAGGTGCTCTGCCTCAGGTGCACTGCCTCAGGTACTCTGCCTCAGGTGCACTACCTCAGGTGCACTGCCTCAGGTACTCTGCCTCAGGTGCACTGCCTCAGGTGCTCTGCCTCAGGTGCACTGCCTCAGGTGCTCTGCCTTAGGTGCTCTGCCTCAGGTGCACTGCCTCAGGTACTCTGCCTCAGGTGCATTACCTCAGGTGCACTGCCTCAGGTACTCTGCCTCAGGTACTCTGCCTCAGGTGCACTGCCTCAGGTGCTCTGCCTCAGGTGCACTGCCTCTCTCTCTAGCCAGCTCGTCCTCTCCTAACGCATGGACAGCAGCCAGTGGCGGGTCCTGGCCCTCCAGGGAGTGGCCAGGTGGAGAGGACGTGCTGGCCTCTGATGCCATGGGCCATTTTTGTTCTGAGGAGCCTGACTCATCTTCTGGCCCCTCACTGCCAGGGCCAGCATTCTCAGTCAGCCCGCCAGCACCTGAGCGCCCGGCCACCTCTGCGGGCTGTGGACTCTGCGGCAGTGACGGAAATTCCAGTGAGAGCTCCGCTTCACAGTGCAAGCCCCATCACTGCTGCCACTGGCAGACCTTCTGTCCTCGTTAGAAGGTGACAGACTCTGGAACTGTGGAATCGTGTCATTCTCTCTGTAGTAGATGGCCTCAAATTCGGCTGGAAGAATCCTGGACTGAATAGTCGCCTTTTACCATCGGAACCGTGGGTGCAGCACAATCACCAGGTCCCCTATTAAAAAGCCCTTGCCGACGACACTTGCCCGCCTGGAACCCCGAATCTCCAGGATTGGGGGTTGTTCCCCCTGCGACCCAGGCGACTAGAATACAGGTGAATGAGGATGACACGAACGAGGACATTGGCCAACAGCCTAGCACTTCAGGAGACTCGTCAGAGGTTGTCATGTGGCCGAGAGGACTCCGCCTTCTGGGAGGCTCGCTCACATGGCCGTTGGTTGGGCCTCAGTTCCTCACCGCAGGGACATTTCCACAGGGTTCCTCCTGTGTCCTCACAACATGAGGGTAACCTTCCCCTAGGGAGAAATTCAAGGCAGAGCACGGAGTAAGACACGTATCTTCCACGACCGAGACACGGAGGTCGCCCTCTGCCATTTCCTCCATATCCTGTTGGTTCACGGCCCTGCTCAGTGTGGGAAGGACTACACAGGGGTGTGAGCACTGGGTGATGACCATCCAGGGTGGCTGTCTTGGCGGCTGTGGTGACAGTTACACTCCTGGGGAGAAGCTGAGTGTGGGAGAAGTGTAGCACGTCAAGGATACGGCAGAAGATGGAGAGAGAGGTGAGGGACTGGTGGCAGGAGATCCATGAGGACTGTTGTGGACGGTTATAACAAAGTGAATGGAGAGAGAGCGAGATGGTTAGGAGACGGGTGGGCTGCTGTAACAAAGAGACCTCCGAACAAGATGCTTATTATTTCTCGCTCACAGAACAGTCCATGCTGGAGGTCTTGGGCTGGAATTGCGGCCTGAGACAGGTGGGGACCCAGGCACCTTCCATCTTCTCATTTGCCTTCTCAACACATGGCTTCCACCTTATGACCCAAGAGGGCTGCTTCAGCTCTTGCCAGCACATCTACATTCCAGCCAGAGAGAAGAGCGACAGGGGACAGTGGAGGGCATGCTCCTCGCCTTGAAGGGCACAACCCGGAAACCGCACACATCACTTCTGCTCACATTTCATAGGTCAAAACTTAGTCACATGACCACACGAGCAGCAAAGGAGACTGGGAAACGTAGTCTTTATTTTGGATAGCCGTGTGTTCAAGAAGGAGGTAGGTGAGATTGGTTACTAGGGACAGCTAGCTCTCTCCATCCAGTGGTGACAATAGTGAGTGAGATGAAGCATCAGAATCAAGTGCTCTTTCTGAGGGAGATAGAGCAGGATTTGGTGATTACATGAATGAGAGGGATGGGGGAAAGGGAAGCCCCTCAGATCACCGTGAGCTTCCTAATTCATTACAGTTTAAGAAGACACCTTGCCTCGGGGGTCCTCAACACGTGCCCTCCTCAGTCACTGGTACGTGCCTCTTCTTCTCCCGAAAATGTGAACCCCCTGATGACTCTTCTTGGTACCCAGCTCCTTCGGGCTGCTCCCCACCCAAATGTACTGCGAGCTGCTGTTGACTTAGGAAATGAAAACTAACTTTCGTGTTAGCTTGAGCACGACCCAGTCTGGAAGCCAATCCGCTGCTGCTGCCATCACACAAGCACAAGGGACTTCAGAGTCGAACAGAAACGACTCTGACTTCTCCGCTGTACGAAGTTATCTACGCCACTGCACCACTCGACTGGGGAGACAGAAGTAACTATTTCCCCCCTGAATAACGAAAACACCGTGTTCATTACGTCTGCTTTTTTCTACGCCGGGGATGCTCTTCCTTCAGGTCTCTGCTCACAGGTCACCTTATCAGTGACAGGTGGGGAGTTCCCTGCGTGCCCAGCCCCCCAACGCACCCTGTGCATACTCACCATCCTCTTCACCACTTTAGTTTTCATCATGGCACCCAGCACCACCTAACACATGATGTATGTACTTGTCAAGCAATTTATTATATCTCCTCACCCTTCAGGGGATGACGAGCTCCACGAGGCCAGGGGCTTGTGTGTTCTGGCCACTGCTGTGCCTAGAACAGTGGAATACTGCGACATCTATTTGCATAAGGGCTATTAGCCAGTGCTGGCAAAGGTGGAAGATATGGGCAAGGGACCCTTCCAACCTACCACTGGTGGCAATGTCATTCAGAATCAACTTTTGGGAAGACAATTTGGCTTGATTCTCTTTCAAAATGTTTTTCCTAATGGTATAATCAGCCATGTAGACAAATATTTAGGACAGGAGTTGGCAAACCTTTTCTATAAACAGCCAAACCATAAATATTTGAGGCTTTGTGGCACATTCGGTCTCATTTGCAGCTACTCAACTCTACTGTGAGAACAGCCATAGACAATATGTAAATGAATGCACGTGGCTGTGTTCCAATAAAACTTTATTTACAAAAACAGAATGTGGGCACACGAGGTTATAATATGCTGATTCAGATTTAGAACAAAATGCCATTTATAACGATATATATTGAGAATATCCTAAATATTCAATAATTGGGAATTACTTAAACTGTACTACATCTATAAGATGAAAATGATGCAGCTATTAAAAATAATTTTTGAAGAAATCATAATGAATCAGGGACATGTTTCAAACATAATCATATAGATGAGAATCAGTTTAGCCGTTAATTAAGAGCTTGAACTCTGGAGTCAAAGAAATCGAGGCTTGAATCCAAACGTGGGCCCTTCCTGGCTGTTTGACCTTGGGCAAATTGCTTGATTTCTGGTAAATCTTGGTTCCTTCAGTTGAAAAGTGGAGACAAAAAAATTACTTGTCTTGTAAGGTGGTTGAGAGAGAACGCATACAGCATACTGCTTAGCGTCTAATAAGTGCTTAACGAATAATTGTTCTCAAGTGGGGACATTCAAAGCGGATTTATTTTTATAGGTTCGTGGATTGCCCAAGCTGGAGGGAAACCTTTAAAAGGGGAGTCCCTCAGGCTAAGCGCTTGGTAAATATTGCCTAGCCTCAGTTTCCAAAGGGCTAGAGAAGGACTGTGATTGGCTCATTTTGAGTCACATGACCACACCTTGGCCCAATCACCGGGTCAGAAAGTTGAGATGCTGCAGCTGGGCTCAGGCTGGCTCGCGGGCCGGTCCCTGCGGCAGGGAGGTCCCGGAGCGCGTTACCTGCAGCTCGGCAGCCGCTGGTGGGCCTATCCTGCAGGCACCCACGTGTTGCAGACAGTGGTGAAAATGGCAGCTGAGTGCCTGAATGGGGGGCTTACAGCGGCCTTGGGGAATTTGCCAGACTTTGGCATATAGTATCTTAGGGAAATTCCAAGGTATGTCATCCTGGAGCTCACTTCCTCTCATGGGACCATCTTCCAGGGGGTTTCGATCCTTTTGAGCCCTTGTAAGATACATGATGCGGTGATTTACGGTGGTGGGGGTTGGGTTTTCAAGCAGTAAAGGGCTGTGTTTTTCAAGATCTAATTTTCCTTCTTTGTCTCTGTGTCCCTCAAAATACTCTACAGCTTTCCGCAATTATAACTGCCCTCCTCCCTTGATGATTTCCACCCGAAATCTTGGCTTTACTCAGATTTTTACTCTTAGTGCATTTAAAACATAATTCAACTTTCAAAGTTCCCCTTATACCTCACCCTTCCCAAACCAACCTACGGTGTCCGAACTCATCTATGCATCAACAATCTTATTGGGTGTTGGTGGAAAATATAGATTCCCTGGGCCCCACCCCAGGCCACTGGACACAAATCTCTGGGAGTGGGGTTTTTGCTAAAGATTATTCCAAACAAGATATTTATAGGGGATCTGATGAACAGCCAGGTTGGGGAATCCCTTGTCACTGATGAACTTATTACACTTTTAATTTTACATTAATTATATGTGGATGAATGTCTGTCTCCGCTGCAAGATCCTGAGCCTTATAGGCATAAGATGTGTCGGGCACATATGGCTTGTTCAAATAGGTATTTGAAGAAATAAAGGACTGCCCACAGGATGTGGTGGTGAGGTTCCCATAATCAACCAGCAGGTGGCGGAAGAGGCTAGGCCACAACTGAGAATTCAAAAGCTCGTGTTCCCCTCTTCCCCGAAATTTAGATCGTGGGTGGGTTTACATTTTAAAAAATGATTTTCACGAACAATTTCACCAATTATGGAACGCTTTCTGTTTACAGCACGTTGAAAACCTTCTTGGGGATCGTTTTAAAACATTTTAAAATGGAAACATCAAATGAATTTCCCTAGAAGAGGGATGGTTTCATTTCTTGGGACGATCTCATCTATTAAGTATTTTTGAAGAGTACTTGCTATTTGAAACGTGAAAATTTTAAAAATAAATATATGGCGGTACTGCCTGCACCTTCCCGGACCTCGGTTCTCCCTTCTGTAAAATGGAGTCAGAAAAGATGGTTCCCAAATTCCCCTTCCAGGTACGCTGCGGGCCTGAGTGAGGGGTGGAGCGCTTGAAATGTTCGGTTTCTTGATCTGGGTGCTGGTTACACAGGTGTGCTCAAATTGTGAAAATTTATAAAGCTGTGTGCTTATAATAGGTTCACTTTTCTGTGTGTATGTTATACTTCAGAAAGGTTAAAAAAAAAAAGCAAAATCAATAAGGTCCAATATTAGTTTCCTATTACCACCATAACAAATTATCGCAAATTCAGTGGCTTAAAACAACACAAATTTCTGGCACAGTTGCTATGGAAAATAGTACGTAGGTTCCTCAAAAAAGTAAAAATAGAATTACCATATGATCCAGCAATCCCTCTTCTGGGTATGTATTCAAAATAATTGAAATCAGGATCTGGAAGAGATAGTGGCTCACCCATGTTCATTGCAGCATTATTGACAATAGCTAAAAGATGGAAGCAACCCAGGCATCGATGGATCACTGAATGGATAAACAAACTGTGGTGTATACATACAGTGGAATATTATTCAGCCTTAAAAAGAAAGGCTATGCTGTTACATTGGACAGTGTGGAGGAAGGTTCAGGGTATTCTGCTAAGTGAAATGAGCCAGTCACAGAAGTGTTTCCACTTACATCAGATATGTAAAGTAGCCAAATTCTTTTTTTTTTTTTTTGAGGAAGATTAGCCCTGAGCTAACTACTGCCAATCCTCCTCTTTTTGCTGAGGAAGACTGGCCCTGAACCACTATCCATGCCCATCTGCCTCTACTTTATATGCGGATGCCTGCCACAGCATGGCGTGCCAAGTGGTACCATGACTGCACCCGGGATCCGAACTGGTGAACCCCGGGCCACTGAAGCAGAACATGCGCACTTAACTGCTGTGCCACTGGGCCGACTCCTAAAGTAGCCAAATTCTGAGAAAGTAGAAGGATGGTTGCCAGAGGCTGGGGGGAGGGGGAAATGGGGAGTTGTTAGTCAATGGGTACAGAGTTTCAGTTTTGCAAAATGAAAAAGTTCTAGACATCTGTTGCACAACAATGTGCATGTAGTTAACGCTACTTTACTGTACACTTAAAAATGTTTCAGATGGTAAATTTTATGGTACCTGATTTTTGTCATCATCATCATCATAATAAACCCCCATAAATTTATTACCTTACAGGTCTGTAGGTTGGAAGTCCGAAATGGGTCTGTCGGCTAAAATCAAGTGTCTGCAGGGCCGCATTCCTGTCTGGAGTTGCCTGGCGAGATTCAGTTGCCCGCTAATTTGAGTTGGGGGCAGAATTCAGTCCCTTGCAATTATCGGGCTGACGCCCCAGTTTTCTTGCTGGCTGTGAGCTGAGGGCCATTCTCTGCTTCTAGAGGCCCTCACCTTCCTTGGGTCCCTTCCTCCATCTTAGAGGCAGCAACGGTGAGTTGGGTCTTCTTGATGTCCACTCTCTGACCCACTCTTCTCCCATTTTAAAGGCTCGTGTGATTAGATTGGGCCCACCTGGATAATGCAGGCTAATCTTCCCCAATTCAAGGTCTATAATATAAATCTGCAAAGTCCCTTTTGTCAGGTAAGGTCCTTTATTCACAAGTTCCAGGGAATGAGGACATGGACATCTTTGGGGTGACCGTCATTCTGCCCACCACAGGTCCCTTCCAGTCCTTACCTGATCGTTCTAACTTATCTCCACATGATGGCAGGAGAGAGGATAATCATGTGAGAACGGAGGCCAATATTGATTCTCGTACAAATGTAAGTGTTCGGGTTTATTGAGTGTCCGTAATGTGCCAGACTCATTTTAAGCACAGCACAGGCCTCATCGCACATCATCCTTCTAGGGGGTACGTGCTGTTACTTTACTGCCAAGGACATGGAAGCTCAGAGTGGTTGATTAACCTGTTCAATGTCACGCTGCCAGGAAGGATGGGTTTGCTGTAAATTTGAGATTTATATTCATAGTCTGCATGCTCAATCCATTGGCTTTTTGTCACATTTATTTTATTTATTACATTTTATACATGTTTATATTTTATGACATTTATTATTTATTATCATTTATTACATATGTTATTGTTAATAAATGTAATAATGTTGATGATGAAATATTAATTAGAAGAAGATTACGCTTGTACATTTAAAAGGAATATCAGGGCTGGCCCTTTGGCCTAGTGGTTAAGATCAATGCGCTCTGCTTTGCTGGCCTGGGTTGGGTTCCCGGGCACTAACATATACCACTCATTGGTGGCCATGCTGTGGTGGCAACTCATACACAAAATAGAGGAAGATGGGCACGGATGTTAGGGCAAATCTTTCTCAAGCAAAATGAGGAAGATCGGCAACAGATGTTAGCTCAGGGCGAATCTTCCTCAGCAAAAAAAAAATAAAGGGAATATCAGTCAGCAAGGCGTTCAAGAAAGTGGGGAATTAGACACAGTACCATGTTTATTTTGTGATCAGAGACATTGGAGCTCAGAGAGAAGGCAGTTACTTGTCTGCTGTCACACAGCCAGATGAGGTTTTAGAATCTTGGTCTCTTCAGACCAGAAGGGTCTTGAAATGGTCATTTTTTCCTCTCTCTGCATTTGGGTAAGACCTTACATCGCTCAGTTTACAGAGAAAATCTGGCTTTGGGGGTGCACGTGGTGGTGATGGGAACGTGATTATTGACTTTGTTTCCTAATTAAACATGAATGAAAGCATTCTTTCAGTTCTTGCTTGTGTTCAGAAGACGAGGCTGGAGAAGACCATGTTTGCCCCACTGTGGCTTGTGTCCTGGTTGTTACCCTGTGTTCAGCCCTCCCTGTGTGACTCCAGGGTAAATCCTGGTTGGCCTAAGCCCGTCGTGGTGTCACCCAGCCTTAGCAATGGGCATGTGGTCCTGGTCTGGCCAATGGGACATGAGGGGAGTCTGCTGGGGGCTTCTGGGAAAGATTCTTTGCTCTTCGAAAGAGATACACAGAGAAGAAAAGGCTCCTGTTCCTCCCTCTGGCAGTCGTCCTGCCTGCCCACGATGCTTGGAACTGAGGCACCCATCTCGTGACCACAGCAGGCTAAGCAGAGGAGGAGGCACGGGGATGGCAGAGCAGGAAACCGAAGGGCTCAATGACTTTGCCGAGCCACTGGACTAACTGGCCCTGGATGCTCTCTGCTGCCCGAATCCTTATGTTGAAGCCTCTGGCGGCTGGGTTTCCTCTTACTCACAGGTGGGACCAGCCCTGCTGATTCACACGTCCTAGTTCCAGCCTCAGTTTCTCCCATTGCTGTAGTCTGTCTCAAGAGCAGAGATGGCATCGCTAGCTTAAACCACTGATTCTCACCCTTGCAATGCCCCAGGATGTCTCTAATTATACATAACACAACAGAGCATTTATTGAACATCTACTTCATGCCAGGCCCTGTAAATACAGTTTTAGGCTCAGAGAAATGAAATGTTCGCTCAGGGTCACACAGTAAATATCTGAGCTGTACAACACCATTTTTTTTTGCCCAGGGAAGCTGCCTCACCTGTTCCAAATGCAGGAAGGGGTCCATTTAGTAAGAGACAATAATACGAATGGCTTATCATGTGCCAGGCACAGTCCTTAGCTCTACTCTGTTAATTCATAAAAAATATCTATGTAGCAATAAGAGATTTTCGCATATTGAGGTATGTGGGTCGCTATTCTGGCTTAAATGTGATTCCACTTGAACTCAGGAAGCCTGATGTATGGCCTTGTCAAACATACGTTGTCCATCTGCTTTAACCATTAAGATAAAGATGCATTAGCATTATCTCAAAGTAGAGGAATGCACTCTTTGAAGATAAGGATGCTTCCTTTCCTACAACGCCAGTGCCAGTATCGTTAAAGCCAGTATTGGTAATTCTTTAACAGTAAATTTCCTTTCCCGGACTTCAGGGCCATGTTAACCTGCTGATCTGTAACTATCTCTTTCAAACTTTGATGAATATGCATCCTGGGTGTGTGTGAGGTCTGTTCTTTGTTCTAGAAAGGTAGAAAACTAAACTGAAAACCATGTTTCTCCAGAACCCTTTCCTCCTTTGTGGAGACTGTCTTCCTGGGCTTTAGTCCTCAGCTTGGTGCAAGCAAATCTCACCTTCTCGCTCTTATCTCTGGATTGGTTATTGGTTATTTGCCTTGACAATGGTAAGTGCTCTGTTAACACCCCCTTTTACAGATAAGAAAACTGAGGCACAAAGAGCTTTAGAGGCTTGCCAAAGGGTCTAGCCCGAGTAAGTGGCAGAGCTGGCATTCAAATCAAGGCGGTCCAGTTCCAGACTCCTCGTCTTCACCTCATCGGCTGACAGGAACTGCCACCTGCGGTACTTTCCAGAAGAAAAGCAGCTGGGCAGTTGATGGGAGACCATTGGTCCCTATTCTGTGCCGCTGGACATTTCTCCACATGTATGCATTACTTATGTAAATAAATACCTAAATATTTTTCCAGATAATAAGAGTAAATTCCAAAATAATTACACTAATTAATAGAACACTGAATTTTTTTTTTGCTTTGGATTTTTTAAACCAGCTGTATCAAGATATAATTTATATACCATAAAGTTCACCCATTTAAAGTGTAGAATTGGTTTGTCAAAATCTGGATTTAAACAAAGTCTACATGTCGCATTTGACTAGTGCGCCTCTTAAATGTTTCTCTCGCTCCTTCTCTCTCTTTTAAAAAAATTTTGTTGTAAATGAAGCAGATACTGAAAGCCACATGCAGATGACCTTAGTCATTCATTTGTGAATCACTATGAGGTCAACCCTGGATGTCAGAAGATTCTCTGGGGCCGGCCCCGTTGCCGAGTGGTTAAGTTCGTGCGCTCCGCTGCGGCGGCCCAGCGTTTCCCCGGTTCGGATCCTGGGTGTGGACATGGCACCACTCATCAGGCCACGTTGAGGTGGCATCCCACATGCCACAACTGGAGGAACCTGCAACTAAGATATACAACTATGTCCCGGGGGGACTTGGGGAGATAAAGCAGGGAAAAAAAAAAAAAAAGATTGGCAACAGTTGTTAGCTCAGGTGCCAATCTTTAAAAAAAAAAAAAAAGATTCTCTCAAACCAGTTATGTCAACATGTCGCTTGTCAAGCTTTAACTCTCACAGGAGAATTATAATGCTTTTTCCCATTTCCCCAATTTCTTGACTAATTTTTCTAGGGATTCAGAAAAATGTATACAATTTCCAAGAAATACTCAGACGGGATTCCTGCGTGGAAATACCAATGTCCAGTGGGCTTTTGAATGAAGCCCGAGAACAGGTTGCCTGATAAAATATAGGATGCCCAGTTTAACCCAAATTCCAGGTAAACAGCAATCTTCTAGCATAACCATGTCTCAAATATTGCATGGGATGCACTTCTGCTAAAAACTATTCACTGTATATTTGAAATTCAAACTTAACTATGTCTCTTATGTTTTTGTTTGCTCAGTCTCGCAATCCACCAGGCCACCAGTCAGACTAGGATTCTGGAACAGAGATGCACCTGAGAGGCTGTTTTCTCTCTGAGCTGCAGAATCCACTAGCTGAGGTGTGGGCACGCTCTCTAAGACTTGGATTCAGCTATACTCAATTCTTGGCCCAAATATCTTATCCACTGCCCTGTCTCCATTTAAAACTGGCCACTTGTTCTGAACCCCAGCTTAGTCTGGTGTCCTGCGTACCATCTCTTCCCATGTTTCTTTTTTTTTTTTTTTTTTCCTTTTTCTCCCCAAAGCCCCCCAGTACATAGTTGTATATTTCTCGTTGTGGGTTCTTCTAGTTGTGGTATGTGGGACGCTGCCTCAGCGTGGTCTGACGAGCAGTGCCATGTCCGCACCCAGGATTCGAACCAACGAAACACTGGGACGCCTGCAGCAGAGCATGCGAACTTAACCACTCGGCCACGGGGCCAGCCCCCACTTCCCATGTTTCTTTTTTAATAAACTTTTTAATTTTAGTTTTAGATTTATAGAAAAATTGCGAAGAGAGTACAGACTGTCCTCATATATCACACACCCCGGTCTCCCTATTATGAGCATCTTATGGTCGTTTCATACGTTTCTTACAATTAATGAACCAATATTGATATATTATTATTAGCTAAGGTCTGTACTTTATTCCGATGGTCTTAGTTTTTAACCTAATGACCTATTTCAGTTCCAGGATCTCATCCAGAATTACCACATTATATTTAGAGACAGGGTCTCCTTAGGCTTCTCTTGGTGGCGACGGTTTCTCAGATTTTCCTTGCTTTTGATGACCTTGACAGTTTTGAGGGGTACTGGACCAGTGTTGGTAGAATGTCCCTTGTCTTTGAGTATGTCTTAGGTTTTTCTCATCATTACACTGTGGGTATGGGTTTTGGGGAGGAAGACCACACAGATAACGTGTCGTCCTCATCATATCTTGTCAAGGGTGCCTACTGTCACCATGACATCACTGTGGACATTGACCTTTATCACTGGGCTGAGGTCGGACTCAGGTTTCTCCGCTGGAAGGGTATTCGGTCCCTCCTCCCCACTTTTGGTACTGTAGTCTTCGGAAGGAAGTCAGTACACGCAGCTCACACTTACAGAGGGTGGCGTTATGCTCTGCCTCCTCGGGGCAAAGCATCTATGTAAATTGTTTAGAATTCTCCAGAATTCTCTTGCCCGGGAGAATCTCATGTCTATTCTCTCTATTTATTCTTTTATTAAATGATTTATTTATATCAATATGGACTCATGAGGTTTTGTTTGTTTTCTCACTTTGGGTTATAATCCAATATTACCGTATTTATTTTCTCGCTCAAATTATTCCCGCTTTGGCCACTGGGATTCTTTCATTTGGCTCTTATGTCTCTTTAACACCCTTTCCTTGTGGTTTTTGTTTCTTTGAGCATTTCCTTACTTTCCGGCACTATAAGATGCCCCCAGGCTCCTCCTGTGTATTTCTTGCCTCTGTCCTAGGATCAGCCATCTCTCCAAGGAGCCCTGTTTCTTTTTATTGGAGATGGTACAATAGTCCCCTCTTATCCATGGGGCATACGTTCCAAGACCCCCAGTGGATGCCTGAGACCACGCATAGTATTGAACCCTGTGTATACCGTCTTTTTTCCTATACATACACACCTATGATAAAGTTTAATTTATAAATTAGGCACAGTGAGAGATTAACGACAGTAACTAATAATAAAATAGAACAGTTATACCAATATACTGTAATGAGAGTTACCGTAGATCTTAGCAACCTCAGCATACGACTTTTTTTCTTTCCTTATTAAGTTGAGAATTTTCACCTTTTCTTTTTTTTCCCAATTGTTTTATTGAGGTCATATTGGTTAATAATATTGTGTAATTTCAGGTGTACACTATTATATATCAGTTTCTGTATAGACTGCATGATGCTCACCACCAATAGTCTTGTTTTTAATCTGTCACCACATATATGTGCCTGTTTACCCCTTATCTCCTCCCCCCACCAACGTCCCCTTGGTAACCACTAATCTGTTCTCTTCGTCCGTGTGTTTGTTTATCTTCCACATATGAGTGAAATCGTCTGGTATTTGTCTTTCTCTGTCTGACGTATTTCACTTGATATAGCACCGTCAAGCCCCATCCATGTTGTTGCAAATGGCATGATTTTGCCTTTTTTATGGCTGAGTAGTATTCCATTGTATATATACACCACATCTTCTTTATCCATTCATCAGTTGATGGGCACTTGGGTTGCATCCACGTCTTGGCTATTGTGCATAATGCTGCAGTGAACATAGGGGCGCATAAGTCTCTTTGAATTGCTGATTTCATGGAGAACTTTCACCGTTTCACTTAAAGGAAGCACTTTATGGCTTCTCTTTAGCAGATCCTAATTGCCAGCACCACTACTCACATCCTTTGGGGTCCTTACTAAGTAAAATCAGGGTGACTTGAACACAAGCACTGCGATACCACAGCAGTCGATCTGAGAACCGAGACGGCTACTGACGAAGGGGCAGGTGTGTATACAGTGTGCATACGCTGGACAAGGGCGTGGTTCACGTTCCTGGCTGGACAGGGCGGGGTGGCGGGAGATTTCATCACACTATTCAGGATGGCATGCAATTTAAAACTTATGAATTGTTTATTTCTGGAATTTTCCATTTAATATTTTTAGATTGAGGTTGACCATGGGTAACTGAACCTGCAGAAAGCAAAACCGTGGATAAGGAGGGACGACCGTATTAAGAACCTGGGTCTGAGAGCTAGATGTGCTCATTGCTACCGAGGTGTCCTTGCTAGGCCTTCTAAGCAGACGGTGAAAAGAGAAGTGTCTGTATACGAACCTGTGTATATACCCGTAACAGTAAAAATTCCGAAGGGAACCATCGGAATGTATCTTGAGCTAAACATGACTTCCTCCTGATGCCTACAATGCTAATCCATTACCACACGGATCATTGTAACCTTCTCTCCTTGCTTATCTAGGATCTCCCCCTCCAACAATGAGAACGTTGGTTTCCACCATTGCTGTCCATTCACCCATCGTTCAATCCGAGTGAGCACGTGTAGTGGTGTGCGTTCGTTTTGACCAGCAATCTGGTTGTAGAACTTTATCCTACTGAACCCTCCACCCAAGGAATTAAAGATGCATGGGAGGCTGTCCAACGGTAGACCGACTCTTTGCCAATATTCTGCTCCCCACCCTGTGGGAGGGTTGTACTTTCCTGCTGTTTGAACTCAAGCAAAACCATGGGACTTGTTTTGGCCAAAAAATGTGTGTAGGTCAAACGTGTCACTTCCTGGCAGAAGCTTTAAGCCAGTATGTGTCTTGTCACCCTCTCTTTTCTCCATGCCACCCTGTCCTGCAACTTTCACATAGTGGCAGCGCCATCAGCCTGAATCCTGGAATGAGGATACCGTGGGGCAGAGCCTCAGCTGACCAACAACGGAAATGTCACCAGCAAGAAATAAACCTTTCTTGTTTTCATTTACTAACACTTGGAATATTTGTTACAGCAGCCTAACCTAGCCCACCCTGACTGATAGGATTTGTTACAGTGAAAACTGGAAGTAATGCCAATATCTATCCGTAGGGGACCAGATTAATAAATTCCGGTACATTTCAACAACAGCATCTTTGTGCAGCTCTTACTAAAAAAAAAAAAAAAAAAAAAAAAAAGTCTATCGATTACTGAGATGGAAAACTGTCCTTACTGTTAAGTGAAAAAAAGCAAGTAGTGGAACAGTTTATTCAGTATGATCGCATTGTTGCAAAACAGATAATTTAGGTACATACGCTAGTGTGTGCATAGGAAGAAACCCCTGGAGGAATATGTGCCTGACGGTCAGCTGTGGCTATGGCTACATTTTAGATTTCTGTATTTGAATTTCTACAAGTTCTGAGTCAAGAGTCCCTCTGCTCTGGGCTGGATCTGTTTCATCTGTCAATTGGCCGCTAGACCGGATTATGCAAATTGGCTTCTCCCTTGGATGGATCTGACAACCTACAAGGTGAAGTCTGGAGGCAAACATGTGGAAGTGTTAAGTGGGGACAGGCTAATAAATAGGGCCACCGGAGCACAGAATATTATTAGTACTCCTCTTAATTCCCAGCGTCAACAGTGGTGATTACAGACTGATGAAGCCTTAGATGGTTTCTGCGCTTCCATTTGTCACGTCTGCCTCTTGGATGAGTATTTCCGTGGAGCAGTTTTAACAACCATGGGGGAGGGGGGTTTGTCTTCGTCTCTGCATCCTGAGTACCTGGCTCTGGCTTGGCCCAGGGTAGGTACTCAATGAACATGATTCAGAAGATGTCTGTTTTCAATAGCATTGTTTTTAAAATATTTATTTTGTTTAAAAAATGATCGTATATTAAAATTGATCTTTTTTGGTGTGCAGATCTATGAATTTTAACACTTGTAGATTTCTATAACCACCACCACCATCAGAACAGTTTCATCACCCCCCAAAAAACTCCACTATGCTCTCCCTTTATATTACATTCTCCCCCACCCCTAACTCCTGGCAAACACTGACATGCCCTGTGCCACTACAGCTCTATCTTGTCAAGAATGTCGTATAGATGTGCTCATACGTTAGGTAATCTTTTGAGACTGTCTGCTGTCTCGCGGTTAGTTTTTTTTATTGCTAAGCAGTATTCCTCAATGACACTGTTTTTTGAGCACCTACTGTGTGCCAGGAGGGATTTTTTTTTTAATGAGCACCTACTGTGTGCTAGCTATTGGGGATATAACCAAAGACTGAGCAGATGTGGGCCCTATTGTTTTGGAGCTTACAGACATCCACAGTCAATTCAAAGAATGTCAGAGTCCTAAGGGGGCCCAGAGAGAATGTAACCCTCGCTACTCGCAGTGTGGCCTGTGGACCAGAAACATCAGCATCGCCTGAGAACTTGTTAAGAATGCAGACCCTGAGGCCCCATCAGACCTACTGAGTCGCCGTCCACACGTTCGGCGTCGAGAAGCCTTGTCTTGCCCTCCACACAGGGCAGAAATTCCTCCATCGCCGCCCAACACCCACTCTGTCTTCCCGTGAACACCTTCAGCCAGGGGGTCTTATTCTGTGCTTCATCAGCCGGCCCCTTCCAGGATGAGCAGCTCAATTATTTGCCGTGTTTCTTAGTCTAAGTGGAATTTTGCTTTTGTATAAATTCCACACTGTGGTTCTGGTTCTGACTTTTAGGTCAATCCAAAATACACATATTCCTCTTTCATCTAATATCTCTTTGCTTATTTACAGAGTTAGCGTCCTTTTCTCCAGGCTGAGCGCCTCCAGATGCTGCCTCAGCCTTTATATTCATGTATTCACCCACTTAGTTTATTTTTATTGGGACCTTTCATAGCCAGTCGCTGAACTTGACTCATCTCAAAAAAATCTGACACAGAATTAAAATGGGTTAACTGGATGCTTTACTTCTGAGTATTTCTGATGAGGTGTAAATAGAGGAAGTAAAACATTTCATATGGATAGCGAGGAATGGAAGACACAAGCGCAGATGCCAGCCAGGTAACCAAAATACACCATTTAAAGGGGACCGGTGGCGGCGGTGGCTGCTGGTCAGCACCAGCCTATTGTTCCCTACGGGAGTTAAGCCCCACTGTTGCATAATCCTCTGATTTTTCCACACAAGTCAGAAATGTGGACTTTGATGTGAACTTTCTGATTTTTAGATGTGTGTGATTATGCCAGGCAGGGTTACCGACTGCTCACCCAATCCTCTCTGCTTGGCTTGAGCAGAAAAAGGGTTGATGGAAAAGGTGGATCAGGTAGTGCGGAAAATTGGCCTGAAGGCAAGGAACTGGGCTCAGGAAATGGGCAGGAACCAGAAGAGGCCCAGCAGGCCGGGACACAGCCAGACCATGCCAGGGGAGCAGCCTGGTAAAAAGCTGGTGTTGGCGCCACTGCCACAGGACATTGAGTAGTGCCCCTCAGCCCACCAAGCCCACTGCCTTTGACATCTTCCAACCACCCCCTATGTTCAAAATGCTGGGTGTGTGCCTAAGTTGGCAGCAACTGGATTGCATGTTCCCAGCACCCTGGGCTTTCAGGGAACTGAGAGAGCGAATAGCTGCCCCTTTTGAATTCTTTGAAATGGGAGAAGGACCTGTTTAGGGAGTTTAAATGCTGGGAGGTTAAAAGAAAACAGTTGAGCACAGCAACTGTGTTAGGAATGCTTTCTGCTGCAAGTTACTAATAACAGCTTAAAACATAAGGACACAAGAAACCAGAGACTAGCAGTCACAGAGCTGGCTCTCATTCTTCCATGTCATCAATAACCAGGCTCTTTCTCTCTACACAGACATCCTTCATATACTGGCTTTTTTTGCCCTTAGTATATTTTTAGTCTTGTTGTCTCATGGTCATAAGATAGCTGCCACAGCTCCAGCATCGCATGTGCATTCCAGTTGTGAAGAAGAGGATGAGATGGCATCCCTGAATGCTGCTCCTCATGAGGCTGTCCCTTTTATCAGGTTAAACAAAAGCCCAGCAGTTCTTGTCTTACAGCTCATGAGCCAAACTTTGGTCATGTGACCACCTTTAGCTTCAAGATAGGCTAAGCCAGTGAGTACCTGACTTTTTTCCTTTTCTTTTAAAAATTTTTCCTTATTTTTATTTTTCGGTAGTTTTATTTTGTAATAATTTCAAACACAGCAAAGTTGCAAGAATAATATAAAGAACTTTTGTGTATCTTTCATCCACATTCTCCCATGAACATTTTGCCATACTTGCTTTATATTACTCTACTTTTTTTCTGAATTATTTAAAAATAAGTTGTAAACAGGATGCTCTTTATTTATACACATTTCAGAGTGTATTTCCCAAGTACAAGTTCATTCTTATACGTAACCACAGTAGAATAATCAAAATCAGGAAATGACACATTAATGCAACTATCTGGCTTTTAAAAAAATTATTTTATTGAAGTCATATTGGCTTACAACACTGTGTAAATTTCCTGTGTACATTATTATATTTCAGTTTCTGTGTAGACTGCATCGTGTTCACCACCAATAGTCCAGTTTTTATCCATCACTGTACCCATGAGCCCTTTTACCCCTTTCACCCTCCCCTCAACCTCCTCCCCTCTGGTAACCACTAATCTGTTCTCCTTATCTATGTGTTTGTTTGTTTATCTTCCACATATGAGTGAAATCATACAGTATTTGTCTTTCTCTGTCTGACTTATTTTGCTCAGTATAATACCCTCAAGGTCCATCCATGTTGTTGCAAATGACATGATTTTGTCTTTTTTCTGGCTGAATAGTATTCCACTGTGTATATATACCACATCTTTATCTATTCTTCTGTCAATGGGCACTTGGGTTGCATCCACATCTTGGCTATCGTGAATAATGCTGCAATGAACATAGAGGTGCATACATCTTTTTGAATTGTTGATTTCATGTTCTTTGGATAAATGCCCAGCAGTGGAATAGCTGGGTTGTATGATAGATCTATTGTTAATTTTTTGAGGAATCTCCATACTCTTTTCCATAGTGGCTGCACCAGTTTGCACTCCCACCGGCAGAGTATGAGGGTTCCCTTCTCTCCGCATCCTCTCCAACACTCGTTGTTTCCTGTCTTGTTAATTATAGCCATTCTGACGGGCATGACGTGATATCTCATTGTAGTTTTGATTTGCATTTCCCTAATAATTAGTGATGTTGAACATCTTTTCATGTGTCTGTTGGCCATCTGTATATCTTCTTTGGAAAAATGTCCTTTGCCCATGTTTTAATCGGGGTTCATTGGTTTGTTGTTGAGTTGTCTGAGTCGTTTATATATTTTGGAAATTAACCCCTTGTCAGATATATGATTTTCTCCCAGCTGGTGGGTTGCCTTTTCGTTTTGTCGATCGTTTCTTTTGCTGTGCAGAAGTTTTTTAGTCTGATGTAGTCCCATTTGTTTATTTTTTTCTTTTGTTTGCCTTGCCTGAGTAGACGTGGTATTCGAAAAAATATCTGGCGTTTTTCAATCTGTCTAGTGGACGATTGGCAAGAGAGAAGGGAACTGGGAGTAGCTATCGGGGTAACCGACCACAGCAACTAATTTTCGAAAAGTTCCCACCAGGCAGAGCAAATGAACCGCATCTGTGGACCAGATCCAGCCCAAGAACCACCAAATTGCCTCCCCCGCTTTAAACTTTTGCCAAACTCTCTTTCTTTTGATTAGAATAGCGAGAATACTTGTATGGTATACATTTCCCCTTTTCATACTGAAGTCATCTACTCTCTAAATGGTGTTGAAAAGAATCTAATTCGAGATAACAGGCAAGTCTGGGTACAGAGCATTATTCTCTCCAAATTTTTGCTAAATAGATAAAAAACGGACAGGATTTTTTCTTCTTCTTCAATTCCCTTTTAATGTCAACTTCCTGAAAACCTTCCCTAAATGATATAATTATACTAATTTAATCCTCACAATTTATAATGAAATCAGAGGGGGAAAAGAGGGATATTGAGCGTTTTCCCCTGTCTCCCAGCAAAATTCAGTTCAAATGGTGCTGGAGAGATCCACGCCTACTCGTGGATTAATACTTTCATATGATCCTTTTCGATGAAATTGGAGGGTAGGAAGCGTTCTTAAAAAGTGGGTGCAACAGGGGCCTGGCCTCTGGTCTGTTTGGGGGTGTGGGGATGGTGAAGTGTGACCAGCTAATGGGAGATCAGGGATGGGTAAATGGTTAGGAGGGAGGCAGTGAGTTTTCAGATGGGGACAGGGAGGACGTTTTGACTACCTCCAGCCCTTTGCTCACCTAAAACTTCACCCCCTCCCACCATCTTTCATAGATGCGCCAGAGGTTCCAAGCTCTGGGCTAAAGGTTTAATTAAGCATGGAAGGTGGAAGAATAGGATGGAATACAGCTGGTTTCTCCACTGGACAGTGAGGGGGGTCTTCCGGGGTCTGACCAACCTGAGCAGGTTCTGTGTCCACAGAGTGGTGGGCGCCACAATCAGGTTCCAGGCTGCCGGGCCAGAAAGAGAACATAAGGATTGGGTTCAAGGAGTGACACGTGGCTAGAAAGAAGAAAAAATTAGTCTCCAAGTTGGAAGACGGGAAGGTCCAGAATTTATCTGCTGTGAGAGAAAGGCAATTGGGGGCAAATAGTACAGGACGGAGCCGGTGGAGGATGGGTGGATGCTGGAGGCCTGTGGGTGAATTGCAGGTTGTCAGGGGTGGGGTGGTATGGGGGTGGGGGGTGGGGAGGAGGGTTTGGCAGATTAAAGAAGTGAAGGACAGCCTCCCCCCTCCCCATTCCGTTGTTTCTGCCTTCCAAGGGTATTCTGATTTGCGACAACACGGGCAGAAATTTCGAGGGGAATATTGGATGAGTTAATTTAAATAAGACAAGCTGAGCACAGGCATTTGTGACCAGATGATTAAAAAAGGGAGGAAAAATCTAATTTGGAGGTTAAAGAGTGAGGAGTTGGGGGCTCAGCTAGAGTGAGGTCTGCCCTGGCTCTGCCACTCACTAGCTGTGTGACCATAGACAAGTTACTTAACCTCTCTGTGCATCAGTCCTCCTTTATAAAATGGAGATAGTAATAAAATCTACCTTGTGGGGTTATAGTGAGAATTAGATGGCAATGCATAAGAAGTGCCTAGCATAGATTCTGGAGCTTGGGAAGTCACCAATACGCAGTGGTTTCTCTGTTTCTTGTGACTTTAGGGATATTATTTAACTTCTTGGGGCTTCTTGGAGTTGGTTGTATGGAGAGAATGGTGCAAAGGTTGGGAAATTGCCTTGAAAAGTTAAAAATGTACTTATAAATGGAAGGGTTTTTAAAATCATTCAAGAATGTATAAATAAATAGCTGAAGGGTTTTTGCTGGTTGAGTTGAAAGCCAGAGAGAATCTGGAGGCCACCTAGAGGAGGCAGACACCGGTGGGACGGAAGCTAGGATCTCATTCCTGACCAGCTTGGAGCCCTCCAGTAACAGCTTGATTCCTGGAATTGTGTAGGCTATCATGGCAGATCCTGCTAGTTGCATACCTGGTAGTCATTTTCCTTTTTTTACTCATCCACTACATTCTGGTTTTGTTCAGATATCCTGTGGTCCCGAGCTTTAAGGAATGCTGGCCCTCCTCCCCAGTCCCACTGAATGGGGGACTAAATCCTGAATATTGCAAGCTAGTCACGCTGCTTCTGCTTCCTTGGCCTGTGATTGGTTCATAAATTTGCATGTGACACCATTCCGGCCAATGAAGGAAAGCCTGGGGGGCGGGGCTCTGTGAAAGTTTCCTCATCTTTTAAACCCACACAAGGAAGACACATATTCTCTTCTCCTGCTCTGGCCTTTGGATGCTGCTTCACCAGATGGGATGTTTGGAGCTGTGCCAGTCATCTTGCAACCAGCAGGAACAATGTTATATTTCGCACCATGAAAGCTCAAAACAACCTGGGGCTTTGTGGATATTGTTGAACCACCGGGACTCCCCCACCCCACCTTCAGGCATCTTGTTATATGATTATTTTGTATACTGACCCTATATTCTGCAACTTTGTTAAACTCACTTGTTAGTTCTAGTAGTTGTTTTGTGGGTTCTTTAGGCTTTTCTACATAAATAATCATGTCATCTGCAAATAGAGAAAGTTTGACTTCTTTTCTGATCTTTACGCTTTTATTTCTTTTTCTTGCCTTACTGTGGTGGCTAGAACTGCTGGGAAAATGTTAAACAGAAGTGGTGAGAATAGCATTCTTGCCTTATGATTTCTTCTTGTTATATGAGGTTGTACATTTATCATTGTTTAAACCAGTTGAATTGAGTTTTCTGCAAGCTTCAATGCTTCCAGCTAAAAGGACTGTAGCAGACACTGTTATTTATTTATTTTTAAACACTTATTTATTTATTTGTCTGTTTATTTATTTTTGTGAGGAAGATTCGCCCTGAGCTAACATCTGTTGCCAATCTTCCTCTTTTTTTTTTGCTTGAGGAAGATTAGCCCTCAGCTAACATCTGTGCCAATCTTCCTCTACTTTGTATGTGTGACGACTACCACAGCATGGCTGATGAGTGGAGTAGGTCTGTACCCAGGATCTGAACCGGCAAACCCTGAGCTGCTAAAGTGGAGGGCACAGAGCTTTAACCACTCAGCCCTGGGGCCGACCCCTTGGACACTATTATTAAAGGGAAGGTTGATCCCAGAAGACTTGGTTATATACAGGTTGGAGTTATCAGTGATACAGTTAAAATAATAACGTCTCAAGTTACTTCCAGCTGCAGATCTGTCGGGTTCCATTTGAGAATACAGCTTCTTTAATCTTGGGAGACCCCTGCTGTTCCCCAGCGATGCTGAGAACTGGGGCTTGAAGGGGAGTGACCTGATGAGGCCTAAAATCTGTGTCTCATGGAGAACCGGGAGCCTGTCTGCATCCCCTGCAGAATCAAGAAAGTATTTTTACTGCCACGTATTTCTGAGTCAGGCTGCCCGGTCTGCCAGGAGGAAGGCTGGAATTTATTGGGCTCGCTGATGCCAATTACCCAAAGAGCATGTCATCCGGAAGTAAGACAGGGTTCAACAGGGCTCAGCTGGGGTTTGGCTCCTCCGAGGGAAAGGAATAAAATCTGTGATTGGCTCCGAAAAGAAAAACTAAACAAAATATCAGCAATCACAGACACGGTTCATTGCTATCAAGAAGCTAATTATTATTTTTTTTAATTTAAATAAATATTGAGGTTTTCATATCTGGACTTCAGCTTCCGGCTTGCACACTGAAACTCACCATCATACTCAAAGCACGTGCAAGCCACATGTGCTCCAGCAGGTGGTCCTGGTGGGCACGTTCGATCCCCACCTGCTACCATGTGAGTGCCCAGACCTACGGACCAGTGTCCCTTTAAGTAGTCGCTCAGAAGCCTTGCCAAAATATGATGCCAAATAAGATGAACAGGGACACTTGGCTTTTAATTGCAGCGGTCACCTTTTGGGGTCCTCGGTTCCAACAGCCACACAGCAGCTCTTAACCCGGAGAGAAGGCACATGCGACAAGTTGCATTCTTCCAGAACCTTCGTGTCGGTCATTCGGGATAACTGGGTTTTAAAAGGCTGGTGCTTGTCATGTCCTTTCCTGCCTGACATTTTGGAGGAGGCATGTCTAACTTTATAGTTTTATGATGCATCGTGAACCACGGAGCAATCATTTAAAAAATGGATGCTGGTGGCTTTTAAAGGGCCACTCCCACGGCTGCGGACACAGGTCATTGATGGTGCTTGGATGGGGGCTGTGAAGAGACACGTGCTTTGTGGTCGGCCCTAGGTCTGAACAGAGCTGAGCTCTCCCTGGCTGCATTTACTCACAGTTCCGCCGTCAGTCAATAAGGCACATTCTCGAAACTGCAGGAAAACTGCTCTTATGGCAGAGGGGATGGTTCTGCTTGTTCAAATATCACTGTATGGCCAGCAATATCCTTTGAATAAAATAATAATGTGAAACCCACAGATCATTCGACATCTGTCCAAAAGACTCCAGACTTTGTGACACCGCCAGGATGAACTAATGATGGCGTAGAATACATTTCTTTAATTGTGGCAAAATACACACAATATAAAATTTACCATTTCATACTAAATGCCACTGAACTGCACACAGTCTCGGCTCTATTACTAATTGTTTTGTTGTCATAGGATTTGGTTAAAAGCAGTCCATTTGGCAGAATCTTAATATCCATCTGCCAGAGTCAAGGTCAAGGTTGATGTGGACATGTAGCTTCTCTGCTATCATGATTTTATTATTTTTGTTATTATTTATTTATTTGAGGAAGATTAGCCCTGAGCTAACGTCTGCTGCCAATCCTCCTCTCTTTGCTGAGGAAGACTGGCCCTGAGCTAACATCCATGCCCATCTTCCTCTACTTTATATGTGGGATGCCTACCACAGCATGGCGTGCCAAGCGGTGCCATGTCCGCACCCGGGATCCGAACCTGGGAACCCTGGGCCGCCGAAGCGGAACGTGCACACTTAACCACTGCGCCACCGGGCTGGCCCCCTGCGATCATGATTTTAAATAACATTATGAGTATTTAGTGCACACTGGTGTCCTAAACCTTTATATAGCTTAATTAACTAAAATGTGGGCATCATTAGTGTCCCCACTTTACAGATGAGGTCTCAGGTTAACCAACAAATCTGAAAGTCTGTGCGGCCTTGAACCCAGGTGGGCTCTGGCATCTGTAAGCTCAACCAACAGGCTCATCTCTAAGAGTCACCGTGATGTCAGCTCTGCCGCTGTCACTGATTGAGGGCTGACTGTGTGCCCTTGTATATATATAGAAGGGTATAGATATGTACGTCTATATCTCTGGGCCAATTCTGAGAGCTCAGCAAGGTGGGCATCATTATTGCCTTTTTCAGGAGAGGAAACTGAAGTTCAGAGATGTAAGCACCCAAGGCCACGGGTGGTGGCTGAGCCAGGATTCGAACTTGGCTCCTTGGCCCTGGCTCCTCCGTTACCCCACGCTGTCTCCGTTGATGGTATCAGCCAGTGGAAAGTAGCATCTTGAGCCTGTAAGGGAAGCAGGGAGATGGGTACCAGAAAGATGGCTGGGCCTGGCTTAAAACCCAGCATCGCTAGCCACTTGGGGACCAATTTGAAACACCCAGAGAAGGGAAAGATGCTCACTGACTTCCTGTTTCCCCTTCTCTGCCTGCCATCTCCAGGGATGGACCCAGACATGTGGGCACCTGCACAGGCTAATGACATGGTATCCTGTCAAGTGAGGTGGTCAGGGTTAAAATCCTGGGTCCATCACCTCCTAGGTTTGTGGCCTTGAGCAAATTACTGGAGCTCTGTGCCTCAGTTTCCTCATCTGTAAAATGGCAGCAATAAATAGTACCTACCTCGTAGGGTTATGATGAAGATTAAATCATCTGTACACAAAGCAAGAGCCAGGTCAGCCATTGTAAAAAATAATGACAATTTTCTCTGCCCGGTTACATTTCCAGGGATGTTTTGGCGCCATCCCTGCAGTTTGGCACCTACTGTCCCGTCCCTCAGTCCAGTTGGGGCTGCAGCCCTCTCCAAGGTCCTGCCACTCTGTTAATCAGGACCTGACCACGTCTCTGCCTGGGCTCTCCCAGACTGGGCAGGGAGCGCTGGGTAGTGCTGGCCTGCTGCCGCTGTCTGCATGGCTCTTAGCCGGAGAGACAGAAACCAAATCCTCCTCAAAGATGCTGGAAAATTAGTTTAGCATCGTCTGCCAGTGTGCGATGACTCAGACGCTGCCAGCCCAGCGGGGCTCGTGGGCTCCGGGGTTGGAGCAAGATTGATGTTGTCGTGAGTGCAAAGCAGGGCGGGAGAGCTGCGGGGCTGGGAGGCAGGGAGCAAGGGCCTTCTGTCTGCTTCTTGTTCCCCTTCTAGGTGAGCTGAGGTTTCAGGCAGTTCACCACGACGGCAGAGAAGCCAGAGGGCTCTGGGGAGAGGCATTAGGGTCCAGGAAAGAGGCAGCAGTCGGTTGGACTAACGTGAGTGGGCATCCTGACCTGGTCACTTACTGTGTGACCTTGGGTAAGTAGCTTAGCCCCTCTGAGCCCCCATCTCCTTATCAGTCAAATGGATATAATGATAGCAACCGAGGTTGCCATGAGGATGAGTGAGGTGATGGACATAAAGTCTTGGCTCAGCCTAGCGCCTGGAAGACAGTAAGTGCTCAGTCATCACGAGCAGTTAAGAAGACTGGGCTTGTGAGCTCCTTTCCCTTTCTTTCCTCAAACATCCCCACCCCTTCAAAACGACTCTCAAAGGAAACATTCCCCAAAAGGTTGGAGAAGGAAAGGATGGAGAGGAGGTGTTTTGTGTGTGTGTGTGTGTGTGTGTGTGTGTGTGTGTAAGTGTAACAAAGAGAGACGGGGAGAGAGGGAGAGAGACACACACACAAAGAAAAAGGAGAGAGAGAGCGAGCCAAACATACACACACACACGCACATTCACATAGAGAAACTCAAACACAGAGACACAGTGGGCAGCCTCCAGGAGCTGGGGGCTCAGTCCTACAGCTATGAGGGGCTCGGTCTGCAACCTGTAGAGCTTGGAGGAGGACCTCAGCCTCAGGTGAGGCCACGGCCCCAGCCCACACCTTGAGTCCAGCCAGGCCAGACCTGGAGCTGTGTCTGGACTTCTGACCCACAGAAACTGAGAGCATGAGTTTGTGTTGGTTTCAGCCACTGCCTTTGTGGTAATTTGTCACACAGCGTAGAAAATTGTTACTCTGTTTCTTTCAAATTGTGCTTAGAAATACTGTAATAAATACATAATAATAATATAAAATTAAAATTGTATCAAAGATAGTATAAAAGTCATTGTCTATGAACTAAAACGAAAACAAAGTAAAACAGCACCTATTTCTTGTCACATTTCTGCAGGTCTGAGAAGTCTGGGCAGGCTTGGCTGTGTTCATTATTCAGGGTCTTGCAAGGTTGAAATCAAGATGCCGACCGGGCTGAATTTCCTTCTGGAGGCCCTGGAGAAGACTCCTCTGCCCAGCTCAGTCAGGATGGCGGCCTAATTTAGCTTCCTGTGGTTGCAGGACTGAGATTCCAGTCTCCTGCTGGCCGTGAGCCAGGAGCCACTCTGACCTCCTAACATCCCCTCCTTCCAAGCCAGCAATGGTGCACTGAATATTTCTCACACTTGGAGTCTCTCTGATTCTCCGCTCTGCTACCAGCTGGAGAAAACTCTCTGCTTTTAAAAAACTCTTGCAGGGGCCAGCCTGGTGGCGCAGCGGTTAAGTGCGCACATTCCACTTTGGTGGCCCGGGGTTTGCCGGGTCGGATCCCGGATGCAGACACGGCACCGCTTGTCAAGCCATGCTGTGGTAGGCATCCCACATGTAAAGTAGAGGACGATGGACACGGATGTTAGCTCAGGGCCAGTGTTCCTCAGCAAAAAGAGGAGGATTGGTGGCAGATGTTAGCTCAGGGCTAATCTTCCTCAAAGAAAAAAAAAAAAATCTCTTTCAGGGGCTAGCCCCGTGGCCGAGTGCTTAAGTTTGCGTGCTCTGCTTTGGCGGCCCAGGGTTTCACTGGTTCGAACCCTGGGCGCGGACAAGCCACTGCTCATCAAGCCATGCTGAGGTGGCATCCCACATGCCACAACTAGAAGGACCCACGGCTAAAAAAAAATACACAACTATGTACCAGGCGGCTTTGGGAGAAAAAGGAAAAAAATAAAATCTTAAAAAAAAAAAAAAAAAGCTCGTGATTAGATTAGGCCCTCCTGGCTAGTCTCCCTTTTGATGAACTCAAAGTTGACCGATTAGTAACCTTAATTACATCTGCAAAGTCCATTTTGCCACATAACATAACATAATCATCCATGTGGCAGGTCATCATATTCACAGATTCTGCTCACATTCACCGTGAGGACATTGTACTGGGACAAGGATCATCGGGGGTCATTCTTAGAACTCTGCCTACGACTCTCAGCCCGCCTTTGTCCTTTTCAAGTCCTGGCTCTTCCATTTTCCTTCTTCCTGTGAGATCTACTACATGCTTTCTATAAATTTCTGCTTCTTTGTTTGAAGTAGCCGTTGTTTGTTTCTGTTGCTTAAAGCCCCAAACTCTTAACTAATCCATTTCTGTTACCGGAGATTTTTCTGTCTACACAATTTCACTTTAATCCACTCAGCCCCTCCCTCAGTGAGGTAAGCAACCTTACGCTCCTTTTAGAATAAAGAGCTCGAGAGCAGTGAAGGTCCTTGTCTAAGATCACACGTAGTAAGTCTGCGGTGTGGCGAGACCCGAGTCTTAGGACCTCAGAACCTTCTAGGTGAGTTCAACTGGACTTGGATGTGGTGGCTGAGAGGATCCATGAAGAAAGTCGGGGTGTGGATGGGGCTAAGGGCTGTCCCCGCATTCAGAGGGAGGAGACCCCCAGGTGGAGGGTGGGGAGCCTCCGGCCACCCATCTCGGAGATGAACATGGCACCATCTCCTTAGACTAAATCCAGGGCAGTTGAGAAAATGCTGGAACGAGAAGCAGGGATTTCCCTCCCCAGGGTCGGGCCCAAGGCGGCTTCTACACAAACCAAAAATGCCTGAGAATCAGTGAAACAAGCTGGAACTGAATCCTGTGGAAACACCAACGGGCTCACGTTCTGACCCACCAGCCAGCAGGTCTCTGCTAAGGGCCAGCTCCTTCCCTGGGTGCTTTCTGTGCAATATTATAATCTCCGCGCTCCGCAGCAGCCCTCTATACCCATTTTTCAGATGGGGATCCTGAGGCTCCATGCAATGAAGTAACCTATTTACCAAACTCATTGCCTGTCTGAATTCCCCCAAACGGTTGGCACGGGAAGCTTGAGCAGCCTTCTCTTGAGATTTAGAGGAAGAGCGTGATGACTTTCTTCCAGGTTACACTAGAGCAACTGTTAGCTGCCAAATTTTCTCTGTCAAAGTCCAGATAGTAAATATTTTAGGCTTTGCGGGGCAGACGATCTCAGTCACAACTACTCGATTGGGACGTTGTCATGGGAAGGCAGCCTTAGACGACGCTTAAACAAATGTGTGCCAATAAAACTTTATTCGCAAGAACAAGTGGTGGGCCAGATTTGACACGTGGATGGTAGTTTACAGACCCGTGTGCTAGATGGCAATCTTGAGGCAGGCAATGGAGTAAATGATATTTTAAAGCCTTTTCAGCCCTAAAATAGTCCTATCTGAAATAATAATGGTAATAGTAAGAGCGTTATAATAAAATAGTTTGTATTAATGGATGACCTGGAGCAGAAGAAATTCACCATCGCTTGGATCTTGAGAGGAGCAGGAAGAAGACGAAGGCGGAAGGGGAATCTGGTCTGCAGCCACAGACGCACGAAGTGGCTAACCTCCTGGGGTTCTAGTTTCTCTGGATTGCCTTTTAAGGTTATCAACCCTGGTTGCACAAAGAACCCCTTAGGAGTTTAAAAAACACTGACGCCTGAGCCTCACCCTGAGGATTCTGATTCACACAGTCCAGGTGTAGCCCTGGGTTTTGAAAAGCTCCCTGTGATTCCGATGGGCAGGCACCCTTGAGAAATACTCGTCTTAATGTTGTTTTTCACTATGCTACAAAGCCAGCGGTTTTTCCAGGAAAGGCATTTGAAATCCTTAAAAAACGTGTTGCCTGAGTGCTTGTATTTCCAGGTAGCCATCCATGAAAGATCCGCCAAAAACTGACTTGTGGGGAACACAGTTCTTGCTAGTATGTAAATGGACATCTATAGAAGGCATTTTTCAGAGAATATATTCTTAGAATATTCGTAGAGATTATGCTCATCACAACACACGAAAGAGGTCCAGGGTCAAATAGATTTGGGAAAGAGCAGGTTAATTGAAGTTTAACAAGGTTCCTTATTGCAGGACTTCTCAGAGCCTTCAACATGTTAGTGTGCACTCATTTATTCAACAAGTGTATATGAAATGTCTGCCATGTGCCAGGCACTGTCATGGTCGTGTGGACATGGTGGTGAGTAAAATAAACCGTGGGCCTTGCCCTCATGGAACTTACACTCTAGTGTGTAAACTAGCAAATAAACAAACAGATAGATAAGTACAAATTGTGACAAGCACTACAAAGAAAAAGAAGAAGGTACTAGGGGAGGGAACAACAGAGTGGATGAGCTTTAGATGAGGCGGGCGGTCAAGGAAGACCTCCTTGAAGAAACGACATTTAAGTTGAACCCTGAAGTTTGCAAAGGAGCCAGCAATGGGAAGAGCAGGAACAGCATATGAGAGGAGGGAACAGCATATGAGAAGACCCTGGGGGCAGAAAAGGCTTGGTGCCTTGGCGGAAATGAAAGGTGACTGGGGTGGCTCACTCAGTACAGGTGAGTGAGGGGGTGACAGGCGGGAGGAGTTAGGCAGGGGCTAGATCTGACGTTTCGTCTTGTTCTGGGTGCTATAGGAAGCCACTCCCTGTAGCACAGTGCAGCTCCTGAGGAGGCGGATGGGGATTCGGGCTTCCCCACTGTTCTGGAACGCATGCAGGTGGGTGGAGCTGCCAGATGTCAAGGTGATCAATTAGGACAACAAGACAAACTGAAAGTAACAAGTCTTTATTTTCTTAGCACCGTAGTGAAAGCAAACACAAGGAAAAAGCAAAGCTCGGGCTCCCTGACGTGCCCTTTGTCCCAGCGGGCAAGGGCTGCTCAGATGACAGGCAGCTCCCTCCAGAGGCTGCGCTGCACCCGATGAGCCCGGGTCCGGCACCAAGCTGGGAGTCTGCCCCCAGAGCTTTGTAACTGACTGTCGTGGGGCCTGGAGCATCATACCCAGGACTTTGGCCTGGAGCTGGACAACTCAACACCAAACGACCTTCCCGGCACCCCTGCGAGGAGTCCAGCCCACACCTTTTACGTTTGCAACGTAAATGTCACTGACCACTGAAGCATAACTTACCTAAGAAAAGCACACACACCACACAGGTGTGGCCCGAGGGCTTTTCACAAACCCAAGTGAACACCCTTTTGTAACCGAGCACCCAGATCAAAGGGCAGAGTTTTATCTGCACCCAGAAGTGCCCCTGATGACCTTTCCAGTCACTCACCCACCAAGGGTACCACCATCCTGTCCTCTGCTGCCCTAGATCACGCCTGGTTTTGAACTTAATGCAAATAGAACCACACAGTGTGTCTTCTGTATCTGGCTCTTCTCATTCAACCTCGAGTTCGTGAGATGAGTCCATGTTTTGTGGAGTATAGTTTCAGTTTGTTCTTCTTATTGCTATAAGACAGGAGCTAGCAAACTATAGACAGCTGATGGGCCAAATCTGGCCTGCTACCTTTTTTTTTTTTTTTTTTTTTGCTGAGGAAGATTGGCTCTGAGCTAATATCCATTGCCAATCTTCCTCTTTTTGCTTGAGGAAGATTCTCTCTGAAGTAACATCTGTGCCTATCTTCCTCTATTTTGTGTGTGGGTTGCTGCCCCAGCATGGATGATGAGTGGTATAGGTCTGTGCCCAGGATCCGAACCTGCAAACCCAGGGTCCCAAAGAAGAGTGCGCTGAACTTAACCACTAGGCCACAGGGCTGGCCCCTGCTGCCTATTTTTTTTTTTTTTAAAGATTTTATTTTTCTCCTTTTTCTCCCCAAAGCCCCCCAGTACATAGTTCTATATTCTTCGTTGTGGGTCCTTCTAGTTGTGGCATGTGGGACGCTGCCTCAGCGTGGTCTGATGAGCAGTGCCATGTCCGCAACCAGGAGTCGAACCAACGAAACACTGGGCCGCCTGCAGTGGAGTGTGCGAACTTAACCACTCGGCCACCGGGCCAGCCCCCCTGCTGCCTACTTTTATAAATAAAGTTTTATTAGAACACAGCCTTGGGCCAGGCCTGATGGCCTAGTGGTTAAAGTTCAGTGTGCTCTGCTTCAGTGGCCTGGGTTGGGTTCTCCGAGGAGGAACCACACAACTTGTCTGTTAGTGGCCATGCAGTGGCAGCAGCTCACATGAAAAAAAAAAAGAGGAGGATTGGCAGTGGATGTTAGCTCAGGGCGAATCTTCCTCAGCAAAATGGAAAAAAAAAGAACACAGCCTTGCCTATTCATTTCCATGCAGTCTGTGGCTGCTGTCGCTATAACGGCAGAGTTGAGCAGTTGCAACAGAGACCATATGGCCTGCAAAGCCTAAACTACTTGTTATCTGGCCCTTTACACGCAATGGTTTTGGACCGTTGCTGTATGGCAGAGCCACTTAAGACGTGGTCAGCTGACTCACGCTGGTCTACAGACTGTTTGTGGTAGAGGCCAAAGTTAGTACAGAAATCGAGAGTCAGCGTTTTAACAGTTCTTTGACAATTTGACATTCCACGACACTTCAGTCCTGTGGGTCAGGGTTTAGACTGCCTGAGTGTCGGTTGAACTCCCCGCATGGCCACAAGCTGAGGACTAGTCCTGTGCAAGAGGACACTCTTTTGGCCTGTGACAGGTTGAGGGAAACAAACCTGTTCCTTCATGACAGTTTGGAAGCACTGCTGTATCATATTCCATCGTGTGACTCTGAAAACAATTATTTATCCATTCAACAGTTCACAGACGTTTGCATTGTTCTCAGTTCTAGCTGACGCTTTTAATTTGCTTTGCGCATATATATATATATATATATTTTTTTTTTTGGTGAGGAAGATTGGCCCTGAGCTAACATCTGTTGCCAATCTTCCTCATTACTGAGGAAGATTGGCCCTGAGCTAACATCTGTTGCCAATCTTCCTCCACTTTTCATGTGGGATGCCACCACAGCATGGCATGATGCGTGGTTGTGTAGGTCTGTGCCCGGGATCTGAACCTGTGAACCCTGGGCTGCTGAAGTAGAGCACGTGAACCTAACCACCATGCCACCAGGCCAGCCCCACGAACTTTATTTTTAACATAACCAATATAAACCAGGCTGACTATGAGAAATTCTGGCACGTGACGTTCCTATTATGGTTTGGTTATTCTTGCGTAGGAGCTTCAGTGTAGGAATCCCTACCCTGAACATGGAGCTGGAAGGACAGACCGCCTCGGCTGGCCCTGTCATTCTGCTGTGTCCAGAGATGGGCAGTGGCGTCCCCCAGATTACAGAGGATGTGAATGGTTGAGCTGGAACTAGGTCCAGGGGTCCCAGAAAGATCATGAGCTTTGGAGGTAGGACGACAGTGGCTCCAGCCGCTCAGTAGCTGCATGATCTGGGGAAATTCCTGGAACCCTCTGAGCCTCAGTTTCCTCATCTGTAGAATGGGGACTAGCAACACCTTGCAGGAAGGATGAAGGTGATGATGCTCACAGGCACTCAGCACAGTGCCTGACCCTTAGCCAGCACTTGAGGAAGGGGCTCCGATCTCGCTGCCCCCTGAAGTCTGGTTTGCTTGCCAAGCATGGCGCAGCCTCCGTAGTAACGTGGAGGAGATTCTGAGGTCTTAAAAGCTTCCGGCTGAAGCCACGAGAGCCAGGCTCCTCTCGCAGCCTCTTCCCAGAAATAACTGTCTCTTCATCTGAAAAGATCTATCTTGACTTATCCACAATAAAGAGCACACATACTCCTAAAAAATTGGCTCTTGGTGCAGTGTAGGCGAGAAATGGTTTTTGGCAAGAGGTGGAAGGAATGTCCCTGAGAAAGAAAATCAGGTCTCTCCCCACCCACCCCTGTCAGTCTCTCTCTCTCTCTCTCTCTCTCTCTGAAGCCCCTTTCTTCACTGAATCTTCTGAGGCCAAATAATAATAGTGCTCTTTATCATCTGAGAGTCCACCCAAATTTTTAAATCCCTTCAACACATCTTAGCATGTTTTCACAGCAATTTAGCACTCAGCACAGGGCTGTCGTAGGGTAATAAATGAGAGGATAATATTTATGATAACTAATGTAATCTTATGGTACTATTAATAATGGCTGATGTTTGTTGATCATTTACAAAATGCCTGGCACTGTTTTAAGTGTTTTTAGGGGTGTTAACTTATTTAATCTTTGTCAATTTACAGATGGGAAACTGAGGCACGGACAGGTTAAGCAACTGGCCCAGAGTTGCACAGCTGGTGAGTAGAGGAACCCGGAGTTGAATCCAGGCAGGCGATTTTTCCCCATTTGTCCCCATCGACCCAGTTGCTGCCCTTCTCTGCTCTGCTCTGTGGTCCAGGAGGCTGGCCTCCGTGCCCTGATCTCCTTGTCCTCTGGGTTCCGGTGGGGTTGTGCCAGTGGCAGGGTTTGGGGGGCAGGAGGGGGTTGGGCTGTGTCTTGCCCCTCCCCGCCCTCCTGGGCTGCAGCTCTGGCAGAGACTGTGTTCCTTCACTTCCAAGGCTCTGCCAAGGGACCCTCTTCTACCATCCTGACTCTCCAGGGCTCTGGTGACACACGCCTGCCCCTTGTCCCATTCAGCCCTAGGCCTCCCTGCTTCTGCTAGTCCCCCCTGCCGCCCCACCCCATCTTTGTTTCTTTCTTTATTTATTGAGGCCACAGTGGTTTATAACGCTTTGTAAATTTCCGGTGTACGTCATTATATTTCAACTTCTGTATAGACTACGTTGTGCTCCCCACCAAAAGTCTAGCTGACATCCATCACCGTCCACATGCGCCCCTTTGCCCCTTTCACCCTCCCCCCACCTCCCACCCCCTCTGGCAACCACCAATCTGTTCTCTGTATCAACGTCTTTGTTGTCGCGTTGTTTTTATCTTCCACATATGAGTGAAATCGTTTGGAGCTTGGCTTTCTCCCTCTGACTTATTTCACTCAGCATAATGCCCTCAAGGTCCATCCATGTTGTTGCAAATGGCACGATTTCATCTTTTTTTGTTATTCCATTGTATATATATATACCACACATATATATATACCACAGTATATATGTTATTTATTCCATTGTGTATATACGCCACATCTTCTTTATCCATTCATCCATTGATCGGCGCCTAGATTGCTTCCACATCTTGGCTATTGTGAATAACGCTGCCATGAACCGTAGAGGTACATATATCTTTTTTTAATTAGTGTTTTTATGTTCTTTAGATAAATATCCAGTAGTGGGATCGCTGGATCGTATGGTATTTCTATTTTTAATTTTTTGAGGAATCTCCATACTGTTTTCCTTAGTGGCTGCACCAATTTACATTCCCACCAGCAGTGTTCGAGGGCTCCCTTTTCTCCACATCCTCTCCAATACTTGTTATTTCTTGTCTTTTTAATAAGAGCCTTTGTGAGGGGTGTGAGGCGATATCTCATGGTGGTTTTGATTTGCATTTCCTTGATGATTAGTGATGCTGAACATCTTTTCATGTGCCTCTTGGCCGTCTGTATATTTTCTTTGGAAAAATGTCTATTCAGATCCTCTGCCCATTTTTTAATCAGATTGTTTCTTTGTTGTTGAGTTGCATGAGTTCTTTATACATTTTTAATATTAATCCTTATCGGGTATATGATTTGCAGATATTTTCTCCCAGTTGGTGTGTTGTCTTTTTATTTTGTTGGTTTCCTTTGCTGTGCAGAAATTTGTTAGTTTAATGTAGTCCCATTTGTTTATTTTTTCTTTTGTTTCCCTTGCCTGAGGAGACATATTCAAAAAGATGCTGAGATGCTGCTAAGACCAATGTCAAAGAGTGTACTGTCTATATTTTCTTCTAGAAGTTTTATGGTTTCAGGTCTTACATTCAAGTCTTTGATCCCCTTTGAGTTCATTTCTGTGCTTGGGGTAAGATAATGGTCTACTTTCATTCTTTTGCATGTGGATGTCCAGTTTTCCCAGCACCATTTATTGAAGAGGCTTTCCTTTCTCCATTGTATGCTCTTGGCTCCTTTGTCAAAAATTAGCTGTCTGTAAATGTGTGGGTTTATTTCTGGGCTCTCCGATTCTGTTCCACGGATCTGTGTGTCTGTTTTTCTGCCAGAACCATGCTGTTTTGATTACTACAGCTTTGTAGACCACCCCATCATTGAATTCTCTTTAAAGAAACCTTCTAGCACGTGCCATATGTTTTCTGCTGGGCCCCTGACTGAGACACCAAATCGTCCAACCTCCGAGCCTGAACACTCAGCCACCGCCTGACATTGCCTCAAGCCAGACAGGAAGCTAGAGGATCTCCCTTGGAGGGTGACAAATAGAAATGGCAAGCAATAGGAGATATTGGAGTATATGAGGAAGCCATTTGGTGTAAACCCAATTCGGCCTGACTTTGTTTTTCCGAAAGGGCCTGACATGGCCATTGAGCATGCATTGCATATGTGCTTTAAACATTTCCTGTGGCAAGAACAAATGGCCTTAAGATAAAGGTGCCACTTCCCCCCCACATTGTCGTTTCCTTAAGGATAAGCATCTTTCCTCAGGCTAGGAACTGATTGCTGTGCTTACCCTGTGACCATCCAGCTCACCTGTGACCACCCAGCTCACCTGTGACCACCCAGCTCAAGACAGCAGACCTGCTACCCTGCTGTGTCCACCCAGACAGCAGACCTACCTGCTGTGTCCATCAATCACTGTGCCAACAGAGCAGTCTCGTGACTATTGTAAAAGGGACCTTTCAATCATATGTGAAACGTCCTCTTTGGGAGTATATAACCACTCTGTACACCCCACTTCTTTGCTGCCCTTTCTTCCTTTGGAGGAAAGACCCCGGGCCATGGTCCTCACATTTTAGCTCAGAATAGACTCACCCAAATTTCCATTTATAGATTGGTTATGGATTATTTTCATCGACAAGGGGGAGATGAGAGAGCCTCGAGTCTAATTGTCTGATGTCACACATGAGAACATCTTAGCGGGTGCAGAATCGGGGAATGTCTTGCTCTGACTGTAACAGATGCTGGTGGGGCCCCAGGCTCATATCCCCTGGGATCTCACCCTTCTGCACAGACCCACATCTTCGTACTGCAAAGCACCTGTGGTTTTCTGCCTGGGGTGCTCTCTGGCCCTGGGAACTGCTCTATGAGCCCTCAGGGTAGTCTGGAAATGCTTGAATATTTATGTCTTTGAAGCAGCCTCAACTGGTGACAGATGAGAGTTGGTGGATAAATGTCCCAACTCCCTCACCCCTCAGACAAGTTCTATACAGCCTCTGGGAAGTCCCCAGCTGGTTGGGGTCCCCATTACCCTAAGCTGTAACCTGCTCAGGACTGCACCCAGGATTGGCTTCCTTCTCTCTTTCCCTTCCTCATCTCCCGCTGGGGCTTCCAGGCATCACTTCCCAAATACACTACTTGCACCAAATCCTCATCTCCTGGGTCTGCTTCTAGGGAATGCAAACAAAGGTCATGACCATCTATGGTTTTCTTCTGCCCAGCATCTCCATTTTCTTCCAGAAGGCAGCCATCCTACAATCTCACTCCACGTGGCTTGGGTAGGGTGGATCCCACTGCCGGGCTCCAGGGGTTGGAAGTCTCCTATGTCAGCCAATCAGAGCACCCCATCTTTCTGACCATGGTGACTGGAGGATGGGCATGTGTGATTTATAATAAGAAATATATATTCGGGGGCTGGCCCCGTGGCCGAGTGGTTAAGTTCGCGCGCTCCGCTGCAGGCGGCCCAGTGTTTCGTCGGTTCGAATCCTGGGCGCGGACATGGCACTGCTCATCAGACCACGCTGAGGCAGCGTCCCACATGCCACAACTAGAAGAACCCACAACGAAGAATACACAACTATGTACTGGGGGGCTTTGGGGAGAAAAAGGAAAAAATAAAATCTTTAAAAAAAAAAAAAAAAAAAAAAAGAAATACATATTCGGTCTTCGTTCATGGTTCCTGGCACAGAGCTCCTAAAACTCTTGGAAGCTCCTGTGACCAGACCAGTAAAGCTGTCTTTTGTTATGTTAATGAGGTGACTTTTGGAAAGTACCTAAGGAAGATGGCTGATTGTGGAGGAGCCAACCATGTGATTAGAAGGCTGGGACTTTCAGCCCCACCCCCCAACCTCCAGGGAAGGCAGAGGGGCTGGAGGTTGAATTAATCGACAATGGCCAATAAGTTAATCAGTCGTGCCTTTGTAATGAAGCCCCATAAAAACCCCAAAAGGATGAGGGTCGGAGATTCCAGGTTGGGAACCAGAACACGTGATGTACTGCCATGCCAGGCCCCAAACTCCACGGGGACCGAGGCTCCTTTGTCTGGGACCTCACCCTATGTATCTCTTCCTCTGGCTGCTGATTCGTATCCTTTAATATCCTTTGTGATAAACCGGTAATCTAGTGAGTACACGGGTTTCCGGAGTTCTGTGAGCCCCTCTGGCAAATTAATTCAACCCACAGAGGGACCGTGGGAACCTCCACACTACAGCTGGTTGGTCAGAAGGATGGGCAACAATCTGGATTTACGATGGGTGTCTGAAGTTGCGGGGGAGACAGTTTTGTAGGACTGAGCCCTTACCCTGTGGGATCTGACCCCATCTCCAGATAGATTGTGTCAGAACTGACCAGAATTGCAGTTGGTGACCAGAACTGGAATTGGGTGCAGAATCTTAGTGTGTCCCTCAAGCCAGAGCGATAGAGATGGAGTGTGAGATTACCGTCGGGAAGAGAAGCCATCCTTCCATGGAGGTTTCTAAACTCCACGAAGATGGGCAGGGGACTGCCAGCAGACCTGTGCACCTCACAGGGCAGGCTTGGCCAGAAGTGAAGCCAACACTGGCAACCGCAGGGCTTAGAGCTGGAGACTGCTTCCTGATGACACTGTCTGAGTCCCTGTTTAATAGGTTTTATTGTTATTTAGATATGGCAAGGCCAACCGATCAGGAGACAGCCACCATTGAAAAGATAGTTTATTATATACGCTCCTAGATCCCAAAAGAGGGAGCACACAGCACACCGTGAGGGGCCCCGCGGGGAAGCACCAGTGTCAGTCACGTGGCAGAGGGAGCAAGGAGAACAGTGGGCAGGGGTCTTCACTGTGATTTCTGCAGGAAGGAACGGACGAGACATGCTAAGCAGGGTTAGGATTGGCTGTTTTGAATTTCAGTGGACTCGGGCGGGATTAGGGCAGGTGTACGGTGGCCCAGGGTGTGAGAGTCTGATAAACGGGTGGTTAGGTGTGTAGACTCCGCATTGGTTGGTTTGTATTTGTAAAGCATCTCCCAAGAGGAGGACACCACCCCAGGAGGGAAGGTGACAAAAGAGGCAGGAGGCCAAAAGGTGACTCAGGACACAGGCATGTTACCAGGCCGTCTAGAGCAAGGTGGGTCCAGCATATGGACGCGGGGCAGGTGTTAAAGCATCAAGTTTACAGGATACCGGAACGAGGTGAATACCGTCCCCGGATCCAGCCATACTCTGATTTTGGACTTTGTCATTTCCACGAGGCAACAGATTCCCTGCTCTTTCGCTGAAGCTAGTTTAAGTATCATCAGTTGCAAACAAAAAAGAATCATACAACTAATTACAGGCAGGTTCGGGACTAAGAAACCAGATATCTTAATATCCAGGCTGGTGTTTCTTCCACCACACCTTTGAAAGTGTTCAGCTGTGTCCCAAACCCATGCCATGTGTCGCCTGGCCTGCAAGAAACAGTGTGGATGACATGACTCAGTGGCGAGTATAGTGACATCTGGGGGATGAACCATGGCCTGGTGTGAGAACAGAGGAATTGCGAGGTGCCCGGCCAGGGCAGCAAGGCCACCAGCAGAGGCTGGCCAGCTACTCCTTCATTCCATTCTCCCCGGGATGACAGATTACCATTCCAGAAATGTGCACCTGTTCTGTATTCGGGAGATTGTTTTTGTGCATAAAAAGACCACTGGAGGCCCTGGAAGCAGAGACTGATGGAGCTGAGTCAAAGTCTGGGAATTTGATGACAGAACATTCTCAGATGGCAATGACTCGCGGGCGCACATCAACAGAGCAGATGCTGCCGGGTTGTAATGACATTGCATTTTAGAAGTGCTTTCCTAGGGCTGGCCTGGTGACACAGTGGTTAAGTTCACGCACTCTGCTCTAGTGGCCCAGGGTTCGCTGGTTTTGATACTGGGCCTGGACCTCTACACTGCTCATCAAGCCATGCTGGGGTGGCATCCCACATAGAAGAACTAGAAGGAGCTACAACTAGGATATACAACTATGTGCTGGGGCTTTGGGGAGAGAAAAAGAAGAGGAAGATTGAGAACAGATGCTAGCTCAGGGCCAGTCTTCCTCACCAAAAAAAAGAGCATAAGAGAAGTGCTTTCCCGTCCTTCAGAGTCTGCTACCAAGACAAAGCAGACACTCAGGCTCTTCAGAGGGTATTCTCCAGAGACCAGAAGTTCTCTGAACATGGGAGAAAGAGGGAGCCATTACATCGTGTTGGTTCACACAAGGGGTTGATGGCTATAACCAAGACTCACAATAATTATGGCTTTAACAGGATAAAAGTTTGTCACTCTCTCAGGCAAAAGTCCCAGCTAGTGTGGTGGCTCATTCTGTGGAGTCATCAGGGGTGCAGGGTCCTCCCATCTTGTTGGTCTGCCGTCCTTGGGGTTCTGCCCCCATCTGCAGGTTCCAAGATGGCCACCACCACATTGGAATTCCAGACATCAGGATGGGAGAGAAGAGGAACTGGAGGGCACACTTCTTCCTTGAAGGGCACAGAACAGAAGTTGCTCAGATCCCATTGGCCAGAACTTAGTCACTTGTGGTCATTATTCTAGGCAACCCTGTGCTCAGCTGAAAATCAGGGCTCTCTTCCTATAGAACTGGGTTTCTCAACCTCAGCACCATTGACATTTGGGGCCAGATAATTCTGTATTGTGAGGGCTGTCCTGTACATTATAGGGTGGTTAGCAATGTCCCTGGCCTCTGCCCTTTGGATGCCAGTAGCATCCCTTCTCCAAGTTGTGACAAACAAAATATCTGCAGACATTGCCTAACATCCCCTTGGAGACAAAATTGAACCTGGTTGAGACATACACTACAGAAGAAGGGGAGGGTAGATGTTGGGGGGCGCTAGTCATCTCTGCCACATACTAGTGGTAGTTTCATTTCTTTCCCCCACAGACAGAAGACAGCAGCAGTTTGGAGCGCAACCGGAAAAGACAAGTGGATCTGAATTCAGATTCTACTTCTGGCACATGCGAACCTCGGTATTTTCAGGTGGACACACTGGCTGGGTTGCTGGGGGCATTAAAAGGAGATGAAAGACACGTGCTAATGATGGTGGGGCAGAAAGCCAGAGGAAGCTGGATCTCTGCTGACCGCCAAGCTGTCATTCCAACCCAGGACACCTGCCTCCAGATTTTTTTTTCACGTGGGAGACAACGCTTTATCTTTATAAGCCATCACTAATTGGATTTGTGTTTTATGCAACCAAACCTAATCCTGACACTGAAGTTCAGGCAGGGCTGCATGTAGGAGAAAAATCAGCCTAGAACCAATGTCTGCATCCTTGTTACCCAGTGTAACGATAAAGAAGACACTAGTGTGGAACTCACGACCTAGTCCCAGCTCCATTTTTAATATGAGAAAATGTTTATGTCCTTGCTGTTGACCTTCTAACTGTCACTGGGCTCTTCATGCTTCTTTTGTTCCCCAATGGTCACCATCAGCCTCCCATATCCTTTGCAGCTTCCCACAACCCAAGCATCCTTTCCCGCCAGAACAGCTCACCAAGACTCCTCCACCCCAAACAAAACCAGCCTCCACGTTAATAGCTAGTATTTTTGAATGCACATTATGTGACCGGCGCTGTGCTGAGCGCTCTCTATTTATCATCAAACACTCACTGAGCACTGACTATGGGCACGGGGCGGTGGAGACATGAACAAGGACGATCCCGCCCTCATGGGGCTCACAGTCTGGTGGGAGACACAAAGAGGGAAGAGCAAGGGTGGGCCGGTCCACCAAGAAGCCATTGAACATGGCTCCAGCCACCCCATCTGGTTCCTGTCTTGGTCTTTGAGGTCCAAGCTCTCCAAGCTGTGGGCTGCGAGGGGCAAGGAGTCAGCAAGCCTGGTTCTAATCCAGCTCTTCCTCTATCAAGCTGTGCACTTTTGAACAAGTGTCGTCCCTCTCTGGGTCTCAGTTTCTCATATTTTACGTGGAGAGGTAACACTGGCTGGTCTCTAAGAACACTGAACCATTAATGTCCCCTAATACCCATTCTCTACTTTCTCCATAATAATGGAGTCTGATGGGCACAGAGTTACCCAGCTTGAGATTCTATCTCCCAAGTGAGATGTGACCACGTGACTAAGTTCTCGCCAATGGGATGTGAGCAGAAGTAACGTGGGCAAACTCTTGCATCACATGCTTAAGAGGAAATTTCTTGCCATGTATCTTTTCTCTTTCCCTTTCCCATGGGCCAATGGTGGTGGTGGGGGAGAGGGGGAGGGCAACGCTCGTTTCGTGAAACAAAATGAAAGGAAATTTCATCCCTGAATGACTGTGTGGATCACAGCTGCCCCGCCAGCCTGGACCCCGCATCTCTGAACTCTTATAAAAGTGAGAAATAAGCTTTTTTAAAAAAATGGAGGGGCAAGCCTGGTGGTGCAGTGGTTAAGTGTGCACGTTCTGCTTTGGCAGCCTGGGCTCCGCTGGTGTGGATCCCGGGCACGGACATGGCACTGCTCATCAGGCCATGCTGTGGCAGGCGTCCCACATGTAAAGTAGAGGAAGATGGGCATGAATGTTAGCTCAGGGCCAGTTTTCCTCAGCGGGGGGCGGGGCGGGAAATAGAGGAGGATTGGCAGATGTTAGCTCAGGGCTGAGCTTCCTCAAAAAAAAAAAAAAAAAGGGAAACCACTTTGTTTCAGGACCTCTTTGTGACAGCAGCTCAGCTTATAGAGAGTAGATGTCTCTTTTCCCTCCTCCCAATCCTGTCTTTCTGCTCCCTGCTCCCTTCCGCAACCTGCCGGAAGTGAAAGGAACACCCACTTCCGGTTTCTGCCCAGTTAGTTTAAGTTCCTTACCCAGCCCAATGAGCTCCTCTAGTGAGGGGCTGCCTCTGCGACAGCAGAAACAGAGAGGAGGCGCCCCATCCCATTGGCCAAGAGGCCACCACATCACCACCACATCATCGGCTGGTGAGCACATCTGCCTTGGTCACAGCCACACCCGCGTCAACTGTGTGATGTTCTCCTAGTAGTGCCATGCCCAACTGCACGTTTTTCCCAATGCTGCTGTCTTTGCTTCATAATTTCTAGAATCCTCCTGGAATTCAGACATTTGTCAGCAATAATAATGATAAGAGCTGACATTGATTGAAGGCTATCTATATAACGAGAATTTACATGCATTTCCTTCCATCTTTACATCAGCCCTCTGTGGTGGGCCCTGCCATTATTACCATTTTACAATGAGGAAGCTGAGGTTAGAGAGACCACAGGCCTTGCCCAACATCACGCAGCTAGAAAGTGACAGAACTGAGTGGCCTGACTCTACGGTTTGAGCTTCAGTGTTGTGAAAATCAGTCATGGCCTTAATTGCCAAATGCCTACAATGTTCCCAGCCCCATAGGAAACCCCAAGGAAAACTCAGACCCCAAAGAACCACCAGACGAAATCACTGCTCTCCCAGGTAGAAGGGTCCACAGTACAGGACGGCGGCTAAGTCACGGGCTTCGGCGTGAGGCAGGTGTGGGTTCAAATCCTGGCTCAGGCACCTTCTAGTTGGATGGGGTTGGAGAATGTTCCCACCCTCTCCGACTGTCTCCTCATCTGCAGAATGGGGTTGGTGGGGGCTGCCCGTTTGTTGGGAGGAGTGACGGAGCTCAGGGCAGGGTAGGAGGCATCAACAAAGGGCATCTATAATGCTAGGGAGAGACACGTGTTCACACGGCCTGCTGTGTTTGCATTTGTTGACATTGGGATTTTTTCTATTGCAAGTGAAGGAAACCCACAGCAAACTAGCCACAACTGGGGTTTATTGGTTCAGATAATTAGGAAACTCAGTGGTGGGGCCCAGGGTCTCACACAACAGTGTCAAAAATCTCTCTGTCTCGTGCCTCAGTTTCTCTCTGTGCTTTGGCCTCAGTGCGGCAAGGGGCCATAGGTCAAGCCAGGCTGCCGTCATCTCGGCTTGGTTTCCAGAGGCAAGACAGAGCTCCCCTCTCCTGGAGAGTCTCAGAGAGCCATTGATTAGCCAGGGAGCTCACGTGCCTTCCCTCGAACCAGCCCCAGTGGCCAGGAAGATGGGGACACCACAGCCGCCCCGGCAGGACTGTGAGCTATCCGGGTGTAGAGGCCACGTCGCCTCCCTCCCTCTGCAGCCTTTCCACATGGCACGACACAATGAGCACCTCGCCTGGCTAAGACCCTGACCTCAGCTTCCCGCGGCCTCACCATGCTCCCTCCCTCCAGGCCCTGAGTCGGAACCCACGCCATCCACCCATCTCCATAGAGATCTGATCCCACCAAGAAGACGGAGAAAGTGATCGACTTCACTGAGGAGTTGTGGGGTCACAGGGAAGAGGGCTCACAGTAAGCTGGCCACACCAGTTCCCCTAGATGTCCATAGTGGGCGTCTCTGTTCTCTCAAGTTCTTCAGCTGGAAACCTCTGAGCATGCGCTTTCTCTCCACTCTCCATGTCCAGCTCCCAAACTTAGTCTCTGCTCTCGCTTGGATTTCCATTCAAATTCTTCATCCCTTTAGTATGAGGAGAAAGTGAGCTTCTCCACCCAAATCCACGATGATGCTAAACAAACTGAGGCTCCTGGGGGATAAGACCCCTCACTTTCGAAGGCACCTAGGGGGGCACGTTTTGTTATTTGAGCGTGTCCTTTGGGGGAAGGGTACAGTGTGGTCTCATCCCAAAACGCCACTGTGTTTTGTCTAAATAAATATAGTTAAATTTTATCCAAATAAATGTATTTCCTATATAAATATAGGAAAATAAAGATAAATTTTCCAACCAGCCACTGAGACTTCAACAAATAGCACTTCCTCTATGGCAAACACTGTGCTAAGTTCTTCAGAAATATTAACACATTTATTTCACCAAAACACCCTCTTTGTAGGTAACTGAGGCACAGAGAGGTTATGTAATTGTCCACGGTTGCCCAGCTACTAAATGGGAGAGCTCAGATTCAAACCCTGGCAGTCTGGCTCCAGGACCTACAGCCTTAACCACTGTGTCATCTCTCTTTTCATCATTCTGAAGAGACGAATGAATAAATAGACCATTCCTTGTGTGCTCTCTCTACATACAAGGCTTGCTCCTCTTAGGGTGCCTTTGCATTTTGAGTGATGTACAGATTAAGTCAGGAATCCAATTAGAGGGGCTTGTTAAACCTATAAAATAGAGAAGACCCTGCCTCCGGGGCAGTGGCTTCTCATGGCTGCTCTCAGGGAGTTATCAGAATTTGGGCATCTGGGTGAAAAAGCCTGGAGGGCAGCGATGTCACACTGCGGGGTAGGGGTTTTTGGAGTCAGCCAACCTGGAGCCAGAATCTTGACTCTGCCAGTTACTCATCATGACACTTTGGGCAAGTGACTTAAGTTCTCCATAGCTCAGTTTTCATGTTTATAAAATGGGGATAAGGCTGGCCCCATGGCCAAGTGGTTAAGTTCGTGTGCTCCACTTTGGTGGCCGGGGTTCGCCAGTTCGAATCCTGGGCACAGACCTACACACTGCTCATCAAGCCATGCTAAGGCGGTGTCCCACATAGAAGAATGAGAATGACCTACAGCTAGGATATACAACTATGTACTGGGGCTTTGGGGAGAAAAAAATAAAATAATATAAAATGGGAATATTATCACTTAACCCACTGAGTTATTGGGAGGCTTAGCTGGGATAATGCCAATGAAGCGCCTGGCACTCAATGGGCTCGCTATAAGCACTGGCTCCTGGTACCATCGCTCCATTGCAGCACCCATTGTTCTCAACTTCAAGTCTCTTCTTTTTGTGTAAACACCTTCCTTCCATACTGGATTGTAAGCCCCTCAAGGGTGGAGGCTGGAGGTAATCTGGTGTTGTTAGAGGCATATCAGCCTGCCAGGCACAAAAGGAAGGTGGCAAAACAGTTAGCAAACAGCACTTCTTTACATCTGTCCCATCCTCTCCTATACAACATCTGGGCCATCAACTCTGTCACGATACTTGTAATGGGAGTCCCAAGGCACACGTGCTCAGAACAAAGACCTCTCAATTTTTATGGCAATTCCTCCCTTTGCCTCTTTCTTTAGCGATGGGCTCTTGAAAGGAAATGGCTGGGTCAAAGGCCATTGAACCCATCCCAACTCGTGAAAGAAACTGCCAAATTGCCTCCACAAATGCGTCACAAATTAACCTATCCAATTACAGTGTCTGAAGGTGTCCATTTCATCATAACATCTCCAACACCGAATCTTTTCTATCTTTTACCCTTTTGTCTAGCTGAAGGACAAAACATGGCATTTTGCTGATGTTTTGGTTCCCTTTACTTTATTATGGAGTCTGAGCATCATTTCATATGGCTATTTGCCATGTGGTTTTCTCTGAGGCACTTTTATTTATTTATTTTTGGTGAGGAAGATTGGCCCCGAGCTAATATCTGTTGCCAATCTTCCTCTTTTTGCTTGAGGAAGATTGTTGCTGAGCTAACATCTGTGCTAGTCTTCCTCTATTTATTTTGTATGTGGGATGCTGCCACAGCATGGCTTGATGAGCAGTGTGTAGGTCTACACTGGGGATCTGAACCCACAAACCCCAGGCTGCCGAAGTGGAACACTTGAACTGAACCACTATGCCACCGGGTGGGCCCCTCTCTGAGACACTTTTGAGCAGTGAGGGGGCACACAGCTCGGATGACACACTGAGACCTCTTTTTCGTGTTTTCAAGTCTCTGTGCTTCCAATGCCCGCCACAGGGCGTGGGACAAGGCTGTCGTTCATGTGTGTCTGTTGAAGGGCACTGAATCTGTGTGCAGTCGGCACTGGTCTCACTCAGCTGTTCCCTGGGCTTGGAAACCCTACAGCTCTAGAAATCACACAAAACAAATCGCAGAGAGTGAGTGGAATAAATATTTGAGCATTTCAGAGCCACGTGGCTTTGATTGCTAAGATGAGTGTCTTGCAGAGGGGCGAGTATCTTGATTGACAGCTCACAGGCTGTGGAGCCCTTCGTGGGCTGGACCCACTGTGCTATTTGGCAAGTCTGCCCCAAAGACTCATCTGGAAGCTACAGAGCGAGGAGTCCAAGACTACTGCAGGAAGTGCTGTCTCCAGGGCCGTGTGTTGGATGTGACCTGCTGTGTGAGTCAGAGGTTTCTTGGCTGCAAGGAATCCAGAGGGACCCGCATAAGCCTACCCTGACCATAAGCCAGTCTGCACCAAACTATGCGCTCTATGACAGCCAAACCGCCCATAAAATTACCCACAGGTCCCTCAGCTTGGCTCTGGAGACTGGCCCTGGCCTGGCCCCCTCCCTCCCTCCTAGCCTCGTCTTCTGTTGTTTCTTTTCCTGCATCTGCAGCATGACTGCTCCCACTTCTTGGCTATGAGCATGAAGTTTGCAATCAGAGAGCCCTGCATTCAAGTGGTGGCCTCACCAACACAGCCTGCATGCTGAGCTTGGTGTCTGGTGTGTAAGAATTACTCAATAGAGAGTTTAAAAATAAATTGTTACCACCCAAGGGGGGGTCACCTGCTCACTGCAAGACATGCCAATAGTCAGGAGACAAGGTGGTAGGAAAGGACTATATTACAGCTTGCTGGCAAGAGGGAAGATGGCCGACTCATGTCCCAAAGAACCATCTCCCCAAGCAAAGACCACAGGCCAGTTATATAGGGGGCTGGTCTCCAGGTGGGCGCAGTGGCTGGTCTCTGTGTGGGGGCAGACATCTGGTCCCAGCTCCTGACAGTCTTTTGTTTTACGGGATATGCATCAGAGAATGGAGCAGCTGCCCCTATACCCTCATGTTTCAGTTGTCATTGATGATGGCCATCAGCATAGGCTCTCTGCCTGGGGGTCATCACATTCCTAAGGAACTCAAAAGAACAAAGTTATCATCCTAAAGCAGCTGGGAGGGGCCACAAAATCTACAGAGTTTGCCTGGGCTAGTTAGTCAGAGGTCCTTTAAAGTTACAATATGGTTTCTTTTCTACAATATGGCTTCCCTTATGTCAACCTTGTGTTGAGCCCATATCAAAATGACTCTGTGCTGCTCAAAGCAGAGTCTCTGGACCGGCAGCATAGGCATCGCCTGGGAGCTGGAAGGAAACGCAGAATCTCAGGCCCCACCTCCAGACCCACGGCAGCAGGATGTGCGTTGTAACGAGATCCCCAGGTGACTCAACGCACCTTCGAGGCTGGGAAGCACCGGCCTAATTTGCAGACTTGTTCTGAAAATCGATGACAAGGGGTGTCGATGTGCCTGGCAAAGAGCTTGGTAGATTACAGATGGTCAAATATTATGAATCATTTCCTTCTCTGTCCCGTCTGTCCTTGAATGTGAAATCTCTGAAGATAGGGGCCATTTCTCTTGGGATCTCTAGTCCACTTTAGCACCTGGCTCGGAGCAGGTGCTCAGGAAGTGTTTAAGTGCTGAAGACTTAGCTTAGCCCAGGGCGGTGATTTTTCAAACTGCAGGTGGCGACCTGTCACTGGGTGGGGAAGTACAGGTAGTGGGTTGTAACTGTTTAAAAAAAATAATTAGAAGAAGACAGAAAACATCAAAGAGCATCCTATGTAGTTAGGGTAAGTTTTGTGACATCTTGTTTTTATTTTGTGTGCGTGTGTAGGTGTGTGCTGGGTCACTATGTCAAATGTGGTTCTCCCTGAGGTCACAGTCTAACTTGGTCACACTAAGCCAGGCTTAGTGGTTCTGTGTGTAGGTCCTGGAATCAGATGGAGATGGATCCACATCCCAGTTCTCCTATTTATGGGCTGTGAGACCCTGGGCAAGTTACTCAACCTCTCAGTTGCTTCCAGGTTTTGGCAACGATGAATAAAGCTATGAACATCTGTGTGCAGGTTTTTGTGTGGACACAACTTTTCAGCTCCGTTGGGTGAATATCAAGCAGTGCGATTGCTGGATCAGATGGCAAGAGTCTGCTTAGTTTTGTAGGAAAATGCCGAACTGGCTTCCAAGGTGGCGAGGCTATTTTGCATTCCCCACCAGCGATGAACGGGAGTTCCTGTTGCTCCACGTCCTCACCAGCATTTGGTGGTGTCAGTGTTCCGGATTTTGGCCGTTCTAACGGTTGTGTAGTGGTATCCCATTGTTTTGTAATTTGCATTTTTCCTCATGGCGTGTAACGTAGAGCGAGAGTAACCTTTTCAAGGTTCACCCATGCCGTAGCTCGTAGCAGAACTTCATTCCTCTTTATGGCTGAAGAGCATTCTCAATTATTTCTCATAAAAGAAATGAAGGAAGGAAGGAGTAGGTCCTGGGTTTTTCAAAGTGCTTAACAACTGCAAAGGGAAAAATAAAAGTCACTTGTGGGGGCCAGCCTGATGGCGTAGTGGTTAAGTTGGTGTACTCTGATTCAGGGACCCGGGGTGTCCGAAGGTTTGGATCCTGGGTGCAGACCTACACAGCACTTGTCAAGCCACACTGTGGAAGTATCCCACACACAAGATAGAGGAAGGCTGGTAGAGATGTTAACTCAGGGACAATCTTCCTCACCAAAAAAAAAAAAAAAAAGTCACCTGTGTATAGTTTTCATGATGGTATTATCACTTCCACGGTGCAAAGAACTGTCCCTAACCAAGCTGTTTCACGGTCCTAAGATGCTTCCGGGTTAGTTAGCTCTGCTGGAAAGAGGTTATTTGGGTTCATCCCCACCTTCGTTGGGCTGGTAACTTGGAGCTGACAAACTGTGATGGATGAGTGTTCTGTCAACTTAGCTGAAATGCAACTACCTTCCTCAGAACTCCGTTCCTTGCAGACTTCCCAGTTGGCACGAGGCGCGGAGACATTTGTGCAAGATGTGGAGGGGGAGGGGGGCAGCAGCCACCTCGCTTTCTGTGCGGGGGCGGTGGGAGCCTGCAGCGCTGTGGAAGCTCACGCAGTTGTCGCTTATCTGCAGGTACACCTGGTCGGCGTGGTGCAGCAGCCAGGCCTGCAGGCCCTGGATCCTTTTCCACTTCTCCTCCTGGCTCTGATGTGTGTTAAACTGCATGAGGAAGAGCGGCAGCCGCTCCTGCAGGACGCGCCCGTCCTTGAGGCTGGAGGCTGGGGGGCCATGAGAGAGCTGGTGGGGTCCGGTCTGTCCTCGTGGTTCCAGCTCAGTCTCGCAGGTTTCCTTCTGTTCGCACTTGCTCTCCTCCACTTCACGGTCATCTCCTTTCCCGCCTGCCCGCTCCATGGATGTCAGATTCCAGCAGAAGACACAGAAAGAAACGCTGGCCTCAGTAGACTGTGTACTGGCTCTGCCATTGGGTAGGGTCGGATCCCCGTGTACATCCCTTGTGATGGACATCTCTGGCGGTTTCACCTCTCCGATGAAGCCCTGACTGATACGTGGATTCTCAGACCTCGGTTACCTCATTTAACGTTGACACTGGAGTCCAGAGGTAGGTGGGGAAGATGTTGCTGTCCCTATTTTATTGAAGGATGGATAGAGGCTTGAGCGACAGGCTCAGTCTACAGAACTAGTAAGTGATGGCCCCCCGGCGAGAACCCGGCCGTCTGATTCCCAGCCCAGCCCTCCTTCTGTAAGATCTGGGGCTTTCTCTCATCTTGACAGGTCACAGGCCTCAAAGATGAAGCGAAGGAAACCCAATCCTGCGTTTCTGTGTCCTATTCTGCAATGGCCTAAAGCCGCTCATCCTGGGAGAACAAAATAGAGAAAGATCCATGAGTGAGTGACCGTCAGCCCTGCTGACTGCTGGAGGGTCGGAAGGACTGCCCGAAGTGCCTGACCACGCTGCCTTTGACCCGCCAGAGACCTCTCCTTTAGCGGGGCTAGACATCTAGCCCCCTCGCCTGACTCTTTGCTCACCTCCTTCCTAATTCTACTTCTCAGAAAGGAACTGCTGCTCTGCCCCACCAGATGACAAGACATCGATTGCTGGTGGCCAGAGTCACCGTTCATTGAAAGCTGTGTTGGTCAGGGTTCTTTCTCCTGAGCAACAGAGCCAACGGGACATCTGTGAAATGAAGGAAGGAAGGAACGAGCAGTTTTTGTTGTTGTTGTTCTTTTAGGAATTGGCTTATCTGATCGTGGCAGCTGGCAAGTCCTAAATCTACAGGGTAAAGCCAGCAGGCTGGGGACACAAGGAAAAGAGTTTGACGCTGCAGTTGGAGTCCAAAGGCAACCTATTGGCAGAATTGCCTTGTCTTCGGGGTAAGTCTCCAAGCAATTGGATGAGGCCCAGCCACAGAAGGAGGGTGTGCTAGTCAGGGTTCTGCAGAGAAACAGAACCAGCAGGAGATCTCTCTATCATCAATCTATCTATCATCTATCTATCTATCAATCAAGAGATTTATTATAAGGAGTTGGTTCATGTGATTATGGAGGCTGACAATTCCCCATATTTGCAGCATGAATCACAGGCTAGAGACCCAGGAGAGCCGATGATGTCCTTCCAGTCTGAAGCCCAGCAGCCTTGAGACCCAGGAGGAGCGGATGATTCCGTTTGAGCCTGAAGGTAGGAAAAAAGCTGATGTCCCAGTTCAAAGTTGGTCAGGCAGAAAGAATTCTCTCTTACGCTGGGGAGGGTCAGCCTTTTTGTTCTATTCAGGCCTTCAACTGATCGGATGAGGCCCACCTACATTATGGAGGACAATCTGCTTTACTCAGTTTACCGATTCGAATGCTAATCCCACCCAGAAACATCCTCACAGACGCACTTAGACTAATGTTTGACCAGATATCCAGGTACCCCCCCCCCCCAGCGCTGTCAAGTTGACACACAAAGTGAACCATTACACGGGCTAATCTGCTTTATTCTAAGTCTGCTGATTGGAAGGTCAATCTCATGTAAAAAAGGCCTTCACAGCAACATCCAGACACATGTGACCGAGTATCTGGGTGTCAAGTGGACACACAAAATTAACCATCACTAAAGGTCATGCCCATCTGTTTTCTCTCTAGTCCGTGTGGGACTGGTGAACTGAGTCAGGGCTTCTCTTAGGGCCCAACCGTCTCTCTCTGTCCATGCTTATCTCATGTGGCAGTTTTAAAACATGACCCCAAAATTGTTTGGCGCTCCTCCATCAGGAGACGGGGTCTGTATCCCCCTCTCTTGGATCTGGGCTCTGTGATTGCCTGACTCAAAGCACATGGCGGAAATGACCCCGCCAGTTTCCAGGTCCAGGCCTCCAGAAATCACAGCTTTTGCTTCCTGTCTCTGAGGAGGCTTGCCGGTGGAATCCAGCCTCAAGCTGTGAGGGAGTCCATGCAGTCTGTGGAGACCCTCCGGCAGAGAGGAACTGAACCTCCGGCCCACAGCCCTGGCTGAGGACCCAGCCAAGAGCCGGCACCAACTTTCCAGCCAGGTGAGGGGGCCATCTTGAAGGATCCTCCAGCCCCCAGTCAAGCCAGCCCGGGGGATGTCACGTGGAGCAGAGACCGACTATGCCCACCTCGCCCGAATAGTCCATTTATGAGCAAAATAACCGACTGTTGCTTTGAAGCATTAAGTCTGGAGTGGTGCGTTATGCAGCGATAGTGACAGGAAGAACTGAGGAGGCCGACTCCGGACTTAGGGACGGATGCAAGGCTCCCAGCCTGGAGCTCCACTGGTATTGGTCCAGCCAGTAATCAATGGCATCTTGATTCCCACTTTGCTATTGTTTCTTCTGTATTCAGCACCCTTAGGAGCTGTGTGTGTGTGTCTGTGTGTATGTGTAGGGATAATTAGAAAACCAGCAGTGTTGGCACAGTAAGCAGATGCTGTTGGTGCCCCACCCATGTCCCCTGGGATCCTGTTCACCTGTTCTGTAGACTCATCTTCCAGCTGCTGCAGGTGCGGCTGCTCATGGCTCACATGGAAAACCCTCTCCACAGGTTGCTCCCGGTAACTGGAGCTGCCTTGGCCCCTCGGAGGTGCCTAGGAGCTAGGATCTCCCTCACCATGTGGCCGTAGCCTCCGGCTGACTGGTGTGGGGCTGTGGAAGCCCATTTCCCTGGCCACGAAGCAGAATAAACTCTTACTTTCTTCCCCAGCCCTATCCTGCTTCTCGTCCTCCCTTACAAGTTCTCCTGGGAGCACCCCCTCAATAAGTCACTTGCTCGTGCATCCTTGTCTTAGGCCCTGCTTCTAGGAATGTGACCTGAGAGAGCAGGAATTCCCGAAACCTGGAAATTGTACCTCCTAGGTGCTGGAAGGGGGTCCTGAGTAGATCGTGGATGATAACAACTCTTACCCAGCCCTCCGTGAACAGGCATTTGTTTCCTAAGTGCCAAATTCCAACATGCCTATTTCCTAAATCCCAGACATCTCCATGCCCTTCAGATATTTCTATACTGATGAGATACAGGAGAGAATGGAAACAAAAGGCGGAGTGTTCTGGAACCAAATGGTGACTCCATCCCACTGCCCTTCATCTCAGAAATGAATCTTAGAGCACGGCTGGGGGTGGGAGCTGGAAGAAGCAGAAATATCATGCATGACCCTTCAAGGTAGACCAGCAAGCCGGTGAGAACCAAGGAGGCGGCGAGCCTCTAGACCATGAATTGTGGTTCATTATAGACCCCTGAGTCTGTATGACCTGATGATCTTATGGTTTCAAGTGTTAAGAACAATTATCCGAAAGTTTGAAATAAAGTAAAAAGATGGCTGCATGACCTTTCAAAATCAAATTAAAACACTATCTGATGAAAGGTTATCTGATTCTCTTGGGGATGTAACTTGGTTCGACTTTGTTACTAGTTAAGCCCACATTCTATAAAGTCACATGTTAACTTGTAGAAAATCGATAAGGTGCAAATGATTTTTGCCCTGTGGAGATGCAAATGATTTGTGTCCAGTAGAGAAGATAATCTCAAAGTATTAGCATGTTATTATCCGATAGCAGAGGTCAGCAAACTTTTTCTGTAAAGGGTCAGATGATAAACATTTTGGCCTTTATGGGCCGTTTGGTCTCTGTCACAACTACTCAACTGTGAAAGCAACCACAGGCTGCATGGCTGTGTTCCAATAAAACTTTATTTACGGGCATTGAAATTTGAATTTCAGATCATTTTCACGTGTTATGAAATATTATTCTGTCTTTTTCCAGCTGTTTAAAAATGTGAAAAACATTCTTCGCTCCTGGGGGTGCAAAAGCAGGTGGTAGGTCTGACTCGATCTCCGGGTCATAATTTGCCAATTCTTGGCCTAAAGTGTTGATTGCCCTGTAGATCATTAACTAGTTTTGCATTTAGCTTGGAAATTTATTCCCGCCTTCTTTTTTTCCACGGAACGCGTGTGGGTGTGGATGTGGGTGTTTATACGGTGGTGTGCGTATATTGGTTTGTCCTACTCTTAACCAGTTTTGCCATCCCTCTAGCTCCTTTGTGAATGAATTAAACACACCTTTGACACACGTTCATCATATTTTTCCAATTCATTTTGCATGTGGAGTAGTTTGGCCATCTCTTTTGTTAGCTTGGCTCCCCTCCCCTCCACAGAGAGCTCTGTCAAGACGCTTTCCTAAATAAAGACAGGTCTGTCCCTAGGAGGAATTCCGACGCCTGTAATTTTTCTCTGCCACTCTATTATTACTATGAGGCCTTTTCTGCCACAACCTCCTCCTCCGTGAGGCCAGGGTCGGGGCTGGCAGAGGGCTGGCCTGCATGGATGAAAGGTAATGAGTTAATGATGCTGGTCGTGGCTGATGCACAGCGGGGCTTAGCAAGGAGGCATCAGTGAAGGTCAAGGTGCCCGGGCGCACGTGGAGGAGATGGGGGCGTGTGGAGCCTCTGAGGGCTCCTGCAGGGCTTCTCCCATCTCTCCCCTGCATCCGTGCCTACAGCGCAGCGGGGGACTCGCCCTGTGGACACATGGTATCATTAATCCGGGCCGGTGCTCCCCAGAAGGCTTGGCTCTGACAGGCCGATGTGACTGTTGGAGTCTTTCCACTGTGAAGCAGAAAGCAATGACTCCAGTGGGCGTGGAGAAAAGGGTGGGCTCCCGCCGAGGGAAAGCTCGCTGGATGCCAGTGGTTGTTTGGTTTCGTGGGGCGCAGGTGTTCATTAAATAGTCCCCAGGCTGTGGGAGGTGGGCATTCCCAGCCCAGAGGGGAGTATAAAAACTGGCGCCCCTCCCTGCAATTCGAAATGGCCAAGAGCACTGTGAAAAAACGCTCATCCTCAGCAGGAATCAAAGAAACACTAATTAAATCCAGTACCAGCGACGAATGTTATTGCTTTTGTCATCTTCGCATAGATCAGGGTGGAAACTGGTATCACCGTCTTGAAAGCATTTTGACAATAAATATATTAAACATATCAGCGTTTTGTTCCGATCACTGTCGCTGGTCCTGCATCCTTCGCCAAGTCAAACCCAGCCTTAGAGGTTATGAGAGAGAATGGGGTGAAATTTATTATATTTAAAAAGTAGCTATATATTTTTAACTACACAAGTGATACTTGGACATATAATCATTAGAAAAAAATCAAACATTACAGATAAAACGAAAATCCCCCCCTTGGGACCACCACTCCACCTCTGAGATCCTCAATTTTGTCAGTTTTCTGTATCTTTCCAGACCCTTTATTCCGTATTTACAGATATATGTGTCTATAGAAATATAAAGTATAATTCTGTGGGGGAGATTTTGGATTATATAAACGATAGAATAATTTTTGCATTTTTCTGCAACTTGCTTTTAGCGCTCAACATTATGCCTCAGCCACGTTTCGAATCTGTACATAAAGGCAGCATAGTGTTCCAATGAGCAAATGCACCCTAGTTTATTTAACTGGCCGTATATTAGAGGGCAAAGGTTCTCAACCTGGTTTACCCCCATCTCCCCATGCCATTGACAATGGAAGATGTTCACATTTGGAACACATTGCTTAGAGGTGCAAAGTTAGATGTAATGGCTTGGGACCCTCTGTCCTCATTCTGTCCCTACCCTTCCCTCTTGGCAATGCATATTGGAATATAAGTGAAGAGGAGCTGTTGCTATTATTGGGGTAATCTTGAGCTCAGTCTTAAAAAAAATGAGTAAATCACTGTCAGACCTTCCAGTTTAAATATTATTACTACTAAACATCTTGCAGAAGCCTGCCCGGTCTTTTTGTGCCATCCTCTCATCTTCTGGCGGCTGTCAGACAGTGCTTTGCTGCCATTCATACGGTTTTTATGGCCAATTTTTGCAGAAGTGGGTGGCCACGTCCTTCTCCTTAGTCTGTCTGGTGTGGAAGCTCTGCTGAAACCTGTCCACCATGGGGGACCCTGCTGGTATTTGAAATACCAGTGGCATAGCTTCCAGCAACACAGCAACACACAGTGTCTACAGTATGACAATCGACAGATGGGTGGTGTGGTTCCCTGATGGGGAAACAAACCTGGGCTAGGGTGGTGAGAGCGCCAAATCGTAATCACTAGATGCTCAGGGCTGGCCATACGCTTCCTTAGTTCCATTTCATGGGAGAGGAGGAAAAACCTCTCCTCCCACCATGAAATTGAATGCTTCCTGACCTAATAGCCACTTGGCCATTCTGGTTTGGGACTCCAGGCCCCTCTGTGTAGGAAAACAGTTTTCCATGTGGTCCATCCTAGGTCGTGGAAGTCTGTGAGAGTGAGTCTGGGGAAGGAAAGAGTGAGGAGGGATTTCTGCTTAGGGGTCTGCCAAGCGAGAGAGAGGAGAGGGTGTGCTCCAGGCACAGGGCGTGGCCGCTACTGAGGAACTTCTCAGGACTCAACCCACCCTAGCACGTGTGCCAAGCCGCAGCGGGGAGTGCAGTCTGTGCCGCTGGGAGTTGGGGTCCGAGGAGACAAGAGCCGACTGAGCAGGTCCCACGTGGGCAGAGTGCCCAGGCCTCACCCATTGCGGAAGACGCCTGCACAGGAGCTCTGTCCTGGGGGAGCAGGCAGCTGCCTCGATGCCAGGTTTCAGCAGAGGTGCGTGCCTGGTCCCCACAGTGGGCTGGGCAGCTCAGGACCACCTGTGTGGCATCAGTGATATCCACAAGAGCCAGAGGACCCGGGCTGCGCATGCGGGTCGACAGGTTTCTTTCTTTGAGGAGATAATAAACCGGAATGAACATCCCCCAGGGATCACAGAGTATTACAGAAGGAAGGAAGGATCTGTGGCAACAAGGACATTCGAGAGCACTCAGGGTGGGGGGCAACGTCAACCAATTTGAATACTAAATGGACAGAGTCCGCTCCTTGTCCCAGCTGATGGAGCAGGACACACAATTACCGTAATAAGGAGAGCCCACAATCATTGAGCGTCTACTCCGTGCTGGCCACCGTAGAGCACTTTCTGAGGAGCATCTTATTCCGTCCTTTTGCTGCTCCCATTAGCATTCCCAAACGGAAGCTTGGAGAGGTGAAGTAGCTCGCCAAGGTCACAGCTTGCAAGTGGCCCGGCTGGGCTTTGAGCCGTGACTCTGACCCTGAGCCCACACTCCTCATCCCCAGGCTCAGCAGAGCCTCTGTTGTGGGGTTGTTGAGAGGAAGGAGTGAGCTTCCACGGCTAAAGTCCCTGACGCTCAGTAGGTGTCAGGTAGAAGGGTTGTGCGGGCAAACCTGGGTAGCAAGAGAAAGCCCTGGAATCTTCCAACATAGTGTGTTTATAAGAATTGGGAGAGGAAGGCACGGCTCCCTTGAGAGAACTCCCCAGATGGATGCTGGGCTGTTGGCTGGGAAATTTGCTTCAAAATAGCAGAGTTCTGACTTCTCTGTTTTTTAAAAACCTATTATTATTATCCTTCAAATTGAGCAGACCCCTTAGCTATGCCCCACGTGTTTATTTTGACACTTGATACATCTCCTGATTCTCTTTGCAGCTTTATGGAGAGCATCCGACTTAAGAGATGGAGCTGGAGAAAAATACTCCCTCCGAGGACTTGTGGTCTTGCCCTTCTCTGGGAAGACTGCCCCCAGGCTGTGGCTGGCCCTCCACGTTTTCCACCCTCTCCCCAGTTTGAAATTTAGCTTTGGTTCCTCGTTGCCTTCTCGTAACAGAGATATTTTGTTGTGTCTTCAACATGGCTGCCATTAGCTCTCTTTTGATAAGATGGCACCTCCATTCCTCTTGGGAAGCCATCTCTCCCCAGCTCTCAGCCCTGAGAGCAATCAGGCTCTTCCATCCTCCTGGCCACAGTGATTCGTTAAGGGTTGGCCAAGAAATGCCCTACAGCCAGTGAGACTAGAGGAGTTGATTGCTAGGGCTTCTGGGAAAGAGACACCCTTCCTCTTGAAGGGGGTAAGATCTAGAATCACACTGGTCATTTTTCTTCCCTAAGAGGACAGACTGAAGCTTCAGGATCAAGCCAACACCATGGAGGCAGAGCAGGAGACAAATGTCTTTGGTAACATCATTTAAGCTCCTGGATCAAGCTGAACCTGAAGCTAGAATACCTCTGGACTTTTCAGATCTATGAGTAAATAAAACTTATTTTGTGTTCAAGGCAGTTTGGTTTGGGTTTTCTGTCCCCAGCAATCAAAACAGTCTCAGTGATGCATTTGCCTCCAGAATTCCCCTGAGGGCTGCCAAGGGAGTGGAAGGAGTGTCCACCTGTTCTTTGGAGGCTCAATTTGAAAGTGGGGACCAATGTGTTGGCAAAGCGCAGGTGAAGAGGGGCTCTCCTAAACTGCACGTAGGAGGGTAAATGAGCACAGACTTTGGCAGGGCCGTCTGAATACTCTGTATGTGTTCATCTGGGTCCCTGAGAAGCAGGTGCCAAGATGAATTAAGTGTGCAAGGATTTTATTAGAGGAAATGTCTGTGGGAAAGAAAATGGGGAGGGGGTCCAGGGAAGGCTGGTGGAGGCGGCAGTCTGTGACGCAAGTCCAACCCCCAGTGAAGGAGAGAGGGCGGAGGGTCCTAGAGTGCCCGCAGTCCAGGGCAGGTTCAGCAAGGCCATTGGGACGCCCCTGGGCCAAAAAGTCCACCAGCCAGGGACTCCTGCGTCTCCCAGGAACAGGGCTGCCTCCGGACCCTGCCCCACCCAGTCATCGCCTGGGAGCAGCCTATGGGATGTAAGGCCTCCGAGCAAACTCAGAGAAGGATTCCAACCACAAAAACCCGCAGTCAATTACGTCCCTGGTGGGAGCAGGTCCTCGAGGTGCATTCTTGTGGCCATCACAGTCTACATGCCCGGAATCCACTCTTAGAAGGTCAGTAGTAGTTAACTCTGCCTGGTGGGATTATGGGAGACACACACACACTTTTCTCTCTCTCTGTTTTTGTAGTCCACATGCGTATGTTTATAATGAAAAGAAACTCCACTTTTAAAATGTGCATACCCTGTGAACTAGCAATTTCCCTTCTAGGAATATAATCCCAAGAAAATAACTGTGCACAGAGATGCTCATCACTGTGTTATTTGTAAGAGTGAAAAATTAGATGCAATCTAAAAGACTAACAGTAGAAGAATGGTTAAATACGTTTCATCCATCTGCACAGTGGGCTCCTACGCTTCATTTGCGACAATTGTATGGGTGGTATGTATTTATTGTCATGAGCACCAGCCTGCTTATCTGTCTGTCTATGTATCTCTCCATCCACCCATCTATCTGTCCTCTACATCTCTCTAAAAAAATCTCTGTTTTGTCTCCATCCACTCCTCCATGCATGCATCCATCCATTCACCTACGCATCGAAGCATCCATGCAGCCATGTGCTCATCATTTATCACTGATCTATCAGCTATCATCTATTCTCATTCTCTCTCTCTCTCAGATTATTCCCAGGTTTGTTGCCTGGCTGCCCCGCCCACAGCATCTCAGCAGCAATGATCTAGAAAAGATGGGAGATTCTGTGGGCTGTCGGAGACTGGCACAGTGACACCCAGATATGATGACAGGAGACAAAAATACCAGAGGTGGATGCAGCCCACGTGACCCTGAATCGTCACGAAAAGACTAATCCTCTTGCAAATCATCTGTTGAAGGAAGCGGGGAAATGTATAACACCGTTTAGAAAGACTGCCATCCAAAGTGGAAAAAATAGAGAGAGTTGTGATGCTTGAAGAACGAGTTTTCGTTTTCTGGGAAAATCACCTATGCAGAACTCCTCATTTCCCAAAGCTGTCTGATAAATCACAGTCAGAGCTGGAAGGGACTGTATCTCCATTTTACAAAGGAGAAAACTGAGACTCAGAGACGCTAAGCCACTTCCATGAGGTCACACAGTAAAAATGGCAGTGGTGGGATTTGAAACCATGTCTTTTTGATTCCAGATGTGGTGACATGGAGCTGCACTGCCCACTTCAGGGCAGAGGACAGAGGGCTTCCAGCTGTCGGCTCCTTCAAGGTCAGCCTCAGCTGCAGAGAGCTGCCTTAACTGAGGTCACATCCTTTCCAGGGAAGCCCACAGCAGTGACCGAGTGAAGCACGGGTCTCGAGCCTGGCCATCTCGGCCCTGTGTGGTCCACTCTGCCGGCCACTATGTGCTGAGGATCTGCCTGCCAGGTTGGCTGCTAATTCATCAGGCCGAGTCTCAGTTCCAGCCCTTCCTCTGCCTTCCCTGCACAGGTGTGATCCCTAATACACATCTTCTACTCCACCTCTGTCTCAGCAACTGCTTCCGGAGAGCCTAATGTAGACCCACCAACACCGGGAGCGGTCTGAGAAAGCAGGCGACAAGATGGGGCTCAGGTGCCAGATCGCGTCCCCCTAGGCTGGCCATCAGTGGTGGAGGGTGGCGCACAGATGGCCCCTGGCACAGGGTGGTGTCCGACTGTTCACAGCTTCATGGGGTGAAGGGGGAAGGTGACCGGGAAGGGAACGCACCAGTCCCCATGAGCATAATGGGGAGATTGGATGGCTACTGCCACATGGCTCTGATGCTCTACAGAAAGATAATAGACTGCGGAGGACAAGTGACCAGCACCTGCTCCAGGACTGAAAGCCAAAGGGCCTCTTTGGTTGCAGACAGGGAAGTTCTCATCTCTTGTGGCGGGAGGGCAGACCCAGCCTGGGACTCGGTGATGGAACTTCAGAGGCGGTTCAGCTCCCAACCAAGGCAGCGTGTTAGGCGACGGTCAGGGCCCTGGATGGGACCCTGACACATGGGACGAGGTCGTCTGAGTGGCGCCCTCAAAGGTGTTTCCACATTTTGGGTTACCATGAATCATGCTGCTATGACCACCACGTTTGAATACCTGTTTTCAATTCTCTCGGATATACACCTAGGAACGAAACTGCTAGGTCATGTGGTTATTCTGTGTTTAACCTTTTGAGAAAGCACCAAACCGTTTTCCAGGATGGCGTCACCATTTTACACTCCCATCAGCAATGTATGAGTTTGGTGATATTTTTGTTTTCCTTCGGGAGCCAGCCTCCCCTGGGGCCCGTGTGGTTCAGATGACATTGACTCCCGCCGCCCTCTGCCCCAGTGATGACATCCCAGCAGGGTCTGGCCTGCCAGCACACGCCAAGGTGATTGCTCAGGAACGGGCACGTGCCTGAGCCAGGCCACCGAGACTCAACTCTGAACCTGGAACAACCCCTGGACTTTCCTCACTCGGACCAATAAATCCACCACCCCTTTTTAATTCTTAATCCAGTTCGAGTTGGGTGTCCTGTCCCTTGTGACCAACTGACCACTCTGTATCATTAAGATTTGCTGGTTTAAAATCTCTGTCTGCGCGATTCCTCTCCTTTGTGTGTTTTACGTTTATTGTGTCAACGTGATGGTACAGCTACCAGAGGACGCTGGAGTGGGGCTCGCTCCCAGGAGGCAAGACCGGATCAGTGAATGGTCAGCGAGGCGATCTTGCAGACAAACGGGAACTTTCGGCCGCAGGAGTTATCGTTCCATGACCGCGGAGCTGCGGTGGGAAAAAGCAGAGAGTCTGGGTGAAGGCCCACTCCCCACAGTAGAAGTAGCCCCGCCACCCCGCTGGAGTGAAAGCTCTCTCCAGCAGGCCTCGTGTCTACACTGGCAACCCTTTCTTGCTGATGCTTGAGGAGGCTGCTGTCCAGCCTTCCTCTCTCCTAAGGCTGGTCTGGACTTGCCACCGTGGAGGGGCAGGACAAACCTCACCCAGCGGCTTGGCCCAGCTCTGGCTACCGGGCTCCGGGATGGCTCCCAGGACAGCAAGTTGCTGTTCCATACCTCCCTCCCCTAATCAGGAAAAGAAAAAGGAGCAAAGAGGGAACAGCAGTTGAGTTACCGGATCTAGAGTTCCATAGATCTAGGTTTGAAACCCAGCTCCACTACTTGCTTGCTGTGTAACCTCGACCAAATCACTTAACTTCTCTGAGCCTCAGTTTCCTCATCTGCAAAATGGCAATATTAATAGGTTTTACTTTTCCAAATTGGTGTGAGCAATGTCGATGTCGTTAACGATGATAGTGGTGATGGCTAACACCACGCACAAACCACTGCAGCCACATTACCCTCTTTTCCCTTCACAGCATCCTTATGAGTTAAGGTCCCTTAGCCCCATTTTGCAGATGAAGAATCTGAGGCACCAAGAGGTTAAGGCATTTACTCCCGGCTATGCAATTAATAAGGGGTGGCGCTGGGTTTCAGAAAAGGGCATCCAGCTCCAGGGTCCATGTTCTCATCACCGTGTCTATCAACTGTACCTCCTTTAATCCTCAGATCAGCCCTGTGGGTGGAAGCTATTATTAACTCCATTTTACGGGAGAGGAAACGGAATCTCAGAGAGAAGTAATTTCCTGCAAGGCCACAGAGCTAGAAAGCAACAGGGCCGGGCACGGAGCCCAGGTCTTCTCACTGCTGACACCAGGGGGCTTCCTCAAGCTTATCTTGGTTCTAGTACTCAGGAGCTGAGCCACCTTTAGTGCGCTGGTGGGCTGACACAGAAGGACCATCCTTTGACTGCTCTCTATACAAATCTTTTTTTCCCCCACGCTTCCATCTCTAACATCTTTTCATCCAAATCATAGTCTGCATGTCAACAACGCACCGTTCACTACTGTTTAAAACGCATCCACCATGGAGAACGGCCCCGCCCCTAATGCCCCCAGTGACCTCTGGTCGCTTTCCAAGGTGCTGAATAATCCCCCCCGTCTCCCGCATCCGTGGGGCCTCCCCAGCCGCCCTGCAAGAGCCCTGGGCTCAGGGGCACCCACCGCTGGTGGGCCGGTACCATATCTGTACGCAGTCCTCCTCTTCTGGCTCTGCGTAGACGCCGTCATCCGGCTGGCTCCCATCCCAGTAGCTGTAGTCATGGGACGAGCCGTCGGTCCATTCAAACTGCCCTTCCTGGAGGGGGGGTTCCATCCCGAGGCAAGGAAGCAAACCGAGGAGAGAAAGAGTGGGCACCTGAGCCAGCTCCGGCCCCGGGATCACATTCTAACACCTCCGTGTCCCACAGGGCGGAAGTCCTCACTTTTAATCTGACATCCTGCTGTTAGTACTCCCTTCACGAGCTGTATCAGTGGAAGGCTTGTTAGTGCCCTGACAGGTGCCTCACTCATATTATCCTCACCTTCCTGCACAGCCGGCATCATCACGGCTCTTTTACAGATGAGAAAACAGACTCAGAGCTGTCTACCCAAACTCACATAGCGAATAAGGCATTAGTGCCGGGATTTGAACCCAGGTCTCTCCAACTCCAGTACCCAAGACCCTGACTACTCCACTTTCTGTTTTTAAATTTACCAGTGGATGGGAGGAACCCTCCATCTCTCTTCTCTTTGTCCAAATCGTATGTATTTTTCTCGCCCAATGTGGAACTACTCTAATTGCAGGAAGAGTCCTGTTGGGAATTTGATTGGTTTTGCAATAAACGTGCAAATTAACTGGGGGAAAGAACCACATCTCTGCCACGTCCTGGAACAAAAATCATTTCTCCGTTTATTCAAGGTTCTAGAAAAGTCTTCCCAAAGCACCGATGATGATGGAGGCCACGTCATAAGTTGGAAATGGCATGTTACTTCTGAGAGAGAGTTTGAGATTCCAGTTCCACCCACTTCCTGGCTCTGCAATCTGGGCAAGTGACTTAACCTCTCTGAGCCTCAGTTTCCACATCTATAAAATGGAGCTCACGTGTCCCTCAGAGGGTTATTGTGAGGATTGAACAAATTAAAGCACAAAGAGGGACTGAGCTCGTAGAAGGTGCCTGGTCCGGAAGAGAAAAAAACAAGCCCTTTTCTTGTACTGTATTGTTTATTCTTACTATTCTTAGGTCTTGTAATACGAGTTCCTTAACTTCTAATTAAGTGTATTCATAACCCAACTTTAACGTTGCTGTTATAAATGGACATTTTTGGGTTTTTTTTCATTGCGACTTCTGTATGGGTTCTTCCCAGATGAATTCTACTGATTTAAAAAATACATCTGTGCTGCGTCTGGCCACTACTGTTATTTCCGCTACATTGACGGCAGCTTCCATCACCCTTCACGAGCGCTTACAGCGCGCTGGACACGAGACGAAGCCCTTTAGATGCATTAGCCCATTTACTTTTTACCGTGAGGCACTATTATTATCATCACCCCCATTTTACAGCTGAGGAAACTGATGCTCAGAGAGGAAAAAAAAATCCCCCGAAGTCGCCTACCAGCCAGTAAGTGGCAGACCAGGCGCAGGAGCTGGAACTGGAACCCTGTTCCCTGTAGTGCTCTGAGTAGAGCGAGAGGCACACATGCAAAATAGAGACTCAGCGTTCAGCTTACCCCGGGAAAGTCTGGGGACCAAATGTGCAGGTGGGGCTGCTGTGACAATGCCAGCATGAGACCTGGCCCAACCCACCCTCTTCAGCCTTATTCTCCACCATTTTCCACCCACCCTGCCATACTCTGCATCCAAGACACATTGGTTTTTAGTGTCCTTGAATGTGCCATGGTGTCTCCCACCTCAGGACCTTTGCTCGTGCTGTTCCCTCTACCTGGAATGGTCTTCCTCTGGCTGACTCCTATTTATCCATTAGACACCAGCTTAAATGTCTCTCACCCAGGGAGTCGAGGCAGCCACGGGAGTGCGCTGCTCCGAGCTCCTTCAGGAGGACAAGCTGAAGGGACCATAGTTGGCTGACAGCCTCAGATCCTGGCGTCTTTGGTTCCCCACCTCATTTGTAGCGAGAACATGCTCCTGCCCCATTGGATCCACCACCATGTTCCCGGTGAGACATTTCTTCCTCCATCCAGGCTATGGCCAGCCGGTGACTTAGCATGTCAGGGGTCCTAGTGGTGGTCCATTCCTGACCAGTGGGCATCCTTTCCTGAATGACCCCATTCCGCTAATGAGCATCCTTTGCCTGGTGGCTCCCCACTGGCCTCGCCTAGACTTTCTCAGAACCGTGCTGTGATCGGAGGCTCTCCCCACCCCATCCTCCGCCCCCCGCTCCTTTCACAGGTCTCAGACCCACATCGTTGTCTGAAGGTCTGCCCTGCCTCCTTACGCCCCCTCCTCTTTTTTCCTTCACAGACGTTTCCCCTCAAAACCCCCTTGCACATCTAATCACGTTTTTGTGCCTGCTTTTTGGGGAACCCAAACCCCAGCAGAGGCCTTCCCTGACCACACTCTATGCTCCCATCATATCCTCTTTCACAACATGGACCTTATTCTAACTGGAACATCCTGATGTCTGATTTCTCTCTGCGTGCTGAGCACACAGCAGTGACCTGGCACACAGGTCCCCACGTGAAAGGTTGGCTAAATCAAAATGGGATCTTGGTTGGAGCTTCCGAGAGGCCTAACGGCCATTCTTCCTCACCTGCCTGTGATCGTGGAGCCCTATCCAGATGTCGGCCGGGATGCCAGGCACACAGCTGTTCACGAGGTCGTACACAAAGACATTCTCCTCCCAGCTACGAAGGCAAGAAACAGTAGCACGTTACTCGTTGCCTCTTTTCATAGGATAGAGTTGAAAACTGCAAACAATCTTCATTAGCCCTCCTGGACAAAAGTAAACAGAAGACGTGATCCAATCCTGCTTTTCCCTTCTTTCTCTTTTTTTATTTAGGTCACCCAGATGTGGCGGTCCTCCCACGGCCACCCCTGGATTCGATTGACACCAGCTCAGAGCAGGTCTCAGCACTGCTGCTCACCCTAAAAATTTAAATCCACCTCAAAAACACTAGCCGACAAGGCGGATGCTGTTGAAGATATCACGGAGAGACAAAGAAAGGAGTTTACACCGCATCGCGCACATCCAATAACAATGAAAATCTCCACGCAACATTTTTGTTCTCTCTCAAACCCTCCTTACATATCTTCTTCTCTCCTAGTCTCTTCTCACATCCTATTTCCAAAATCTTTTGTTTTTTTTCTGGAAAATTCAGCTCTAAGCCTGAACTTGCATCGCCCACTCAGCCAAACCAAAGCCCCTGTAGTTGAGTCCACTTTCCTTAGAAGGTCTTAGTCTGTTCAGGCTGCCGTCACACACCACAGCCTGGGTGGCTCATAAGGAACCGAAATCTATTCCTCACAGTTATGGAGGCTGGAAGTCCAAGATCAACGTGCCAGCAGGGTCAGGTGAGGGCCCACTTTCAGCTCATAGACTTCTCGTTGCATCCTCACAAGGCGGAAGCGGGCTGGGGAGCTCTGTGGGGCCTCTTTCATAAGCACACTCATCCCATTTATGGGGGCCCCATTCAAACCACGGCAGGAGACATCGGCGTCTTCTGGGGGGATTCTCACCTCCTTTTTCAAAGAGCTTATAAAATAATTCATCCAACAAAAAAAATCAGCGGAGGACCCTGGAGGCAGTCTGTTGCCCAACACAACAAAGAAATAGAGATGGATGGATGGACGGAGAGACAGACAGAGATTTTCACCAGGCCATTAAAATGTTTCCTGAGCTCTGATTTCATGCTAGGTACCGTGCTGAGCGTGAAGTCATGTCATCCTCACATCAGACAGGCACCGGGGCAGACGCAACTGGTTGCCTACCCTACAGCCCTTTGCCTGTTGCGTATGTTAGAATTTAGGGAAGCCAGATTTCAGTTTCCCAGCCTCCTTTGGAGCTAACACTGGTCAGAAGGCCCAGTTCAGCCAGTTAGACAGAAGGGGAAGTTTGTAGGGGGCATGGTGGAAACGTTCCCCTCCCTAATAACAGGACAGAGCTGTGAGGGCAAGACCCAGTGTCTTCCACTGTCTTTCCTCCTCGGGTTGTAGTTGCGTGAGGATGTGAAACTGGGAGCTGCTGCACGGGAGACCCCAGAGGAAGACAATGGCTCACCCGGTGCCCTGGTATCAGCGAGCCTGGAAAATGTCATTTGCAGAGGCTGGAAGGGTGGGCGAAGGATGCGAGAGCAAAGGGACAAATGACAGGCACGCTTCACTCATGCAGTTCACAAACCCAGAGGGACAACCCCACTGGAAAGAGATTCCCATTTGTGGCTTCCACTTGGCACTAAGAAACGAACTTTAGTGTGTTGAAGATGTCGTTATAAAGTAATAACAATCAGCCTGAGACCTAATACTGAACCAATAATTCACTCCAAAACAGGACTATGCTGAGGTACCATGTATGTTGCAACAAAGAGTATCTGCTCCCATTGGCTTCTTCTAAATGGCCACTTTCTAAACGCCGCCACCTCGTCTAAAATGCTCACCCTTAGATACCTTTTGGCTTGAGGCATTGGGAGCAAATCAAAGCACACATATTTACTCTCCTTAATTTTGTGTTTGTGGAAGACATGACTAATCCATTCCAGAAGCACTCAGAATTCCGGCACTCAGAATCCTTCTCAACACAGTGCTCCAGGCAGTCACATGCAGAGTTGCTAAACTACGATGGACTGAACGTTTGTGCCCTCCAAAATTCATATGTTGAAATCCTAACCCCCAACGTGAGGGTATTAGGAGGCGGGGCCTCTGGGAGGTGATTTGTTTGTGAAGGTACAGCCCTCATGAATGAGATCAGCGCCATGATAAAAGAAATAGCAGAGAGCTGGCTCACCTTGTCCGCCATGGGAGGCTGCAGCATGAAGATGGCCATCTGCAAAGAAGGGAGTGGCCCTCCCCAAGAACTGAACCACACCGGAGCCCTAATCTTGGACTTCCAGCCTCCAGGACTGTGAGAAATAAGTTTCTGTCGTTGATCAGCCACCCAGTCTATGGTATTTTTGTTACAGCAGCCTGAACAGACTAAGACAGATGTTATTGGAGGAAACGGAAAGGAAAGGGGGCTGACGAGGCAAGGCTTTCTTGCCCTCTGAAAGATAACCTGACATGGGAACACTAAGTACGAACTGACCTCCTTGAGATGACTAGAATTATACTTAACAAAAATAGTCACAGCTGCGACTGTTGGGCACTGAATTAGCCAAGCGCTGTGTGAGAACTTGGATGCATTAGCGCTTCGAAAGCCCCACAGCGTTAAGAGGTCAGTGTGATTACTGCTGTTCCCTAGTTGAGGACTCTTTGGCTCGGAGAGTTTCCGTGACTTGGTCAAGATGGTGCAGGTAGGAAGCGGTGCAGCTGGGACCACTCTAGGACTGCCTGACTCTAATGCCCTTCACTGATGCACATAAGGTCTCCGGTGGGGTCCTTCATTCGGAACATCTTCCGCTCCCATTCCCTGAGCTTCCTGATCCTTCAAGAGCCTGATCCAAGACCAGTTCTTCTAGGAAGGCTTTCATGAGCACCCTCTCTCCAATCCTTGACCACCCGCAACACAAAGTTTCTGTCCTCCAAGGGCTGGGCTGGTTGGTTCTGTTCTCTGTTCCTTGACGTCTGGTCTCCCCAAAATGGGCTGCCAGGACCACACAGATGGACATCATGTTTCATTTCTCTTTGACATCTTCTCCCAAATCCTCACCAGGCTCTACTCAATGGTCATGCTCCGAGTGTGCGTTCCGTCTAACATGAGCGTGGTATGATTTCTGGGGACAAAGTGTGTTTCAGTCCAACAGGTCTTTGAGCTTGGACCTACTCTGCTGAGTAAGCACTGCCACCCCAAAATGCCCCTCTCGTGCACAACTGGGTGTCTCCTACACCACCTGCTGAACGTGCATTTGGGGCAGTCATGTGGGAGAGTGGCCGCCCAGTCATTCTAGCACTGTCGCCATCTTGGTTCAACGGCATCTGCTTGGGAAACTATTTCAATATTTTATTGCATGTTCCCCATATCTAGTCAAAATAACTGGAAAATAGAAAGGCCCACGGCACTACTGCAAGTAATAAGGAGCACAGATCAAATGAACTTAATTCAATTCAGCTGTCTCTCGAAACAAAGATGGGAATTATTCAGCAAGCTGAAAGTATGACAATCTTAAACTTCAATCAGATGCTCCATGGCCATGAGCTGACTGAGTGCTTAATTATGAAGGGAAAGAACAAAATTAAAAATCATGAAGAAATATAAAATTGGATCGTGTCTCAAAGACAAGATATAATTAGAGGTTTCGTAATGCTGTCTAGCTTTATAGGAACCGAACCTCATTTACCACAGGGGAATGTGTTGTTCAAATTCAACTTTTCAACATGTTTTCAGGAAAGTATTATATCCAAAGTGGAGAGCTACCTATCTAAGAGAGGGAAGCGGGAGGTTATTGTGAGCGAGGTAAAGAGGGATGTCAGGAGTTGAGAAGAGAGGAAGAAGGCAAATCGAGGCAAAAAAGGACAAGAGTAGGGTCAAGGGTTGCCGGAAACCCCCTGAATTTCCCTCAAATCCTTTCTGATGGCCAGTTAACCAAGGTTTAGCTTACAGGCACCGGGAGGCAGGCTGAACTAGCTAACGGAAAATCCTCATTTGGAATCACTTCTAAATTTACTCTTTGTTACACATATCGCATTTCCCTCTCTAGGCTGGGAATGGTTGGGAACTTCTTTTATCCATCTTTGTAAGTGCTATCCTGCGCTGTGCTGTGCTCTGTATCGCAGCGCATTTGACCCCTGAAGACCAGCTCTCCCCGTCGTGTCAGCCGCCCTCCAAGTAACGGGAGGCACTGATGGAGGGTGGGAGGGAGAGAGCAGCCAGGGGGTTTCTGTGCCTCTCTGCCTTGGGAGTCGCTGGCAGGGGCTGTCTTGCCTCAGTGGCTCCAGCCCCCATAGGACTGGCCTGCCCTCCAGAGAGGGGTAGAATCGGCTTCCTGCTTGCGAATCTATAGATGGCCTCACTACCGCCTCTTAAAGTTCTTAGCTTCCATCACTTGTGTATGCATTAAAGCCTCTCTGTTTTAAATATTTGTAGCGGTTCCTGTTTTCCCGGTTGGACCCTGACTGCCTCACTCTATTCTTCAGCACCACCGAGAACACAGTGGGTGCTCAATGTGTCTCTTGGATGAATAGATGGGAAGATTCGTGACTCCTTTGGCAACGAAGATAGAGGATCTCTTCTCTGTTCTTAACAAAATTCAGTGACTCCAAAGCATAGGAACCAACTGTCTTTCTAACTTCAAGCCTCTGAGGTTCCTGAAGAACAGAGGCAAGATTGGGAATTTGTAGTTTGGGTGCCAATGGAACACAGCACCCCTGGCTTCAAGGAACCCACAAATCAGCAAGGACGTCAGGCGTGAAAACAGGTCATTAAACTGTGATGAAGGATGTGCTCTAGGAGAGGCGGGTGAGGAGAGCAATGAGGGTGCCGGGAAGTCAGGGGTGACTTCGGTGAAGAGATGTTGTCAGAGCTGAGTCTTGAAGGCTGAGGAGGTGTCTACCTGGAAGAGCAGATAGGGATGGGAATTCCCAGCAGAGGGAACAGAATGTGTAAAGGTATCGAGGAGGAAAAGAGCTGAACCAGACTGGAGAACTTTGAGGTGGTCAGCGTGGCGGGGGCTTAGGAGACACGGGGGAATGGTGAAGGCAGCCTTGATGGACGGGCTATGGCCTTTGACTGCTCAGGTTCAAATCCCAGCTCCATCACTTTATAGCTGTGCAACTTTGAGCCAGTTACTTACCTTCTCGGAGCCTCAGGTTCCCTGTTTGTAAAATGAAGATTCCTGCCTAATACGGTTTGAGGGAGTTTAATATGATGATGTACACAAACGCTTAGCAAATAAATGTCCGTTATTATTCCTTATATTATATTCTTTTATGTGTATTATGAGAGCAGATAAAGATGGATCTTCCAGTGTGCTATTTGCTACCCCCACTAAATGCTTTCCCTTCTGCTGTAAAGGGCAACTTCAATGAGAAAGTGCGCTGGATAAAAGCTAGCACCAATTACCAAAGAGAAACGCCAGTGGGAGATGCCGTTCTCCACTCCGCCTTCCAAGGGGGTGCTTGGTTGGGCTGTGGACGGACGAGCAGTCCACTCACCTGTGGATGGACGCCAGCTTGGCGGACTTCCTGCCGATGGAGAACTCAGAACAGTGGAAGTCAGCCTCGGCCCAGGTCTTATTGAGAGGGAAAAATCTATAGCAGTGGCCTTGGAACTCCATCCAGAAGAGTGGGCACAGGGAAGCCCGGGGCAGCTCTGGCACGGCTGGGGACAGAGAGAAAACGGACCGAAAGGAAGGCTGGCAGTGTGAACACTGTCTCTGTAGCTTATGACACCTTTTCCAGAACGAAAATAAAAATGTCCCATTATGATTGACGCACTTCTATGCCTGAGGTCCCAAAAAACACAGGCTCACCTAAAATTTACAAAATAATAAAAGTAATACACGCTCATTCTAGAACACTTGGAAAATGTTAATCCTTTGGTGCCTTGTTTTGGTCATGCTTGAATACAGTGATTTGTTAAAAACGCAGTGGTTATTATATTGTACACTACACACCTGTCAGTATTCTGAGTCCTAGAAATTAGAATATAAGCATTTCCCCCCACGTCGTTATAAATTTTTGTGAACATTGTTTTAAACAGCTCTTGAATACTCCACTGAGCAGCTCCCCCCCCCCAGAGTTTATTTAATCATCCCCCATTTATGGATAATTAGATTGTTTCCCTTTTTAAAAAACAATTACACACAATTATGCACCATGAACAGCCTTGTGCATAAAGCTTTTCAGCATTTCTGGTGATTTTCTGAGGAGAGGTTTATAAGATTTTGACACAATTTGCTCAGTTGCCTCCTGAAAGTGATGCACACTCACACGGTGATGTCCGAGAGGGCCTAGCTCACAGCGCCCCCGCCAGCGCTGAGCGTTACCACTTTAACGGCAATCTGCAAATTTTATAAGCAAAAAACAGCCTCTTGTTGCAATTTGCTGGTCTGGGCTCTCTGGCAAGGGAGGTCATTTTTCCACGTGTTTATTGACAAACTACAGCCAAGACGATTAATATCTTGAGCCCATCAAACTACTGGGGTCCAGGATTTGTTAATTCTGAAAAGGCACAAAGGAAAAAGCCAGTGTTTGAGCCAATAAACTTCTCCCAGCCTCAGCCCCTCTGAAGGCCTCTTGTGGGTGCTTTTTCTGGAAACCACAACCCAAGATGACTGGTGGAGGAGGAAGGCGTGCTGAGCACCCACCTTGAGCTGGGTTGGGTGGCTCACCCATGAAGGAGGCAGTGGGCAGTGGTGAAATTTATTTAGACAGCGATCAGAAAGGCTGGGTCCCAGCTGACAGCTCTGCACCTGACATGCTGTGTGACGATAGCACATTGCTTCCCTTCTCGGCTGTCAAACTGGCTGAGCTGGGGGGTCCCTTTTGCAGCCACCCAAGGGTGTGGCCTCTTTGCCCTTCAAGCCACTGTAATAGCTGGCTGAGCTCTTGGATAAGAACATAGTGGACAACAGTTACTGAGCACTGATGATGCGCCAAGCACACACAGGTTAAGTGACTTGCCCAAGGTCATCCTGCTAGTAAGTGGCAGAGCAGGAATTTGAACTTAGGCCTCCAGACACCAAAGTCTTTGATCTCAAAGTCCTCTTGGTGCCTCATCATGGGAGATCAACAGGGCTGAGAATGGTTAATAGTCCTTAGCACCTACTTCATGAGGTTGCTGGCCGACTGATTGGGCCAAATAAATTCGCAGAGCACGTGGCATATATGGATTGCTTTGTAATCGTACGATTATTAACGATTAGCTCAGGGTTTTATAAATGGGGTTGACGGGCTTCAGGGGTCCAGCGAAACCCCTGAAATTAAATGCAGAATTGAAAGTGTGTGTGTGTGCACGCACGTGTGTGCATGCACCTCTGTGCATTTTTCTGGGGAAAGAAAGGGAGAGTTCTTTTAATCAAGAGACTTATGCTAAGCAGGCAGTTCCAGGCCACACTTCCCATCACTGATGAGAGCCATTGGGCATTCCCATTTCATCAGGACCAGGCCTTCCCCATGCCAGGCAGCTGAGCAGGTCAGTCCTGGCTCGTCCCACCCCTCGTGGGCAGTCCCGGCCAGCTGTCTTTCAACGTGCGCTGCTACCCGAAGTGATGCAGAATTTGCTCTCTTAACCCCTCTCTACACGGCAAAGGGAGAGAGCTCTGCTTGCAGAGTTAGGAGGGCTCAGGACCCCTGGCCTGTCCCTGACCCCCTCCGGAGCTCGGTGTCTACCCTTCTCAGTTGAGATCATTGGTCTAGGAGGACAATACCTCCACGCGGAGAGAGCTGACGGACCCCTTGTAACTCAGAGTGTGGCTGAGCTCTTTGTTGGGACTTTTCAGCACTGCCTCCTACACAGACAGAGTCACCTGAACCTCTTCCTGGGGTCTACTTTTGGAGCACTTCCCTCTTTGCATGGACGAGAAGCGGCGAATCATTTCCATCTCCTTTCCACCCATCATTTGTAACCAGGGACGCTCATCGCTGAGAACTTGGCCATGCTTGTCCCGGAGTTGGCCAGAATAATGGGCCAGGAGGATGGTATTTTCTGGTGCTAAACCACTTTCCCCACTCCCACCCATCCTAAAATTATGTGGCATCCTAAATATTCATATTAGAGATGAAAGTAGGGGGGCCCAACCATCCCGGTTTGTCCGGGATTGTCCCAGTTTTAAAATGGAAAGTGCTACATCCCAGACCTCCTCCACTTGGTCACCCTGGAGCAGTGGTTCTCAATCAAGGGCGATTCTGACCCCCAGGGGATAGTGGACAATGCCTGAAGACATTTTTGGTGGTCACAAACGGGGATGGTAGTGCTATTGGCATCCAACGGGTAGAGGCCAGCGATGCTGGTAACCATCCTACAATGAACGGGACAGCCCCCCACAACCAAGAGCTTTCCAACCCCAAATGTCAACAGAGAGCCTGCCTGAGACGGAAGGCAGAACTCCACAAATGTGAAATAACCCCAGAGGTCAGCAACACGAAACATCGCAGCCAATATCCACATGTCTCAGCTTATCCGTATTTTCTTTAACAAAAATTAAGCCACAGTCTACACAACTGATTAGAAGTCAAGTTTGGGTTATTTCTCTAATTTGAGACTTAAAATGTATTACTCTCATAAACCCAACGCTGAAAGCACTGGCAATGTTGCTAGAACATTGTGTTTAAATTTAATGGTGCAGACCTCACCAAAAAATGCTGCAGAAAGGACGTCTTGCCTTTTCCTCCCCGAGTTCAGGATGAAGCAGACAAACTCTTTGCTCTCTCTCTTCCCCCTGGTGTACCTTTCCCGTAAGCAGAGCTCTTCACGGGTCTCTGCTCCATGAGAGGGTCGCTGTCTCAACTCCTTGCTTCAGATGGCTCTGCCATCATCTCCCTCCCGTGTGGATGCGACACCCAAGCCTCTGCAGGAGGGAGGCTGATCCCCCCCCCAGGGCCCCCCAGCGACGTGCGCCCTGCTTTGATTCTCATCCTGGTTTCTGGCTCCTGGGCACCCCCCTCATTTTCTGGAAGCACAGCTTAATTTTTCAAGGGATGTTTGCAAACGTTTACCCGGCATTTCCGCACGTCTATAGAGGAGAGGTTTGTGTTCTCGAATTTACTGTCTTGTCTGATCTGGAAGTCTCCACTCTTTTTGTCTTCTATCTCTTTTCCTTTTCTTCCACTTTTTTCCTCAAAAAATTAACTTTTTTATTTTGGAATAAATTTAGATTTACAGAAAAATTGCAAAAATAGTATAGAGAGTTCCCATCGCCGCTTCATTCCATTTCCCCTAATGTTAACATCAACATTCCTGTGGTCCATTTGTCAAAATTAGGAAGTTAAGATGGGCATAATACTATTCACCAAAATAGAAGCTTTACTCGCATTTCACCAGTTTTTTCTTTTTCTGTTCCCAGATCCAGCCCACAGTATCCCATTACATTTACTCCATCTATGTGTTTTATTTTACATCAAATACTATAGCATAGCTCTCTTGATTGAGCCACTGTCCCTTTCTTTCCCCAGAAAAATGCACAGAGGTGCGTGCACACACACACATATACACACGCATACACACACACATACACACACACTCGTGATTAGACAGAATTGGCTGGAATTGGCCAGAATTGTCTAGCATTGTTGGATACTTACCAAAAATCATCTTTACTTCCTCTCTTTTTCCTGCTCCTCGAATCCAATCAATTTTCGTGACTTGTCTGTTTCATCTCCTAGCATCTTTCTAATTCGTTTCTTTCGTTCCTTTTTTCCCTTCCACATTCTCAGCTGCCACTTAGCTGTTCTTTCTGCCTTATCTCGCCTTCCAAACCCAGAGGGATCCTTCCAACAACCTGATCTCATCTCACTGGCGCCCTCCCGAGTCCCCACCGCCCTTGTGAACTGGGCGCCTGGCTCCTCCGAAGCTTATCTCCCGTCACTCACAATATGCTCCAGATTCGTTCAAACTCTTGTCATTTCTCAAATGCCAGTTCAGGTCCTTGCAGATATTTCCCTCGGCTTGCCTCCGGCCAATTCTTGTTTCTTCTTTGAGTCTCAGCTGCATGATGACTTCTTCCGTGGAGACGAGGCAGGAGCCCCTGCTAACGGCTCCTAGAGGCCCCGACACCCCACCTTTCACACGCCCGAGTGAAGTCTTGTTGGGGGCTGGTCTAACTCTGTCTCGGTCAATGTCTGGCACATGGCAGGTGTGCAATAGCTAGTTCTGAATGAATAAATACCTGCTAGGGAATCGCACTCTGCTTCTTTGGAGCAACTGCCCGCTTTGGGGGACAGTGGGTGAGAAGGGCGTGTGCACCATCTGTGTGTCCTGACTCGAGGATGGCGAAGGCAGGCTGACCGGCCAGGGTTTTCCAGATCATATAGCACAAGGATGCTGTGACAGCAGCATCAGCATCACCATGGAGCTCATTCGCAATGCAGCATCTCAGGGCCCGCCCTGGACCCAAATCTGCATTTTAACAAGACTCCCCGGTGATGGTGATTCGTGTGTAAGTGAGCCTGGAAAGCGCTAGTCAGCAGTGAGCCACACCAAAGGATGGGGCCTGCAGAATCACTTGCTCATTCACTCACTCAAGGGGACATTAACAACCAATTCAATGAAGGGGGCTGGAACAGGAGAGGAGGAGGGGAGACTCCGAGGGGTCTCTGGGGTCCTAAATCTGGTGGATATTTCACAAGCAAGTCCCTGTGTGGAAAACAAGCTCCCTGAGGTGTGACCCCACAGAGCTCCCTACATCCCCCCTCCCCATTCCTGGTCCTTCTGACTCTCTCCACCCAGCAAACGGTGGTTATGGATGCCTGGGGTGAAACACACCAGAAAATGGGGCTGCGACAGGTCACTGCTCAATTACTCCCCTTTCCACCTGGGCAGGCAAAGGCCTTTAATTGGGGGACCTGGGGAGGCAAAAAGGAGACGAGGACTGGCACTGGGATGACGATGGACCTCACCCTCCGCCTCCTTTACCTCTGGGATTTTAGAAACTGGGAAGAGAAGGATCTCAGAGGCCTTTCATCAACCTAAACCCCAATCCAGCCTTTGCTAATGTGTGTCTCTTGTGAAGGGATTTCTATAGCTCAACAGGGCCAGCCCCACTGAAGATTTCACCTGAGCAGGCATCGAGTGCCCTGTACACATCAATCCACTCAGTTTTCACACATCCTCTGAGGTAGGTATCACAATCACCCCCTACATACACGCAACTTGATACACGAAGAAACCAAAGCACAGAGAGGTTGAGTAACTTGCCCAAGATCACACAGCTCCTAAGGGGCAGGGCTGGGTTTTGAAGCCAGGCTGTCTGGCTCCTGACCTAATTTAGAGATTCCTGCTGCATTTAAGCCCATTTCCTTTCGTCTCAGTCTTGATGTTCTGGTCCTTTGTTCATTCTCTTAGTCATTCAACAAGTTTTATTAGAGCACCTACGTGGTCTCGGGTAGTTGGGATATGTTGGAGATACTGTGGCAAACGACAAAGAGGTGGCTTCTGACCTTGCGGTCTTACGGTCTATGGAGATCAGCATTAAGAAAAATAAGCACAGAAATAAAGATGTCATTAATATGTAATTTTTGAACATACGTGGTGCAGGTAAAAACTTGAGGGAGCAGCCGCCAAATTATTTTGGAAGCTAATTATTTGTCTGGCCCTCTGCTCTCCCTAGTTGAACTGGTGGCCACCTTGACCCTGTCCTCAAGGAGTCCACGGGTGACTATGTCAGGGCACCAGAGTTCCCTTCATGGATTGAGAGTACAAGATGTTGCCACGGAGGCACGTAAAAGTGGCACAAAAACCCAGATTTGGAGATCCAGGAGGCTTCCTGGAGGGGGTGATGTCTCAGCTGAGACTTGAAGGATGAATAAGAGTCAGAGACAGAGCGTTCCAGGTGGAGGGCACAGCATGTGCAAAGGCCCGGAGGTATGAGAGAGAAGGGAACATTTGGAGAATTGCAAATGGTTCAGCCTGGCCGGGAATTCCAGAAGAGGAGGAGGACGGAGATGAGGCTGGAGGTGAAAGAGGAAGCGGGGAGGGGAAGGAGGGCCTCAAAGGAGCTTGTTGCTCTGGAAACCAGGAGGCCAAACTCCATGGTCTTTTACCTCAATTAGCAGCACCGCAGGCCCCCCAAGGTCTCCCAGCTGGAGTGGGAGTCACAGACTTTGGGAGCTCTGAGCTTGTTAAGGAAAGAGAACACACCAGTGGAGCTCGGGGCTCGTTTTCTTCTCTCTCTTTCTAAAAGAATAAATTGTCACCCTCCCACTCAATCTGGCTGCACGCTTCCCTGGCCCCAATCCAGCTGCCCATAAACCACCACCCTACTGCCTCCTGCCCAGATCAGCCGTGGGAGCCAGCCAGGAGAGGAGAAGGGGAGGCTCCGGGGGCCACATCTGGCCCCCTACCCCGACCACTGGGCCCTAGATGTCTCAGGGGGTCGAAGGCAAGGGTCTCCCAGGGTCCAGGAAGCCCTCAGGGCCTTCACTGCTGCTGCCTCTCCGGGGCACATCCCACCGCAGAGCGTCCTCCTCCAGTGGGCCCCGGCTCTGCTGTGCAGAACTGGGGGTCCCAGGCCTCACGCCTGAGCTTTGCTCTCCCGTCTCTGGGCAGCTTTTGTGGCCACATGACACAGAGGAAACAGCACTGGGTAATTTCTTATATTGCGACTAACAGTGGCCATTCATCGGGGGGTTAGTACGTAACTGTTGAGACCAACCTGGTGGGGGGGGGCCGGTATCAGTATCAGCCCCATTTTACAGACGAGGAAACTGAGGCTCAGAGAGGTCCATTCACTTGCTCCCACAGCTGGCAAGTGGCGGTGTCAGCGTGAGACTCAGGTCTACGGACTCGGAAATTCCTAAGCACTGCAGTGCCCCCGGAAAGCATCTTCTTTTGGTCTTGTTTTCCTCATTTGTAAGACAGATCCATCAAACATCAACTTTAACAGTGTTGGGGACCGCACGCGTCCCCCTTCACGTCCACAGGCTGAAGCTCTGTTCCCCAACGTGATGGTATTGGAGGTGGGCCTTGGGGAGGTGATTAGGGTTCGCTGAGGTCATGAGGGTGGAGCCCCATAATGGGATTAGTGCCCTTATGAGAAGAGGAAGCGAGACCAGGGCTGTCTGTCTCTGTGCCTGTCTGCAACCAGGAAGAGTCCTCACCAGGAACCGAATTGGCCAACACCTTGATCTTGGACTTCCTGGTCTTTAGAACTGTGAGAAATAAATGTCTGTTGTTTCGGCCTCCCAGTCTAGGGTATCTTGTTACAGCAGCCCCAGCCAGGACCAACAGTTAAGTGAGCAAACAATTCAACGTTTCCTGGGTGCCTATTTGGCTTGAGGTCTGTGCCCTCAAGTTGCTCACAGCCTGGAGGGAGGAACACACAACACACATGGCAATGGGTCCTCATCTCCTAGGAGATATCCTAGAAGTACTCCGACCGCTCTGTGACCATCGAGGAGGGGTGGGGAGTGGGCCAGAACGTGCACAGGGCGCTCTAGGACCCGACTCTATGATCCAGACTCCCAGGTGGATGGTAGGAAGCTGGGGTGCAGTTCCCCGGGTCTCTGTGCTCCAGCTTAAGAGCTTGGATTCGAGTCAGATGGCCCTAGTTGGAAACTCCGCAGTTTGTGCCTCAGTTTCCTCATCTGTAAGATGGGCGTGATGATAGGCCTACTTCACAGGGAAGCCAGTGCCTGCCTCACAGTAGGCATCCTAATAAACATTAGATATTATTACAACAGAAATAGCCTGGGCCCCGGAATCCTCCCAGAGCGGAGAGAGCAAGGCCAGCTTCTCGGAGGGGAGAAGAAGAGGCTAGGGAACTTGACCGATTCCCCGCCCCCCACCCCTGCAGCCCTGCAGTAGTGACCCTGAGCCTCAGAACACTTGGCTAGAATTTCCTTTGGGTGGAGAGTTCTGGGGCTCCGGAGCAGGGAAAGAACACTTTTTGATGGTTACGGTTGAAGAGTCATAATAGCAAATATTGACGCAGCTTTGACTAGGCGCCAGGCTCTCTTCTAAGCAGCTTTCCTGCGTGAATCCACTTAAACCATGTGATCAAAGCCAGGTTCAGAGAGAAGGTTTTGGGGAAAGGATCTAGTCCGGCTAAATTCTCCCAAGTCTCTCTGAGGTGTCTAAAGGGATGTGGCTGGGGATGCAGGGATCTGGGGGTGTGGCTGAGTCGCACTATTTGCATATATTTGCATATGTTTGCATGCTCAGGGGTGAGTAATTAAAGGCCAGAAGCAGTGGGATGGATGACGGAATGACCAATGCCCTGTTTGCTTCGCACCTAAAGGCTGGGGGTACCCAGAAGACAAACCAGGCCCACTCTCCATACGGAGGGCTTCTGGCTGTGCACCCACCTTCATAGTCTGCAAGGCCCACCAAGACAAGCCCTCCCGACATAGCAACATGCACACTCACACTCACCCACAGTCAGACACACGCCCACTTAAACACATGCACGCACACACACACACTCACGCGTTCTCTCCTGGGTTGAAATCATTTTCCCCTAGAGGATCTGTCTGCTCGGGCTGCAGCTGGGCTTCTGCCAGGCTGGGAGCCCGGGGACAGCACAACTACGGCCTGGACGGGTGAGGACCTTGGCCAGGTCACTTGGCCTCTGTGGGCCTCAGTTTCCACGGCTGTTATCTGGAAAGGTTGGGCCAAATGGATTTCCAGGGCCCGTCCTTCAGCGCCAACCCTGAGATCTCCACCGTTGCTGGGTTTGGAGCCAGCTCAGTCCCCTTATCTGTAGGGGGGGGTAAGGCGGGGGGCTAGCTGTCTGGATGTGCCTTTTTGGGGGTCTTCTGTTGCAAGAGAAAGCTGTCTCCCCGCCAATTCTATCACAACGTCAGCACCACAGCGGCAGAAGTGGTAAAAGGAAGAACTCCCATTTCTCAAGGGCTTAGCAGGTGCTCAGTGCCTCGCTTGCATGATCTCGCTGAAGATCCTCAAACGTTTGGCTTATTATCCCCCTATTAGCCCCACTTTCCAGGGGAGGAAACGTGAAGCTCAGAGAGAGTCCCCACAGGCACCAGCCAGTGAGGGAGAGGATTCCCCTTGTTCTCTCCCTCTCAGCTCAGCCTCGGGCCCTTCCTACACACGCCGGGCAGAGAGGCAAGACTTTGGAACATCCAAGGCAGCCTTCAAGGATATTTTGTCCAGCTTCCCTCCTGCTCACCCACTGCATGGATGAGGAAACCAAGGCACAAGAGCAAGGATGCAAAGATGCTGTCATGGACTGAATGTCTGTGTCCCCCCAAATTCGTATGCCGAAGCCCTAGCCCCCAGGTGATGGTAGGAGGCGGGGCCTTTGGGAGGTGGTTAGGGTTAGATGAGGTCATGAGGGTGGGGCCCCCATGATGGGATTGGTGCTCTTATGAGAAGAGGAAGACACCAGAGCACACACTCTCTCTCACTCTCTGCCCTGTGAGGTCCCAGGGAGAAGGGGGCCATCTTCAAGCCAGGAAGAGAGCCCTCGCTGGGGGAACCGACTCAGGCAGCACCTTGATCTCGGACTCGCCCTCCTCCAGAACCGCGAGAAATCAATTCCCGTTGAAGCCACCCAGCTGCGGTATTCTGTTATAGCAGCCCGGGCTGACTGAGACAGACACTCAGAGTTTATGACAGAACTGGAGCCCTGAGGTTTGCCTAAATGGACCAAGACTATACTCATCCCCACCACTGATGCCAGGTTGAAAAAAAAAGGATGCCCAGTTAAATTTGCATTTCAGAGAAACAATACATAATTTTTAGCATAAGGACATCCTATGCCATATTTGGGACACACATACTATAAAATGATTTATAGTTTATCTGAAATTCAAATTTACCTGGCAACCCTATCACCCCACTGTTTAAATTCACCCCAACACTCTACCAGCCCGATGACATGGCCTGATGGGAATCTTACCAGGATTTCATGATGAGCTTTACTCTAGTGGGGATAAAAACAATATCTCTGCCACAGGGTTATTGCGAGGATTAAATAAATCCACATATGAAAAGTGCTTAACCCAGTCCCTGGCACAAAGTCAGGGCTATGTAAATCTTAATAGTTGTTATTGATATTATTATTCTTTCCTTTTCTTTTTTTTTGAGGAAGATTAGCCCTGAGCTAACTGCCACCAATCCTCCTCTTTTTGCTGAGGAAGACTGGCCCTGAGCTAACATCCATGCCCATCTTCCTCTACTTTATATGTGGGACGCCTACTACAGCATGGCTTGCCAAGTGGTGCCGTGTCTGTACCCAGGATCCGAACCAGCGAACCCCGTGCCTCCAAAGCGGAATGTGCGAACTTAATCGCTGAGCCACCCAGGCGGCCCCATTATTTTATTTTTAAACAACGTTTGGAAAGAACCCTCATGGCAGAGGTGACAGGCAAGATCCTCAGCCACGAGGAATTTCCTGGACTCGGGACTCTTCCAACGCAGATGAGGCCCCCCAGAGTCAGCACCTCAGCTTCCCCACTGAAGAGAGGAAGAAATTGAGCTCCTCTGAAGCCCCAGGCCTCCAAAAGGGACGCTGCAGCACCGGCAGCCAGGCCTCACTGATAGCACCTCAAGGGTCTGTGGGGCGCGCTCCTCTCCACCTGCTCCCGGCCCTGGGCCCTGTGCTCACCTGGGCTGATACTGATGTCCGCTTGCGGAAAGGCCTGTGCAGAGAGGAGGGTCAGGGCGGCCGCGGCCCACAGCCCCCACCTCTGCATCCTGAGCCGGGAGAAAGCCCCCTCCGGGCCTGAGCGCTGGAGAGAGGCCCTTCCGCGGGAGCTGGGGTCCAGGACTGCTCTCCCGGGCGCAGGCGGGGCCTCCAGCCCTCAGGACACACTGGGCGACCCCAGTCTCCTCCCCCTCCCCTCTCCTCCCCTCCCGCCTCTGCTCCCTCCTCTCTGCCCCGCTGGAAACAGCTCAGAGCGTCGGCCCGGGCCAGCCCCTTCGGAGAGCTCGGAGACCCTGCAGCCCTGCTTCAGAGCCACGTGTGGCCTTGGGCGTGCGCGCGCTTCTGAGACTCAGTTTCCCCCTCTGTAAGATGGGATGAGAACGCAGCTCACAGCCCAGCCGGTCCCAGCAGGTAAGGAGATTTTAGGGGTAAGTCCAGACTTCTGCCTTCTGTCGAAAATCTGAAGATCCGATGAGCCTTAGCCCTCGTTGGCGGGGCAATGGGAACTATGGCGTGGGGCTGAGAAAGGGCGCCCCCTTCAGGCGGGCTGCGCGCGGGCTCGCCCAGGCCACCCGGTCTGCCTCCGGACCCCGGGGTCCCTGGCCGCTGTGGGGCAGCCTCCCCTCCTTTCCTTTCCCCTTTCAGGGTCTCTTGGGGGTTAGAGGAGGCCCCAGTAGAAGGTTCTCGACACAGAGTAAGCGCTCGACAAAGAGGAGCAAACGTCATCCCTGTGCAGAGTTCTAGCGCGTGGCTTGCTCACACTTAAATGTTTTAAAACCCGCTGGTGTTTCCTTGGGATCTCATTGCATTGAGGGAGAATTAACCTCTCAAAATCGGAGTCTTTTCTGTCCACTTCGTGCGTCCTCAGGCAAGTCTCTTTGCCTCTCTGAGCCTGTTTCCTCCTTGATAAAATAGGGCATGAGAACAGAACCTACCTCACAAAGATGAAATGATCTGCCATCCATGCTAGCAAGTAGCAGGAGTTGAATAAATGGTAGACACTTTTGCTGGGATTATCACGGATCCGGAGCAAGCCTTTTCCTGGCGTCCCCTCGCACACTCCCCACCCTGCACTCAGCCAGGTGCCTGACACTCAGTGCCCCTGGCATTCACTAGGGGGACTTGAACATGTCCTGGTCACTCGTTTTTTTCTCTGGAACACTCGCTGCTCTGACTTCGAGGAATACCCTAACTCGTGCCCACACAGCGTGTGTTGCCCTGCTGGCCCTGGGATGAAAGCGTGCCCAGGCTGACCCGGGCTACGAGCACAGCCCAGGCCCAACGTCAGCCGGCAGCACGCCTCATGCCTACCAGCTGCCTCCAAAATTTGTGCTGGGGCACACTCCAGAGTATGCACATTATTTGTTTATCAATGACATACACTTACAGGCAGGTGTTGCTTAACATTGGGGATACGTTCCGAGAAATGCGTTGTTAGGCAATTTCATCACTGAGCGAACATCACAGAGGACACTTACACAGACCTAGATGATGCAGCCCACCTCATGCCTGGGCTATATGGTACTAATCTTACAGGACCACCATCGTATGTGCAGCCCGTCGTAAACTGAAACGTTGTTATGCGGCACATGAATGTATTATATATTTATAAGTGAAGTGCACGTACTACTTACCGGACTAATATATCATGTCTGTTATAAAACACCTCTCCCCCAAAATTGATGCTTTTAAAAGGTTGATGCAAAATATAAATATAGAAGAAAGTCTGGATATTTTCTCCCTACTCCCCATCATCTGGTGCTCTGCACTGTGGAGACCCCTGCTGTCACGGAAATCAGACACCCTCTGAGGGTGCCCGTACCAGGTGGGGAGAAGGGGGGCTGTCAGATGCAGGCCACTGGAAATCCTTTCAAAAGTGGAGGATCTCTTGATTTGGCAAATAAACCCCCTAATGATCTGTGTTGATATGTGATGGCTGAAGGTTTTTGTCAATCAGTTCATGCCATCCCCGGATGAAAACACACAAAGTATTTGTTATGTGCTCAATCCCGCATGGTCCACGGACCAGCAGCACGGCATCTCCTGGGAGCTCGTTAAAAATGCAGAATCTCTGGCCCCGCCCCAGATCCACTGAATCAGAATCTGCGTTTTGAGTAAATCTCAGGAGGTCTTGGGTACATTAAAGTTTATGAAGCATTGCTCTAGACAGGGGTAGGCAAACTTTTAAAAACTTCTATTTTTTAATGAAAATTGTATATATTTAAGGTGGACAACATGATGATTTGATACACATATACACAGTGAAATGACGCTACAGTCAAACTAATTAACAGATCACCTCCTCTCATAGTCACCTTTTTTTGCTGATGAGAACACCTGAAATCTACTCTCTTGCCAAATTTCCAGGATTCAGTACCATGTTATTAACTACAGTCATCATACTGTACATTAGATCTCTGGACTTATCCTCCATAACTACAACGTAAACTTTTTCTGTAAAGAGCCACACAGTAAATATTTTAGGTTGTGCAGGCCACTTGGTCTCTGTCACAACTACTCAACTCTGCCACAGACTATAGGAATGGGCCCGGCTGGGTTTCAATAAAACTTTATTTATAAACACAAGCAGTGGGCCGGATTTGGCCCATGGGCCACAGTTGCTTAACCCCTGTTCTAGACCTCAAGTTGACTGGCCAGACAGTAGACAATTTCCTCACTTGACAAATATGGTCTTTGCTGTCATTTGAAGGTTGTAGAAGTCTCTTTGTAACACAGTATGTATTTTCTGGCTTCTTAAAGCTGCATTTATTGTGTGACGGTATTACTGCCCTGCACCCCCAAATACACATACACACACTCACACACACAGTGTGCTCATGGTGGCCTGGGGGTTCAGTGACGATTCCCTCTGTCTTTCCCTCCCTTCTTCCCTCCTTCCTTCCTTCCTTAAAAATATCATGTATTTACCAATAAAACAAAGCCCCCTGCCCCCTTACCACCATCATAAAAGGGATAGTAGAGGCTAGTTCATTGCATGGCTTTCAATTCAGCTACATCCATGTTCAAATTCCACACCTGCTGCTGTGGGACCGCACTGATTTATTTCCTCTAAGCCTCAGTTTCGTCACCTGCAAAATGGGGACAGATCAGTACTTCCCTCGTACAAGTGCTTAGGTCAACGGCTGACACACGGTAAGCACTCAAGACATGTTAGCTACCAGTGGATCGCCATGGAACCTTCGAACACACCGTACAGGAAGGCATCAAGCTGAATAGAAAAACAGCTTCCCGAAGGATCCCCCTGCCAACCTTCAGGGCGATGCCTTCCGGTCTTCTTTCTAGGTGTAAGTTGTTAGTTTTTACATAGCGGTGATCATTCTTGAGTTATTTTAAACGGTATTCTTGAATATGAAAAAGGTCAGGTATCCCACTGGCGGTGGAAGACAGGCCACCCAGAAGAGAAAGTGAATCTTCCTTCCTCTCCCTGGCAGCGATCCCCCGCTTTCTGGGAGCGAGACATCAGTGCCCCAAATGGCGCCCTGGGACCCATCACGTCTGAGCAGGGCCGGGCAGAGGCTGTACTTTGTGGCAGGTCCCAGAGGGTAGACTGGAATCCTGGGGGGGTTCTGGAGTCTCAAGAGATGAGAGGGCTCAAGGATTAGCCCTGGGAAAACAGACATGGCTTTAAAACTTCGCACCACCCCTCCTCCCCCACCTCCTTCCTTTGAACTTGGGTTCCGCACCCCAAAGAGGGCGTGTAGGTGGCCCATGCGTGTCCTTTCCCACCTCCTAGCTGAGGAGGAGGAGGATGCTATTTGAAACAAATGGGTGGCCCACGATAGGGCACCTTGGGCCCAGGTTTCTATAGAAACCAAGTCATTCTTCACCTTTCAACGCATTTCCCTTTTCTCCTGACAAACTCTTTCCTTGGAGACGCGGACGGCTCTGCCATCTGCCCTCCTACTGTTCCCTCTGGTCAGCCAGCAAACGTTGCCTGATGTGCGCCTAGGTGGAAAGCCAGCGAGGACGGTAAGCTCAGGTTTTGCAGGCATTGTTGCCACTAATGCCCGCTTCAAGCCCATGGGGTAAGAACTGTCACCCTCCTTTCAGATGAGACAGCCCCGCAGGGGGCTTAGCCCCCCAGCTCTGTATCAGTTTCCTGGGGCTGCCGTGACAAAGCACCACAGACTGGGTGGCTCCAACAGCAGAACATCATTGTCGCCCTGTTCTGGAGGCCGGAAGTCCGAAATCAAGGGGTCGGCAGGTTGGTTCCTTCTGAGGCTGCGAGGGAAGGCTGTGTCCCGGGGCTCTCTCCTTAGCTTGGAGGTGGCCGTCTTCTCCGTGTCTCTGCACCCTGTCTGTGCGTGTCTGTCTCTGTGCCCACATTTCTCCTTTTTATAAGGACACCAGGCAAATTTAGGACCCACCCTGAGGACCTCACTTCAACTGGATCACCTCTGTAAAGACCCTTTCTCCAAATAAGGTCACATTCTGAGGTCCTGGGGGTTAGGACCCCAACATATCTATCTTGAGGGAGACAGAACTCAGCTCATAACAGGCTCTGGAGTCGGATGGGGCTGGGCTGGCATTCCAGCTCTATTGCTCACTTGCCACTTAATCTCATTAAACCTTGGCCTCCTAATTTGTAAATGGCGACTAAGAACCTCTCGCACGTGGGTTGCTGCGTGAGGACTAAGTGAGCTGTTTGGCGTACCCCACCTCGCTCGCAGCCCTCAGTCCGCCCGAGTTCCCCTGCGGCTGCAGTCAAGTTCCCCGGGAACGTGCACGGAGACTGCGCACCTGATGGAGTACACGCACCTCGTTCTCTGCCCGGGGATTTCTCGGTGCTACGGAAGCTCTCTCAGCCCGGGCAGGACAGTCCTAAAGTGCCCTTTTGTGCCTCCAGGGGCAACCCTCAGGCCCGGAGGAATAAGGGTGAGTAGTCAAATACCGCAGCTTCCCCATAAGGATAATTCTCAAGTGTCTTCTGCCTGGGTCCCCAGCACGACAGAACCCCAGCTGCCCACAGAGGTAATTAATGCAGCTCTTATCTGCTTTTTTCTTTTCCTTCACTTAATCTTCCGTTCATGCTTCCCCGGGGTCATTTCCCAACTACACTATCCGCACCCAGGCCCCTGCCTTATGGTCTGCTTTTGAGGAATCCTAATTAAGACGATGAGGAAACTGAGGCTCAGAGAAGGTATGTGGCTTGTGCAAGGGCAGACAGGCAGGGAGTGGTGGGCCCGAGATTTGAACCATGGCTTCTTTGGTCCCAAAGCCCATGGGCCCAGTCACGATATGACCTCATCTCTAGTCCTGAACGCCTGTTAGGTCCCCGTCCTCCCTCATTCTGTTCCCTCTCTCAGGCTTTTATCGTCTTCTCTACCATCACGGTAAGGGAGCCATGTGACAGAGAGGGAAAATGCCTTCTCTCCTTCTCTCCTGAGAAGCATCACCCAACCCAGCCCTCCTGCCTTTCCCCCTTGACCTTCATGCCATGGCAGCACGCTGAGTCATCGGGATGGTCATTACACAGCAGCAGTGACCGAGACACCCTCGCACCCTCGCTGCCCCATGTTCATAAAGAAAAAGATAACGTGAATGCATGGCACAAATAAATAATCTTTAATTTCAACAAATCGCTCCCCCTTATGCCAGACAATATGCTGTGGGAAAAGATACAGAAGCATCCGACACAGAGAGATCTACTCTAACTACACGAATTCCTTAGCACTTAGAGAGAAATGACTTTGGTTCACAACACAAACACAGAAAGGTCCTCAGAGTGTGACAAGTCAGGAGAGCATCTTGGATGGGGTGGGGTGGCTGCGGTGGCCATTTTAATCCACATAACCGTCCTTTGCGGGTTTTCTGTGAGTCACGATCACCATGATTCGGTCAAAAAGTGTTACGTTTGCTCTATTATGATATTCTATTTATTTGACATACAGATGCGCTACTGTTACTGAAGGTGGGGCCTTGACAGACAGGAGGACCCTGGGTGAAATTTCACTGACGGGAGAGGCAGAGAAAAGGGAGCACTCAGGACTGAGGTTCTGGTCCACCGCCCTGCTCGCCAAGAGGACACACGGCACACACATGTGTTCACCTGTGAGGGCACACGCACGAGAACATCCACATACGTACTCACGGGGAGTCCCCAGGAATAAGCTAACACAAGGACAAATTCAGTTAAGCGAGGGAAGCTTCTCACACTGGAATATTTTTTGTTGCCATTTGGTTTTTCCAAATAGTATAATCTATTAATCATGTCCACTAAAGAGAAGACAAAGTACTTACACTTTTGGGGAACCCCTGGGAACAGCAGCCCGTTCAGAAGACACCCAGCGGGTGTGAGTTTGGGGCGCGGGGATCGGGCCTCCGCAAACTGGCCAAACTCTTGGAAAATTTCATCTTGACAGAGGTTGGCACCCTGAGGGAGGCCCTTTCTCTGGCCTGAAAGTTCAAAGTGCATTTTGGGGTAGGGGTATCAACAAGAGCAAGCTCTGTCAGTAAGTCTCACAGCTGAGCCCACTCAGCTCGTGACATACATGGATGGGGCTTCCGGAAAGTTCTCAGGCCTCACTCATTGAGGGCGGCCATTTTGTGATCAGTAGTCAGCTTCCTCTTAGTTCTGAGAGGATTTGGGGTGTGTGTGTGTATGTGTGTATGTGTGTGTGTGTGTGTTGTGTGTGTGTATGCAGGTGTGGATGTAACAGGTATACGACACATTTTTTCTGTCTTAAATTTTCTTCTCTTTTTTTTTCAACAAATGAAAATTGCCTTCCCAGTAGCCCTCAGGTCACCTCCAGTGAGGCGGGAGACACGCGGTCACACTCGGCCCGGGACCTCAGGCTGTGCCACTGCTCCACGGCCGTGCGGTGGGTGTTAAGCATCCGTCGCCAGTGGTTGGATTCGGAGGGGCCCGAAGAGTACTGGCCGATGACGATCCTTCCGATGAAGTCGTTGCTGCTCTTCATGTTGTGGCCGAACACTAGGGAGCCAGAGGGGCGAGTGCCGCGGGGAGGAGGCAAGCGGAAGGAGCGGTACAGAACAGGGAGGCGGGGACAAGACAGAGGCCGTTAGTCTACACATTCCTCCACTGCAAACACAGGGCCCTCGCTGCTAGGTCATTGTCTGTTTCTCTGAATGGTGAGAATTCCCCCGTTCCCTCATCTCACCCTCCCAGGAGTCCCGCTCCTGTCACATTGGGTTTCCTGCTGTCCCTCACCATGGCCAGGCATGCTCCGGCCTCCCAGCCTCTGCACTGGCTGTTCCTTCTGCCAGAGAGCTGTTCCCTCTGCCATATTCAACTTAAAACTTAGGTGTTGTAGCCTGACCACATTGCCCACAGGGCACGGCAGCTGGATAGTTCTAGTGGAAGCGTCCGCCATCATTGGAGTCCAGTTGAGTGGTTATGCCAGTTTCTCAGTCATGGCACTGTTGACATTTGGGGCTGGATCATTCTTTGTGGTGGGGCTGGCCTGTGCATTGCAGGATGCTTAGCAGCATCTCAGGCCTCTACCCACTGGATGCCAGTGGCACCCCCTTCCATAGATGTCACAACCCCAAATGTCTCCAGACATGGCCAAACAACCTCTGGGGCGGGGGGCCAATTCATCCTGGATAAGAACCACGAGGTTAAGCTGTGGCCATGAGACCAGGTGTCCTAGGTTAATCCTAGTTCTGTCATTTGACTGGTTCTGGGACCCGGACACAAGTCAAGTAACCTCTCTGAGACTCAGTTTCCTTGTCGGTTCAATAGGAATCTTGACAGTACTTTACCTCTGTCAGCACACAGTGCAGCCCCTCAATAATAGACTGCTTTTTTGATCATAAATTTCTCACTAATGACCTTTTATAAAAGAGACCTCATGTTTCCTCTGTTCCAGGCAATGGAGGCAAGTTTCCCGAGAGACATGGCTGTGGCCATTTCTTAAACCCCTTATTGAACTGCATGTCTTTTGGGGACGGCTTCTCTGTTCATTCCAGTGCAAGCTTAATTTGTGTCTTTCAAGCCTAATGAGATGGTTAGCTTGATTTATCTTCCCAGCCGAGTTCCGCCTCATTCTTTATCTGCGTGGGGGTAGTCCAGGCATGCCGTCTCGCTAACGGGAAAGCAGGCTGCGTCTGTGTTTTAGATGAAGGACTACAGAATGGGAAATATCACAGATTCACCCAGCGTGAGCCGAGCAAAGGCGGGCTGGATCCCAGGAGGGACGCCGATGAGCAGATAAAGCAGCTATGTTATGCAGCCAAACACAGAGCTGGAATGCTAACGAGCCTCTGTTCTCCCCTGTGGGGTTCACATCAAGAATTCCAAATGATACAAATGGGGGAAAAAAAAGAAAAGTGGAAAAACAAAAAGCCCATCAAGTGTCTAAAAACCAAAAAGACGTGGGTGAACTAGTCTAAGTGAAATGCTATGCTGTCTCAATCAAGAGTGTCCTGCCGGTTTGGATCCCCGGTGCGGACATGGCACCGCCTGGCACGCCATGCTGCGGTAGGCGTCCCACACAGAAAGCAGAGGAAGATGGGCACGACGTTAGCTCAGGGCCAGGCTTCCTCAGCAAAAAGAGGAGGACTGGCAGTAGTTAGCTCAGGGATAATCTTCCTCAAAAAAAAAAACAAAACAAGAGTGTCCCGTACCTGTCAGCTCCGTGGACAAAAATTGGACCGTGTATGTTTTTTGTACACATGGTCAAGTGCTCAGTATGCACAGGTGGACCTCGTTTCCATGAAAATCCCTTTCAGAAGGGAAAAATTAGGAATGGAATCTTTGCTTAATAAAGGCAATTGCTAAGGATCTCTCTGATGCATTTGAAAAACATTTTTTTTCAAAGAGGTAACATTTGGGACTCTTGAACCACGCCTGCTAGGCAACGTAAGGGTTGATCTCACCAAATGAGAAATAGTTACCAGAGTCCCCTTCTCTGTGGGCCTCGAATCTAAAGCATGATGCTATTTAGGATGCCATTTCAGGCCTCATTTGGTTTTCCCCCTTGGGGGCAGAACATTCTATCATCGTCTGCGTGTTCAAAGCTCAGAATTGAAAATGCAGAAACATCCTGGTAAATGAGTAGAGGTTTTGCTTCGTTGGGAAAAGAGTTTTAAGAAAAGAAATCCGAAACGCTCTCATGCACTGTTGGCGAAAGAGGAAGCAGGTTCCGCTTTTGGGGGAGATTCACAGTATCTGCTCTAGATAGGAATATCATAACTCGTGATCCAGCTATTCTGCTTCTAGGAATTTATCCCATAGAATTATCTCTGCAAATAGACAAGGATATGCATACAAGGATATTCTCCATCACAGGGGTGGGCAAACTAGAGCTTCTAAGCCAAATCTGGCCTGCCACCTGTTTTTTGTAAATAAAATTTTATTGGAACCCAGTCAAACTCACTCATTTGCCTAATGCCGATGGCTGCTTTCGAGCTACAGCAGCAGAGCTGAGTAGCTGCGACAGAGACCGTGTGGCCCACGAAGCTGAAAATATTTACTATCTGGCCCTTTACGGAGAAGTCGACATATCCCTGTTCTAGAACATTGCTTGTGAGAATGAAAGATGGAAACAAGAAAAATGTCCGTGAGGAAGTGTGGTCGAGGCTGTTGGTGCCCTGTCAACCCCTCAGCCCACTCTGGAGGCTGCCGGAAGCTTCCGTGGCTAGTGTCCTACAATGAGCGCCCACAGCTCCCTGCCTGGGCCACGCCAGTCAATGCTAACAGTGTGATTTGCGGTGGGGGCCTTGGGGCACTCAATAGCAGCTTGACCTCTGAAGGGGCTGGAGACTAGGGTCAGCGACTCGGACAGTCAGCCATGCCTGTGTGACTCACCCTCAATCAATATCCGGGACACCAAGGCTTGAGTGAGCTTCCCTGGTGGGCAATACTCTGAGCGTGCTGCCATACATCGTTACTGGGAGAATGAAGTGCTCTCCATACGACTCCAGCGGGAAAGGACCCCTGGAAGCTGGCGCCCACGTTCTCCCGGACTCTGCTCTACATGCCTCGTGCCTCTGCTGATTTCAATCTGTGTCCTTTGGCTGGAATAAACTGTAACCATGAGTATAAGGGCTGTTCTGAGTTCTGCGAGTCCTTCAGAGGATCACTGAACTGACGGTGGTCTTGGGCACCTCCCGAGTTGCAGCTGCCCACTCATCAAACGTCCCAGATTGGCCCTTCCTCTCTCACTTCCCCACTCTCTTATCAGTGTTTCCTGGGCTCACCTCCCCAGAAGCCTATATGCACCTAGGTCATTGTCGTAGGATCAGCTTTGGGAGGCACACAGACTGAGACTGGAGGGGACTAATTAAATAATTTCTGATGTAACAATACCATGGAAACCAACGTTGCGGCTAAAAATGAGACAGACCTAAATATAAAAATGAGACAGACCTACATACACGAAATGGAAAAGTCTCCAAGACATATCGCACAAAATCAAGTTGCAAAACCGTATAGGTAAACACAATCTCTTTTTGTGTAAGAAAAGGTTAATAAATAGAATAGAGAACAATTTCTGGAAGAATGGTCACTAAAGTGTAAAGAGTGGCTCTCTCTAGGGAGGGAAGCAAGAAAGAACTTTCCACTTTCTGTATTATATAAGTGTGTACAGTTGGAACTTCTGACAAGTACATGTTATTTTGGAAAGAAAACAAAGGAAAAAATAAGCCCCTATTAGAGAATCCACGTCTAAATCACCAGAAAGGGAAAAAGAACGAAAGGAAGTCTAATATCCTACGCTCCTTATCCCAATTTGCAAAGTAGCTGGGCTTGCTGAGTCATCCGGCCCTTGGAAGGCGGGAGCTTCTCAGTGACTCAGCCTTTTTGATGGGAGCAGTGGCTGCCACGGCCATCTGAGTTAATTGGCAGGCTCTGGTATTTACAAGTCACTCGGTAACGTTAAGGCAATCTCATCAGTCCTTTAAAAACCAAAAAGTTTTAATGCAAATTTTAATAAGCTGAAGCTGAATAGGACGAATTAATTTCTATCATAAAAGTTGCCTGGGAGAATATCAAGATTTGCCATCACTAAATTCCTAGGGGGTGTGTTGTTGGAGAGAATAGGGAATTGACTGGATACTTAGGGAATCCAGAATGGGGCTCAGAGACACAAGGCCAGACACCCTGCCCCCTCCACTTTATAGATAAGGATACCAAGTCACTGAGCCAGCTGGTGATAAAACTCACAGTATTTGCAACAAATAACCTGTAAAGGAGGCACATTCTCATAGCCAGATCCCTACATTCCTCCTCTTTAGAAATGATCATATCTAGAAATTTTGTTGTCAGGCACCCCCAAATATCCCCACTGGCTGTCATGGGGGACCCAGTTTACCGCAGTCACTAGTATACAACTGGACAATGGATATACTCCAACGCGCCCCAGTCGTCTGGAGGCAACCTCCTGACAACCTGTACATTCCAGAGTGACAAAAAGGCACCTGAACAGTCAGAAGAGATGTCACAACGTCTGTGCCCAAAACCCATGAAGAGGGCTCCTCACATGTTCTCTAAGAACCTCTTTACTCTTCATGGATTTAGACGCGATTCAAATAAACCTGGTCCTCTGTTTTCCCCACCAGGAGCGATTTAAATTAATTTAGTGCATTGTGACTACTAGACAGATCCAAGAACGGGGCCCCTGGGTGAGGGGGCAGCAACCCGTTACTCCTTCGTGGAGCTGAGGGAGATGCACCATGTGATCCTGTATTTTTATAATTATGACTCGAATCAGTAAGAAAGCTCAGTGTTCCAGTTAACGGGTCCAAGGAGGTGCGAAATGTTTTCTATCAAAAACAGTTAAAAATTTAAAGCCTTTGTTTAAGTTTAAGGGAAAAGCATTCAGTAAGTGGAAAATCTACACACACACAAAACCCCCTTAGTGGCTCTTCCCCAATGACTACAGAGTGGAGCAGCCACTGTCCCCAGGAATGTGCTCTGTCACCTGTCACACTGCTCTCGCCCTCAAGCACCTGATGGCCACAGACTCAGAGGATGGCCCTCTGTGGGGACAGGCGAGTCACCAACGCCCAGTTCTGTCCTCACACAGGGCATGGACAGACCCTACATAATCCCATCTGGAATTTTAGACTCAACTTATCTCTAAAGAATTACCAATGTACCTGTCTGCTTCTGTGGCACCAGTCACCATGGCAATTCAGGTTAGAGAAACACAACTGGTGAAAACAAAGCATGATGAGGGGCATCCCCCAGGGCTCCAGGACCCGACTTTGAAGGAGCGTAGAGGGTGACGGTGCTTCGTTAAGTACCCACCATGTGTATGGCCCAGGGCTAAGCACACCACGTGGATTAACCCACTCAATCTTCACGTCAACCCTCTAGAGTGGGGTTTCTCATTGGTGGCACCACTGCCACTGGGGGCCACATCAGTCTGTATTTTGGAGGCCGTTCCAAGTGCTGTAGGATGTTCAGCAGGAACTGTAGCCTCTGCCCACTAGATGCCATTAGCAGTCCCAGGTGTGACAACCCGAAGTACCTCCAGACATCGCCCGACGTCCCCTGGGAGCATGACCCACGTCCCCTTCACTGAGAACCACTGCTCTAAGGCAGCCGCTCTCACTGGCCCATTTTACAGCCGGGGAGACCCAGAGTGGTACAGGGAGACCACTCACGGCTGCAGTGAAAATCTAGGCGCCCCGAGTGTGTCAGGGGCAAGCTGAGGTTTTCACATGTTGACATTTTCTGTAATAGTGAATTTGTTCTTCCCCGCAAGAGCTAAACTCTTTTGGCTGCTAATTTAGTTTGCCAAGGCAGACAGTTCTGGAAGGGAAACTGGATACTTAGAGCGTGGGTGTGATAAACACTGCAAATTCAAAGGGAAAAAAAAATCTCCATCTTTACCAACGGGAGCAGACTCGACAGCTCCCCATTTTGCATGTTTGGTTCACAAGGGGATGGCCCCATAGGCAGCTTCAAGGCTGACAGCACAGTGCAGGGCTGTCCCCAGATCATGGCCAGAACCCCACCTCATCCCTGTCCCGCACAATCCACCTCTGGGATGCTGGGTTGAGTGGCTCCCCCATTTCTGAAAAGCTGCACCTAAGCCAGCGAAACTCATCCTGGGCTGTTTCACGGTCCTCCCTAATTCCTCATCCCGGAGGGGTCCCCACACTTCATCAGGATGTTCCTGAGTTATCTATGCCCTCGGAGGAGCTCCAGTCTATACATCCCTGTTTCTTCCCCGCTCCTCCCCACAGGCCAGCTCTGACACCCGCCAACAAAGGTGGTACCCATCCTCTTTGCAACTTTTGCAAGACCTCCTCAAACTATAGCACTCCCTCTTTTTGCTGCTTCTCTCTGAAACCTAGAAGTTGTTCCAGGTTTCTCTTCAAAACCAGGTAAATCATATCCCTTTCCTGGGCCTCAGTCCTCCCATTTATACAATGGGCCAGTATACGTAGGTTTTAAGGGCCCCTCCAGCTCTGACATTTCTTTGGTTCTAAGAAGTTTCGTCCATGACTTAAGGATGATGTTTTTCAAGCTTTCTTGGCTCATTATGTCATTCACAGCAGCTGCTTGGACAGAACTTTTTTTCTCCACGTTTTTCCTTCCAACAGTCATAATGACAATTTAGATAACAGTTCTATAATAATTAAAAATCAGCAATACCGAATCTGGAGTTCTGTGCACTAGGCACAGAGCAAAGTACTTTATATACATTTTCTGGCTTAATCCACACCACGATCCTATTCGAGAAGGTACTATTTATCGCCCCATTTTGCAGGTGGGGAATTAAACGTTCAGAGGGGTTGGGAGGTTGAGTGCCGGAGGTCACACAGCCAGCGTGCGGCACGGTAGAAATTGAAACCAAAGCTCAGCATCCTTTCTCCTCCCATCTCAAAAAGAAGAGAAGTCTCGCCTATTCCCCCTTCCACTGACTCTGACATATGACAAGGACGAGATTAGGAGTAGAAATATACTGTATGTGTGTGTTTGAAGGGGAGGCAGGTCCTCAAGCCGGCATGTGAGGCAAGAGGTGCCAAGGGTCGGAAAGGCCCTCAGCAATCCCTCATGAAGGGGTCACGGTAGAGACCTTCGCACCAGCTCTCTATGGTCCCGCAGGGTTGGCTTGGCCTCCGGCGTCTAAAGGGATGGCTGCTACTTCAGGAGGGCCGCAGACAAGGAAGCTGTCTTCCGTTTAGGGACCAATGATGTGAAAAATATAACAGCAGCACCTAACACTTACATAGTGCTTCTCACGTACCAGCCCCTGTTCTATGGACTTCTGATACAGTACTTTAGCCACACAACAACCCTATCTTCAAGGTAAATACTATTATTATCTCCTTGGGTCTAGAGGTCACACTGGCATCACGGCCTGCCTTCCCGAGGGTAGACCTGGCAACAGCCCTGAGCACGCCTAGAAACAGGCTTGGGTCACTGGGTGGGAAATTCTGGGACCCCAGTCCTCGGAGGTGATCTAGAAAAAAGATGCAGACTCCAGGTGGGCAGGTCTCCTTGACCCTCTAGACTCCCTACCTTCAGACTCCTCACCCCATTGAAAGCACGAGGTCCGGGCTAGAGGCCCCCTTTTGCCCAGGTTTACAGGCAATACTGGCTCAGAGTGAACTGCTGAATTCCTTTAATGCAGTGGTTTCCAGCTGGGGCCAATGTTATCCCCCAAATCTGATCCAATGTCAGGAGACATTTGGGTCATCACAATTGGGGGAGGGGGGTTGCTACTGGCATCTAGTGGGTGGAGGCCAGGGGTGCTGCTAACATTATACAGAGCACAGCGCAGCCCCACAGCAAAGCACTATCTGGCCCAAGATGTCCATGAGTGTTGAGGTTGAGAAACGGTGCCTTAAGGGAAAAGGGTTATGTTTTGCGGTTTCCCTTCATTAATACTTAATTCACCACTGCCACCAACACCAAAGGAAAGCCACTGACACCTGAGAGGCTACGTGGATCTATAGGGAAAGAGACAAGAGACGTGAGACCTGGGGAGGAGGGAGGGAGCCAAGTCACCTCAACAGAGCTGGAGAGAGTTTTGGAGCTTGATGGAGAAGACATTCCAGAGTGAATTCAGGGTGAGAGAAAACTGGGGAGTCAGGGAAGGCGCTTCTGAGAAATGCAGCCATGGCTTACGAATTAGATCTCTTTCTCCTTCCTCAAGACAGAGAAGTCAAGATTGAGATTTCTGTTAAAATTCCTTTGGGCCACAGCTGGACCACTTCTTGACATCCCTGTGTGGAAACTGAGCCCCGTGGAGCCTGCGTTTATGAAGGCGACAGATGGGTTGAAGAGTCACTTTCAGATCTTCGTGTGAACGACAGCGTCTAGGAGGAAGCATCTAAAAGTGTGACTGTAATGTAATGAGCTTGTTTTTACACGAACCAAAATTTAGACATCGAGTGAGGATCATCTTTGTACATTTGTTTCAGAGATGCTGGCATGGCTGGGGGGAAATGTTCACTAAGCTGTCTTCAGAGCTAGTTACAAGACACCTGTTGGAGCTTTAGAGGGATAATTAATCAAATCTTCCCCCCTCAATCTTCTAAAATAATTGAGAAATAATTGAGAAAATAAGGGAGGGGGCCGGCCCCGTGGACGAATGGTTAAGTTCACGCACTCTGCTTTGGCAGTCTGGGGTTCACGGGTTCGGATCCAGAACTATGAACCTGCTCAAACAGCCATGCTGTGGCAGCGTCCCACATAGAAGAATTAGAATGACCTACAACTAGGATATACAACTATATACTGGGGCTTTGAGGAGAAAAAAAAAAGATTGGAAAAATGAAAAGAAAGGAGAAATATCACAAATAAGCAAATCACTGGAAGGCTTTTTCTTTTTCTTTTTTTTTTTTTGAGGAAGATTAGCCCTGAGGTAACATCTGCTGCCAATCCTCCTTTTTTTGCTGAGGAAGACTGGCCCTGAGCTAACATCTGTGCCCATCTTCCTGTACTTTCTATGTGGTACGCCTACCACAGCATGGCTTGCCAAGCGGTGCCATGTCTGCACCCAGGATCCAAACCGGCAAACCCCAGGCCACCAAAGCAGAACGTGCGCACTTAACCACTGTGCCACCAGGCGGGCCCCAATGGAAGGGTTTTAAAAATGCCAGTGCTTGGATCTCATCCCAAGAGATTCTGTTGATTGGTTTAGGGGTTGGAGACTGGATGCCAAGGGTCTTCAAAGGCTCCCCAGGTGATTCTCGTGTGCGGTTGGTCAGGTTAGATCCACTGTGTGAGACGCAGATCAAAATACCAGCGGGATTGGCGGCTTAGCTGGATTATAGAAAGGGGCCTGATCCTACTATTTGCTCTCCTTGAATTAAACTTCTCTGACCAAAACCCATGCAGGCTTTGTCCCTGCAGGCTCACAGAAGGAGTTACAGAGAATGCTGCCCGCTGTAGGCAGGTAGGTCCCAGAGAGAGGAGGCGGCCTGGGAGACCTTTATTTTTTTATATTTATATTTTTATTCATTTTTATATTTATTTATTTGTTGAGGAAGATTTGCCCTGAGCTAACATCTGTGCCAATCTTCCTCTACTTTGTATGTGGGTCACTGCCACAACATGGCTGCTAACAAGTGGTATAGGTCCATGCCCAGGGAACCGGGCCCAAACTTAACCACTAGGCTACAGGGCCGGCCCCTGGGAGACCTTTAACACCTTAATCCCATCCAGCAGAAGACTGTGGACCCCTAGATGCAAACTTACCATGTTCCCAATCAGATAAGTCATTTCTTCCCTGGGAGAAGTGAATAAAGGAAAAAAGAGGAGTAAATAAAATAATAAAATGAATAAAAGAGAGCCCAGAGGTGTTACTTTCGGGCAAGGGTAGACAAACTTTTTCCATCAAGGGCCACCTACAGTCTCTGTCGCCACTACTCTGCCACTGGAGCAGAAAGCAGCCACAAACAATATGTAAACAAATGGGCCAAGGGTGTGAGACGTAAGAAGAAACACACATTTGGTCTGTGCCCCACTTCCTGACACAGAGCTCCTAAAACTCTCGTAATTTCCTGCTGATGGGGAAGACAGGAGCATCTTTTGTTATGCTGTTGGGTCTTAGTCCCTGGTTCATGGCACAAGAGCGTCTAAGACCTTGGAATCTTCGAAAAGATAAGAGCGTCTTGTTGTATGCTAATGAGATGACTGCTGGCTGGTGGCTCCAGATAGTGGCAGGATGGGGCCTGGTTGCCAGAGAGACCAAGGCATGATCAGAGGGTTGGAACTTTCTGTCCCCATCCCCCAAAACAACCTCCAGAGAGGAGAGGGGCAGGAGGTTGATTTCATCACCAATGGCCAATGATTTCATCAATTACGCCTACGTAACAATTTTCTGTATGTACGAGTGTTACACGTCAACAAAAAGTCAACTTGAAAAAACAAACGAATGGGACTAAAGTTTGCAATTGACCTTGAAATGCATGAAAAAAAATGAGTTGAGAGAATAAACAGAGGGATGGATAGATGTGTGATAAGGCAAACAGCAAATGTTCATTGTAGAACGTAGGCAGTGGGAATATGGGTGTTGACTGAACAATTCTTTCAATATTTTTTTAAAGTTTTTTTGTTTTTTCCTCTGGGAAAGATTCGCTCTGAGCTAACATCTGTTGCCAATCTTCCTCTCTCTCTCTTTTTTTCTTCGCAAAGCCCCCAAAGTTGTGTATTTTAGTTGCAAGTACTTCCAGTTCTTCTATGTGAGCTGCCACCACAGCATGGCAACTGACAGACAGGTGGTGTGGCTCTGAGCCCAGGAACCAGACCTGGGCTGCCGAAGTGGAGCACACTGACCTTTAACTGCCAGGCCATCAGAGCTGGTTCTAAAAGTTTCTTAATAAAATGTTGGGATTGAAAACAAACAAACACACACACACACAGCTCAATGTCCTATTTCATAGCTTTACTTGCTTCTTTACAAGAAAGAAATATCGATTCCAGGTCTGTGTGACTATTCAGTTCACAGGCTGGTTACAGGGCTGGTGGATCATAGAGCAGGAAGCGAACGTGCTGGACCATCAGGGACACGGGAGTAGACAAGAGAGGAGGACCTGGTGCAATGGCGAGGAGCTCCCAGTGGGTCCTGCCAGGTTATCTCAACGACCACAACAACCAGACCACATATGGCCAGAAACATTGTCTTGGGCCTGAACCGAAGGGTCTCGAACACTGATGTTTTGCCTGATCACAACATCAAACAAAATATTCTCCTTTGGACCGGTGAGCACCCTGGACTCTGCTCAAAACATGCCCCTGCCTTCATGCCTTCCTCCTTCCTCACGAAAAGCACAAAAAGGATGTTCTCTGCCCTGAGTCATCAGAGAAACTCAAATTAAAATCACAGCCACTTTGGGCCGGCCCCGTGGCCGAGAGGTTGGCTTCTAGTGCTCTGCTTCAGTGGCGTGGGGTACGCCAGTTCAAATCCTGGGCACAGACCTACATACCGCTCATCAAGCCATGCTGTGGTGGCATTCCACATAGAAGAACTAGAAGGACTCATAACTATGATATACAACTATGTACTAGGGCTTTGGGGAGAAAAAAAAAAAAAGGAAAAGAAGATTGGCAACAGATGTTAGCTCAGGGCCAATCTTAAAAATAAAATAAAGGGGCCAGCCCGGTAGCACAGTGGTTAAATTCGCTTCAGCAGCCCAGGGTTTGCCAGTTTGGATCCCGGGTGTGGACCTGCACTGCTTGGCAAGCCATGCTGTGGCAGGCATCCCACATATAAAGTAGAGGAAGATGGGCACGGATGTTAGCTCAGGGCCAGTCTTCTTCAGCAAAAAGAGGAGGATTGGCGGCAGATGTTAGCTCAGGGCTAATCTTCCTCAAAAATAAAATCAAATCACATCCATTTGTAAAATCTAAGAAAAAATTTTTCCTCGGTTTGGTTTACTAAAGTATTATTTAGATAGAATAAAACCCATCCCATTTTAAGTATACAGTTGGATGAATTTTGATCGCTGTGTACAAATGTGTAACTGCCACCACAATCAAGATACAGAATAGTTCCCTCTCCCTGAGAAGGTTCCCACTTGTCCCTTTTCCCTCCATGCCTTCTCTGTCCCAAGCAGGCTGCAGTCCCAGGTGATCATGATTTGCTGCTGTCACTATAGTTTTGCCTTTACTAGAATTTCACAAAAATGGAATCGTATAGTATATAGTCATTTGCATTCACTTAGCATAATGTTTTTGAGATTCACCCATGCGTACGTGTATCAATATTTCATTCTTTTTAATTGCTGGGTGGTATTCTAATGTGCAGATGTCAATTTGTTTACCCATTCACAAGTTGGTGGACATTTAGGTTGTTGTTATTACAAATAATGCTACTTGAAATGTGCGTGTACATGATTTTTTGTGGACGTATGTTCTCATTTCTCTTGAGTAAATACCTAGGAGTACAATTGCTGGTTTGTATGGTAAATATAAATTTAATTTTATAAGGCAATGGCATACCATTTTCCAAAGTGGTTATAACATCTTACATTCCCACGAGAAATTTATAAGAGTTCCAGTTGCTGCAGATCTTTGTCAACACTTGGTGTTTTCGGTCTTTTAAACTTAGTACTACTAGTGGGTATGCAGTGGATCTTATTGTGATTTTACTTTGCATTTCTAATGACTGATGAAGCAGTGGATCTTTTCACGTGCCTCTTTGCCATCTGTGTATCTTCTTGTGAAGTGTGTCTGTTCAAATCTTTTGCTCACTTTTTATTGAGTTACGGATTGTCTGTCTTGTTATTGAGTTACAAGAGCTCTTTACATATGCTGAATACAGGCTCTCTGTTGGATATGTTTTGCAAAAAATTACTCTCAGGGTGTGCCTTGCTCTTTTATTTTCTAAACTATGCTTTTCAAAAAGCAAAACTTTTAAATCTTGATGAAGTCTAGTTGTCACTTTTCCATCCATTTCATTTAAAAATAAAGTAATTGTACACCCCAGGTTTTTGAAGCCAGCAATCAATGTGCAGCTGTCTTGCATCTGCCAACTAAGAAATGAAAAATGAATCTGAGGCAGATCTGGGTTGGGGGGGTCCATGGCTGCCTGTGATTGTTTTTCTGTACTTTTCCATATGTTTGAATTATTACATAATACAGAATTAAAGATCAAAAGGCTTTTTTAAATTTGTAAAAAAGAATGATAAAAATATCAGCTCATAGCTGTTCAGCACTGAATCATTTTGAAAGCTTGCTTATTTCATCCTTGCATGAATCCTCTTGTTGCGGCCAGGAGTCGGGGCCTCCCTGGGCCACGGAGGGTTAAACCATTTGCCCGAGTCACCTGTTTCAAATGCACACTCCAAGAAGATACAAAAGAGTAAAAATCGCGCCACTTTTTTTTTCTGGATTGTACATTTTGACAATAGCTATCAAAACGGACAAACGTAGATGCTTTGAGCAAGCCATCCCACTGCTGGGCTATAGCTCACGGTACATTGGGATATATCAGCAGAGAAACGTGTGTGGGTGCTCCCTCCAATAACATTTCTAACTGCAAAGAACTGGAATTGACCCCAAGGTTACCAACAGGGCACTAATTAAATAAACTGTTCTTCAACTCATTGACTTAATAGAATATCATGCAGCCATTAGGAATAATTAGGGAGCTCTACACTCCACGTCAGCCACACTGAGCTCCTGGCTGTTTCTCCCGCGTAAAGGCCTTTTTGCACCGCTGGCCCTGTGGCTAGGATGCTTCTCCCACAGACACCCACATGGCCTATCCCTGGTCCCCTTCAGGTCTTGGCTCAAACGTCCCCTCTCCATGAGGTCCTCCTTGGCCACCTTTTAAAAAATTGCAACTCACACCCCATCCCTCACTGACCTCTTTCCCTGCTCCTATTTTTTCCTGAGGACTGAATATCATCTCTACACGGCATAATTCAGTTACCGTTTTGTTTCCTGCCTGTTTCCCCACATTCAAGTGTTTGCCTGTTGAAACTGGGGTTTTTGTCTAATTTGTTCATGGATATAGCCATACTGCCTGGCTCTTTAGAAGTATTCAACGAACATTTGTTGAACAAATATATACATATGCTAATATGGAAAAGTGTCCCAGATACATGGTGTGAGAGGAGCAAGTTGCAGAAAGTATATCTATTTTGGATGCTGACAACAGAGAATGGAGATATACACATATATACATACATGCGCAAACATAACACACATATATACATAAATGCATACATTCCTGGAGAGAAGGCTATAATAAATTATTAAGAATAGTTACGTCTAAGTAGGGGGAATTAGGGATTTTTATTTTCTATTCTACCGTCTCCTATATGGTTGTATTATACATACATATACACATACATATACATATACATGTACGTGTACATACACACGTACACATACATATATGTAGGTGTATATATATATATATATCTTTTATAATAACAATATTAAAAAGCCATCAGTGCTCCTTTTCCCATGTAACCCCTTCATGTCACCACATGCAGGTGGCACACACCCATAACCACAAGGTGTGGGAAGAGTAGAGACCTGATTTAAAAATATTCCACTCCTCTTCCCAAGAGGGCTCCCACCCGCTCTCCCGGTGAGCCTGGCTGCCGTCCGTCTGGCCAGTGCACACCACCTGGTCTTCAGAGCAAGATGCTTCTGTTTGCCCAGGTTTCTGTGGGTGGAAACAGGGAAGCCATCTGAAAAATCTGCACAGCTGAGCACCAATTCCCCTAACGGGCTCTGCCTGTGAATTCTTCACACTCAGGCAGCTAAAGCAAAGCGACGGGGAGAGGTTGAAATGCTGTAAGAATAAACGAGCCTCAAACAGGCACATAACAGGAGCTGACTGGCTTTGAGCCCACGCCAACCTGCCCTTCACAGCTCCTGCCAGAGGTCACCGCCCCACCCTGCCAACTCCAGGAGGCCGGCAGATCCACTGCTCCAGCTCAGGTGTCTCGACCTCAGCACCACTGACGTTCTCCATCATGAGGGGCTGTCTGAGCATCGCAGGATGGTTAGCAGCATCCCTGGCCTCTACCCACTAGGTGTCAATAGCATTCCTGAGTTGTGACAACCAAAAATGCCTCTAGACATTACCCATTGTCTCCTGGGAGACAAAGTCAGCCCCAGATGAGAAACACTGGTCTTACTGCTTTTCTACACCAGCGAGCGCCCGGGCTCGCCAGCCAAAAGGTATTTGGTAACTTTACCACAAGGACTGCTCTTGTTAGCCTGAATTCCCCAAGCCTGGAATTTGGTGGTGTGGGGTCCCCCATGCTGATGCTGACCATGAACTCAGAGGCAACAGGTGCTCAGGGAGGCAGTGGAGCAAGCTTGTTCAGTGCCCAGGCTGGCTCTTTTATTCGCCTGCTTGGGGACTAGTGGCAGAGATGGCTGCTTGGTCAACAAAGCCTTTTCTTCCTGGACAAACAGCTGGACTACATTTCCCAGCCTCCCCTGCAGGGAGCTGTCACCGATAGAGTTGAGTGGAAGTGATGTGTATAACTTCCAGGCCTGCCCATTAAAAATGTCCCATGCAATCTTCAACTCTCTCTCTCTCCCAACCACCAGCTGGAGATGAAACCCTTCAGGGCCGGAGAAGACAGCAGAGCCACAAGATGGAAGGGGCCTGGGTTGCTGAAACACCACGTGGAAGACTCTAAAGGAACCACAAAGGACCAGTGTGCAAGCCAAGAAATAAGCTTCTATTGTGTTAAACCACAAAACCTCGGTGGCTGATCGATTACAGCAGCTAACGTTACCTTATTTAATACAGTGACTTTTAGCAAGTCACTTGAGCTCTCTGACCCTCAGTTTCCTCCTCTGTAAAATGGGGACAGTGCTAGTACCTACCTCATTTGGTTGTTGGGATCAACTGAGACAGTGCTTGGGACAGTGCCTGCAACATAGAAGTCTTAATAAAGGTCGGCTGTTGTTATTAGTGGGAAGAAGGGCTCCCGCTGAATTCTTCCCCCTCAAGTTAGAAGCCCTTCTCATCATTATCCCTTTTGTGACTTCTGTTCCAAGTCGCACTCAATAACATGGAAAGAATGATTTGCCCTGGTCCTCAAGTGCCTTAGAGACACAGTGGGTTTTAGACATACTTCTTAGCATGAGGCTGGGGAACCCTCATTTTATCATACAGTTGTCTGGGCATCTCTTAAATGTCCCAGTCCCTCCTTACCTAAGAGGCCACCCAGAAGCCAAGGGGACCCCGAACAAGGATGGATCCGGACCCCACCCACGAATCATCCACAAGCTGCCTCTCTTCTGTTTTCCAAGCCCCAATAAAAATGAAGCGAAATAAAATCTGAAAGCAGACGCATAATGGGGACTTTGGCACCAAGCCAGTGGACAAAAGCCCCAAAGACCCTCCCTCCCCTGGCCAGTGTGGGGCACCTGCTCCTGAAGACAGAGGGCAAGTCGAGCCCCTTCGCCCACTCTGCTTATCTTTCACTGACCTGTTTCTCTGTTTTGCCTGGTAAATAAAGCCCTTGCATAAGGCCATCTCTAGAAATGACTGTCGTTATAAGCCAACGACATTCCATCCTGTTTAATGCGGGGGTGGGGGTTAGGCGAAAACCCAGGGAAGCAGTTTTCATGTCAATTTACGAATAGGGAAAGATAGAAAATTACACCCACTGAGCATCTGCCATGTACTAAGTGTCCCTGTCATCTCACCCATCCTTCGTGAAGGCAGGAACCACCTCTGTCTTGTTCATTTCTGTTTCCCCAGTGCCTCACAGGCTTAAGCACACAGTAGGTGTCCAATAAATATTTACCAGCTCCATCTAAGCTGACCACGGCCCCGACTTATTGCATCATTCATTCATTCCCCTCGTGAACTATCCTCTGGCCACTTTGGCATCTTCTTCGAACAAAACAAGCTCATTCTTGCCCCAGGGCTTTTGCACTTGCTATTTGCTCTGCCTAGTGTCCCTCTCCCCTATCTTTGCACAGCCAGCCCTTTCTCAGCATATGTTACCCACTTTAAAGTAACGCTCCAGGCCCTCTCCGTTGCCTTATTCTATTATTCTTTAGGTGTTTATTTCTTGTTTGTCTCACCCCAACTAGAATGTCAGCATCATGGAAGGAGGAATTATTTCTGTCTTTTTGCTATTCCTCCAGCAACTAGTGCAGCACCTCAACAAAGTAGGGGCTTGATAAACGTTTGAGGCTGTGCAACCCAGTGACTGAGAGCCCAGATTCTGGATCCAGACGACCTGAGTTTGAATCCTGGCTCCGGGATCTTGGGCAAGCTACTTACCCTAGGGCTGCCTCAGTTTTCTCATTCATAAAATGATAATGATTCCTACGTCAGAGTGTTGCTATGAGGATTAAAGGACTTAACTCATGTGAGACAGCTGGAGCAGTGCCTGGCACGCAGGAAGCGCTGGAAAGTGATGCACCGGATAACGACATTTTGGCCAACGATGGACGACATATACGATGGTGGTCCCATAAGGATTAGTACCAAACAGCCACACAGATGGTACGCAGTGGGCTCTGCCATTTAGGTGTGTGTACGTACACTATGATATTCACACAACGACAAAATCACCTAAGGGCACATTTCTCAGAATGTATCCCCGTCGTTAAGCAACGCAGGACTGTATATGTATTTGCTATTATGGTTAAAAATGGAATAACTGGGTGGGGGAGGGGGAATTGGAAGAAGGTAGTCAAAAGTACAAACTTCCAGCTATAAAATTAAGGAGTAGGGATGTAATGTACAACATGACGACTATCGTTAACACTGATGCACGATCTATATGAAAGTCGTTAAGAGAGTAGATTCTAAGAGGTCTCATCACAAGCAGAACAATTATTTTTCTTTTCTTTGTATCTATATGAGATGATGGATATTAACTAAACCCATTGTGGTAATCGTTTCACAATATATGTAAATCAAACCATCATGCTGTACACCTTAAACTTACACAGTGAGGTATGTCGATTATTTCTCAATTAAGCTAGAAAAAAAATTTTTAAACAAAAAAACAGTTTTTAAAAAAAAGAAAAACCCCAAGGCAGATGTTCTATGTGTCTGAAAGATGGAGAAGGGAGGCTCAGAGAGATTAAAAGGTCCTGATATAGCAACCAAGCTCTGGGAGTCTGGCTTTCTGATTTCTAAGCCAAAGCTATTTTCACAAGAGCAAAAGGTTTCCTGGAAATGTAGAAAGACGGGGGACACTACAGCTTGCACCCCGCAGGCCTGGCATTTTAAGGTTAAGCCTTCTCCCACTGGCTGGCAGCTCTGGGTTGGGGAAGTCAGGACAAGGCGATGGATAGAAGGGATGTCTGGGAAGAATATTCTTGGTTTCTGATTTTATTCCGTGCACAAGCCTTCATCTCGAACCCACCCAGGTGCTGGCCTTGGCCTGATTGCTTCTAGCTGGCACTGAGGCACAAGGCCAGGCTGGACCTGACCTCGCTGGCTCCCTTCCCCACTCCAGCTAGCTCGGGCGCTGCAGGGACACACATGGTTGGCTAATTCCCCAGCCCGCTGATGCTCTCTCCAGTGGGGGTTTGCCTGGAACGAGGCTCCATCCAAAAGCACCAAAATCATTAAACAGCCAGGCAAATGGAATAAAACTCCCCAGGAGCCCTGGCAGCCAGCCCAGGCTTCAAAGGCTACCATTGGAACCCAAAACGAATGTTTAAGATCCAGCCAAGTTCCACCGCCTGCGTGGACTTGGGCAGCCTCAAGGAGCCCTCTGGAGGAGAGGCTGAGATGGGGGTGACGCTGCGGGCACTGGGCTCTGCCAGGAGAGCCCCAGGGTGACAGGTGTCCGCTTCCATCTCCTGGCCTCTTGGCTGGAGTTCTGCCTCTGCCCACATCCAGGTTCAATGCCGCGATCCGCTGAGCCCTCACTATGTGCCGGCACTGTGCTAAGCACGTTACATACATTATCTCCTTTTGTCCTCACAATGCTCTGAGAGGTGGCAACTGAGATCTACAAACAAGTAAAAAGGAGTTAAGTAACTTGTCAAAATAGGGAACGGTCCTTTATATCGAACCCACCAGCACGTTCTGTTGACTCTGCCTCCAATATTATCTTCTACTGAGTTCCTTCTCTGAGACCCTTCCGCCATCTCCCGGATCCACCTGGACCAGCACCACAGCCTCCCAGATGGTCTCCTGGTTCCCCTTCTGCTCTCCTATAACCTATTCTCTACTCGACACCTGGGACGATATTTAAAAACATCATCCAGATCATATCACTTCCTTGGTCTAAACCCTCCAAAGGCTTCTCAGTGCACTTGGAAAAAAACTACAAGCTTCTTATCCTACAGATGCGACTCGATCTGCCTTCTGCTACTTCTCCAGACTCACCTTGCCCTCCTTGCCCCGAACATATTGGGGTAACGTGGGCGAACAGAGAAAGGACCTTCTTGCTATTCAAAGTGTGGTCCTCAGCCCAGCAGTAGTGTTGCCTGGAGCTAATTAGAAACACAGGGGCTCAGGTTCCATCCCAGACTGTCTCAGAATCTGCATTTTAACAAGATAGTCAGGTGATTCACATGCACACCAGAGTGCAGCGGTTAAGAGTGAGGGAGGTTTGGAACCAAACAGCTTGAGTTGGGAGCTCGGCTCAACCCCTCCCCAGCTGGATGCCTGCACAAGTGAGTAGTTAGCTCCCGTGTGGTGAAGAGTTCACCTTCCCCAAAGAGAGGGCCGGTCTTTGCCCTTGCCTCCTGGGAGGTGATCTCCAGGCGCCTGGAATGTTCTGCAGGAGCGTGTCTGTTTGCCTGAGGCCTCTGGCCACGGGACTGTCTACCAATGCGATTTATGACGGCAGCTTTAGGGCCATGCAGTATCAGTCCAGACCTCTGGAGAAACTGATGACTAAGGTATGAGCTGACTTCCAGGAGACGCTGGAGACAGAAGGTCAGCCACCGGACAGTATGTGACCGAGCCGCAATAAAAACTCTGGACACCAAAGGCTTAGTGACCTTCCCCAGCGGGCAATACTCTAGGCGTATTGTCATACTTAGCGACTAGGAGGAGCTAACGCCGTCCCTGACTCCACGGGGAGAAGATGATTGGAACTGGTCTGAGGTGAGGGTGGTCCTGGGGACCCCTGAACTGTGGCCGGTTTCTAAAGTGAGGCCAGTCTTGTGGGGACTGTTCTCTCAGACTTTGCAGTTGGCTAAACTCATTGCACTTCCCTTCTCTGAGCTTCAGTTTCCTCACCTGAAATGTAGCCATAAAACAGACCATACCATATATGTTTGCTGAAAGATCAAATGAGATAATGAACCCACAAGAGGTTCATGATGAATATAAGTACTACTGTCCCCATCGTTCAGACAAGGAAACTGAGGCTCAGAGAGGTAAAGCAATTTGCCCATAGTCACACAGAGTGTGAACCCAGGTCTGACTGACTTTAACCACAGTGCAATACTGCCTCCTCATGACTTGCTAATGCTTTCTGGGAAGGGAAGGACAGTAGTGGCCCTACTAAATTGGCAGCCCAGCAACCTGGTAAGGAACTCCCCCAATCTTTTTACTCTCTGTTGCTCCGACTGCGTAATTTTTCTTGATCTGTCTTCAAGTTCACTAACTCTTTCCTCTCTCATCTCCATCCTGCTATTGGGCTCATCCAGCGAATATTTTATGTCAGTTACTGTATTTTTCTATTCTAAAATTTCCATTTGGTTCTTTTTTATCTCTTCTATTTCTCCATTGATCTGCTAATAGTCTCCATCTTATCAGTCTCTTCCAGAGGGTTCACCCTTACTTCTTGGAGCATGGTTATAATAACTGCTCTACTGTCTTTGTCTGATAATTCCAATATCTGGGTCATCTTGTGATTGACATCTGCTACTTATATGTCCTCTAAGAACTTGTTAGATTTTGCTGGTTCTTTGTAAATCAGATAATTTTGGATTGCATCCTGGACATTTTGAATATTATGCTATGAGACTCTAGGTCTTGTTTAAATCCTATTGAATATGTTGATTTTTCAGTTGTAGCAGGAAATTAACCAGGGTAGGGTCAGACCCCATGTCCTAACCTGCCTTCTGCATGTTGTTATTCCAATATCAGTTCAGTTTTTAGTCTTTGTAGTTCATATCTTTTTTTTTTTGAGGAAGATTGGCTCTGAGCTAACATCTGCTGCCAATCTTCCTCTTTTTGCTGAGGAAGATAGGCCCTGAGCTAACATCCTTGCCCGTCTTCCTCTATTTCATATGTGGGACGCCTGCCACAGCATGGCTTGATAAGTGGCGTGTAGGTCCGCGCCCAGGAATCGAACCAGCGAACCCCAGGCTGCCAAAGCAGAGTGCATGAACTTAACCACTGCTCCACTGGGCTGGCCCACCTATATGTCCCTCATGTGTGTCCCCACGGGGCCAGCTTGGGACCTGGGTGGCAGTCTACCCTGCAGTTCAGGTCTCAAAGTCTCTCATAGACTGTTGAGAGTCATATCCACTCACGTGCAGCTTGGGAAGGAGCCCAGGAGTTCACACACAAGTTTACAGGGTCCCTTCTGGAACTGCCTCCTCCCTGCAATCTTCCCGACACCCTGGCTCCCAGGGGCCCATTTGCATGGTCGCCTGGCTCAAAAGTGGAGGCTTTAGTCTCCCCGCTCTGCCTCTCACTTCCCATGACTGGCTCTGGGTCTGGAGCCGAGTCACTGCTGCCAGCTCCTCTTGCACGCTGCCAACCCCAGTACACTGTGGGGAGCACAAACCGGTCTGCTTCTGTGGCTGGGTTGGCGCAGCTCTCCTGTCAGTCCCCGGCTCCTGGACACTGGACCAGCCGGCAGCATTGGGGTGATGGTGATCAGGTGAGGGAGACGCTGGGGACACAACCACGGGCAGCTGGGCTGAGCTACTAACCTCAAAAGTGCCAGAGTTTCAACTCTTGCCCCCACTCTGATTATTAAAACAGCAGGTATGGTTTTTTTTCTAAGTGGCCTCTTGTGGGATGGATGGGTCCACATGCTGATTTGCCTTTAATTCCCATAATAGGAACGGTTTGCAGCACTTTACACAAGAGAAAGGTGGGACTCAGAGAGGTGGAGTCATTTGCTTGAAGTCACACAGCTGGTTAACATGGGAGTCAAGATTCAAACCCAAGGCTGTGTAATTCCGAGGTCCGCTCCTCTATGGCAGGGTCCATCAATCACCACCATCACCACCATCATCATAGCTGGTATTTATTGAGCACTAACTATGTACAAAGCACTCTCTAAAGCTTTCCCAAGTACTGAGATTGGAAGCCAGACAAGGAAGTCTAGTGGGTAAGATTCAGCTCTCACTGCCCTGGCTCAAGTTCGTTTCCCAGTCAGGGAAGCACACCACCCGTCTGTCAGTTGTCACACTGGTGGCTGCGTGTTGCTGTGATGCTGAAAGCTGTGCCACTGGTATTTCAAATACCAGCAGGGTCATCCATGGTGGACAGGTTTCAGCGGAGCTCCCAGACTAAGACAGACCAGGAAGAAGGACCTGGTCACCCACTTCCAAAAAAACTGGTCATGAAAACCCTACAAATAGCAGCAGCGCACTGTCCGATACAGCGCCAGAAGGTCGGAGGATGGCGCAAAAGACCAGGCAGGGTTCCGCTCTGCTGTCCACGGGGTCCTGGGAGTCAGAATTGACTTGATGGCACTAACAACAACAATTGAGATTGGAAGGTCATAACAGAGGAGGAAACTGAGGTTCAGAAAAGGGACATCACTTGCCCAAGGTCACACGCACTTGCCGAGTGGTAAAGGTGACATTTGAACAAAAATCTATCTTACTCCAACCCAAATTCTAAATGGCTGTGCAACCTTCTCTCTCGGCAGAGCTGGGCCTCGTGCCCAATACGTGGGGCTGGGAGGGGAGAAGACAGAGACGAGGCGTGGCATGGGTGGGCTGGGGCCAGATGCTGGGGGACATGTCTTGATCTCAAGCGAGTTTCTGGCTCTTGCAGAATGGCTCTGCCCCTCTCGACTGGCCTCCCCTTCTCTCTCTGCTGGGAACCCTTGGCTTCTGCACCATTCTGCTTCCCAAACCCCAACACTTTTAAAGCACGTCCTCTGGTGCCCATTCAACCCTGGGGACTTCCCAGGCAAGAGGGTGGCAGCAGTGTCCTCCAGACTTCCCATCTCATTCTCTGCCACGCGTCCCCACCCATCTCATCTCACCAGCAGATTCAATTAACCAATTTGATGCTACAGCTGCAGAAAGCCAAGCAATTATGGAAAACAGACCAGGTGCCTTGGAACTCCCTCTCACAGAGGGGCCTGGGAGGCCTCCAAGCCGACAGCGGGGTGGGGGGAGGCAGAAGAGCATAGGCAGATGCTTGCCAACTCAGGCTGCACAGCGCCTGCAGAGCTTCGAAAAATACAGACACCGCCCCCATCACCACCAAATACAGATGCCCTGGCTGATTCAGTTGCTCTGGGCTGGAGCCTGGGCGTCAGGATTTTTAAAAGATCCCACGTAATACTAACGTACAGATGGTTACAGTTGGAGTTCTAGTGATATGCAGCGCTAACAATTACTGCTGGAGGGTTCGAGTCTTTCTAACAGGTGGAATGGCTGCCACTCCCCTTGATGCCCTTCCTGGGTCTTCAATGTACTTGCTCCCCAAAGCATGGTCTGCAGACCTGGAGCGTCTGCATCTCCTCGGCACCGTTAGAAATGCAGGATCCCAGGTCCCACCCCAGACCGACTGAGTCAGAATCTGCATGTTAACACGCCCCTGGGAGATGCCTACGCTTGTTAAAGTTTGATGCGCTGTGTGCTCTAGTCCTAGCTAGAGACACTAGGAGTTGGCAAGAAGCCAGGACTGTCAGTCACTGCCTGGTTTTCCTTCTCGGGTGTTCCACAGCTGTCCCACACTGGTTATCACTGATGCCCCCCTTTAAGCTTATGCCCAGGTCACTCCCGCAGTAGCTGCCTTGGGAAACCCTCACAGGACACATGGGCAGCAAAGTGTGGGTCTTCCCTGGCAGCCCGTCAGCTCCCGGGGTGAAGGGTAAAGTCGGCCTCGATTTCTCTTCCAGATCTCCATTTCCCTTCTGGGCTGGAGCCCTGCCTGACCCGTCCTCGCTCCCTGTACCCTTCAGCTCCCAGCTCCCATGTCACTTCCTCTCACTCCCCTGACGAGGTCAGGCACTCTGCAGCACACCCTGCTTCTCTCCTTCATGTCCCTTAGAGCAATTCACAATTAAATGGTTACTGCTGTGGCCCTGGATCAATGTCTGTCTGCCCCCTTGCTAGAATTAAGCTCCATGAGAACATGTGCCATGAACGTCTGGTTCCCTGTTGAATTCGGAGCATCTAGACAGTGCCAGGCCCACATGGTAGGTGCTCAAAAAAATTTAATCCATGGGCACCGACACGTGGGGGCTGGGCCCTGCCCGCTCCTGCCCCTGTCATCACAGGCTGCCTGAGGCCGCAGGCCCCGACTCCTGCTTCCCCCAGGCATGAGGGAACCTTTCCTAAGCCAAGCGTTTCTTGACTAAGTTTGCCGGATGAATAGGAGTTTTGAATGCTTCTCAGAAGGCCGGGAAGCCCAGGGCACTTAGGGGAAACTGAGGGAGGCAGAGAACTAGAGGATTCTGACATAGCATTCGGTTCCTTCTAACCTAGTGATTTCCCTTGAAATTCACCTCCAAGAAGACAGGGGTCTTCCTCTGACGTTGAGGGGGAGGGGACAGGAAGCTGAGACAATATCCCAGCCAGGTAAGTGTGTAAAATGATTTTCCTTTCCTTTTTGGGTTTTCCACAGAATCTGACTCTAAGTTGACAAAGTGGGTAGAAACATATTATTTATTAATGTATAACTACTCGCCCTTTTCCGGAAGCTTTATGGTGGCATCTGGCTGCATAAATTTGGCGTCTTTCAAGTAATAACAATAATAGCTAAGGCTTACGGAGCACTTTCTCTGAGCCAAGCGCCACTGTAAAGCTTTACATACAGTCACCCATTTTGGACTCGATAACAAGTGACTGAAGTAAGGACCAGTGTCCCCATTTTACAGATGAGGGAGCTGAGGCAAAGAGAGGCCAAGATCCCAGGCATCAGGCTCAAGGGTCTGGCCCCCAACCCCATTCTTACCCCTCAGAGTGGCAAGGAAAGGACGGGGCCTTTTCTCAGGGAGAAGAGTCTGCAAGCGTCCCGCCTCAGCCTCCAGGACTTCTCAGCTTCGGTGGAGCTCAAACTGCATTTCCTTCCTCTCTCTGTTTTTTTGAAATTATGGTAAAATACATGCAACATAATATTTACCGTTTTAACCACTTCTAGGCATACAATTCGGTGGAATTAAGGCAACTCATATTATTGTGCAACCATCACCACCATCCATCTCCCAAACTAAAAATCTTTTCATCTTCCCAAACTAAAACTCTGTACCCATTAAACAATAACTCCCCATTCTCCCCTCCCCCCAACCTGATAACCTCTATTCTTTCTATCCCCACGAATTTGACTACTCCGGGTACCTCACATACATGGAATTACACAGCATTTGTCCTTTCCTATCTGGCTTATTTCACGAAGGATGACGTCCTCAAGCTTCATCCATGTTGGAGCACGTCTCACAGTTTCCCTCCTTTTAAGGCTGAGTAACTCTCCATTGTATGGATGGACCACATTTTGTTTGTCCATCCCTCCATCCATTGACGGACACTGGGTTGCTTCCATCTTTTAGCTATTGTGATTAACGCTGCTATGAACATGAGTGCACAGTTATCTGTTTGAGTCCTGTTGTCAATTCTTTTGGGTATATACCCAGAAGTAGAACTGCCAGGTCATACTGGAATTCTATTTTTAATTTTTTGAAAAGCCATCATCAAGCTGCATTTCTTTTTTTTCCCCCTACTGCCAATGGCAGCCCGTCATCCAGCGGTCAACTCCATCCTGCTTTCCCGGAGGGCCTGTGGACCGCGTGTTGCTAACTCAGGAGTCGAAAAGCAATTTTCCCCCTTCTTTTCTTTTAAACTTCAGCTGCAGAAATCACCTGATTGAAAACTGCAGAGGAACATCCCACACAGGAATGGAAGCACTCAGACAGCGGGCCCACCAGCTAATTACAGGCTCTTACCAGCATTCTCTGCAAACGCTTAAATTGCAGATCAACCTTACTTTTGCTATGAAGTGTTTGGAAACAAGCTAATGGGCTGGGTTTCAGATCTTGAGCCTGGAGGTGACAGCTCTTTCCCCTAGTTGATAAATAAAGCAAGTTAGAACCTTATGGATTTGAATTCAGGAGAATTGTAGCTTTGCCTAGAGACATACAGCTTAATCCGTACTTCTTTTGTTATTCCAGCCAGCGCCCTTTATGTCAAATGCCACCCCAGCTGCGATTTCCACTCACAGCCATGGTTCTGCACCCTGACTGAGCATTAGAAATATCTGGGGTGCTTTAAAAATACAGATATACAGAGAGCGCCCAGGACCCCAGCTTGGTCCAGCTGAATCAGAGTCTCTGGGCGTGGGGTCTAGCCACTGGTAACGCTTTAAAGCTCCCAGCTGATTCTAAAGCACAGGCAAGGTTGAGAACCCCTTACTTAAGGGGGCAAGGAGGCCTCGATCCTCTGTACTGAATATTTTCAATAGGCTTCTAACTTGAGGAGAAGAGCCCCTGAACTGGGCCCCAAACCCCAATGTTTCAAAGAGAGCAGCAGACCCTCCCTGAATGGAAGCTCAGGCCTTGTCTGACGGGTGCAGTTGACCACTGCCTCCTGTAGTGCGGGGGGTCGAAGGGGACACGGATGGGGACGGGGGGTGGGGAGCATCGCTCCAGTTTGAGGCTTCTGCCTTATGGGGTTCACATATGGGATTCAAATAACCTCTGAACTATATGCAAAATTTTCTGTCCTTCTGCGTATTTTTGTGGGGAGAACCCTCCAGAGTTCTTAGCACATTCTCTGAAGCTCCGTCACACACCCCTCGCCCCCCGGGACAGAATAACCTCTGCTTTGATCACCCTAAACCACGTGATGGTATATAACACGGTTAAAAATAAAGAGTTAGAGCCACTCGCATTTGCATTGACCCGGAGGGCTAAACACATTCACTATGAATGAAACGAAAGCACAGTTCAGGGTGACATCCACAGAGCGGTCCAGAAACTTCCACAAGAGCCTGTCTTGTCCACTGCTACGTTCCCGGCACTTGGAAAGTGTCTAGTAGAGGGAAGGTGCTTCACAAATACTTCTTGAATTAGCGAATAACCTTTGAAAGGAAGTGACTCTTCCACATGTGGATGAAGTTTGTGTGAACAAGGATAACTGTGTAGTGACGCACCAGGATGCTCAAGGTGGTGACTCCAGGGAGAAGGGAGTGGAAGGGGGATGAGGGAGACGGTAAGATGTCCATTCAATAACAGTTAACACTTACTGAGCGCTGGCCGCGCGCAAGGCACAGTGCTCAGCACTACTATGTGTTAAATCTCATTTAATCCACAGCACCATCCTTTGAGGTGTCCTTGTCCCCATTTTACAGATGAGAAAACATAAGCCCAAGGCCACAAAGCCAGGACCCAGGCCCCAGCTCCACAGCCCGTGCATTTAGCCGCTCTGCTCTCCTGATGCCCCCCAACACGCATCTTTTGGTTGTGTCACTCATTACAACAAGTGAGTACTACTTTTGTCGTAAAATATGAAAGTGTCAGGGCTTTCCCTATGGGCTCTCCATGTCCCCTGGAGTCCCCTCCTGATCTAAACTTGTGACATTAAGCCCTTTATTCTCAGCAGGGGCTTGGGAATCACTGTTCCACACTCGGATCCGATCTTAGCTCAATATAGTTCCCACTGCCTGCCCTCCACCAACCAACGGTTCAGTGGAATCTCTGTCTTCTGTCCTGACCTGAAACCTTGGGGAGAGCGAGGCCCGGGGACAGCAGCCATCACAGGCTGCAGCGATCAGATACGACCATTGTATCTGCTTAGGACAGGCAGCCCCTGATCGCATGCAGACTCCCCGGGGGACAGGCCCTGAGAAAGCCCAGCCCACCTGGGAGGGGTCTCGGGGCACGGAACATCTGCAGTCTCGGTGATGACAAGCAATAAGCCGAAGCGGAGGAAGCCTTGCATGCGAGGCTTTTCAGCTACGGCAGCTAAGGATTTTAAACCAGACGGAAGCAGATGAGAGCTTCCAATTACTCTGGACCAGGACTCCTCAGAGCGTGATGTCAGATCCCCAATCCCAGTACTGCCTTGCCGCTTGCGGAAATGCAGATCCCGTGATCTTTGGAGCTATGGAGAACAGAGCTCGAGCCCTGATGCCCCCAGTTTGAGACCCTGGGTGGGCTGCTTAGGTTTTAAGTGCCTCGCCCGGTAAGTTGATGAGGATGATACTGACCTGACAGGGTGGGTTATGATGAAGATTAGCAACAATAGAGGTGAAGCCCCTGCTGTGAATGGGACCCAGAAAATAATAACGGTTACTTCTAATAACTCTAACCATGTTGTGGTGGGCAGCTTCTAAAATGGCTCCCAATGATCTCTTCCTGCCAGTACTCGTGTCCTTGTGTAATCTCTCCACACTTGAGTGTGAGTTGGACCTAGTGAGTTGCTTCTAATGAACACAAGTGATAGGATGTCACTTCCGAGATTAGATTTACAAAGACTCTGGCTTCCATCTTGCTCACTGTCTCTTGCTCCCTCACTTGCCGGCTCTGATGGAAGCCATCTGCTCTGTTGTGAGTTGACCTAGGGAGAAGCCCACGTGGTGAGGAGTTGAGCAAGGTCACTGGCCAACCCCCAGGACAGAACTGAGGCCCCCAGTGCAACAGCCTGCAATGACCTGAATCCTGCCAACAACTACGTGAGTGGGCTTGAAAATAGATCTGAGCCTTCAGATGACACTGCAGCCCTGGCCAATAGCTTGACTGCAGCCTTGTCAGAGAAGCTAGCCAGAAAGCAAGCAAAGATACGCCTGGACTCCTGACCCACAGGAACTATGAGACAATAAACGTTCATTGTTTTAAGCCACTAAATTTTGGGGTGATTTGTTATGCAGCAATAGATAACTAAGACACCCTGGAGACAATAGATTAAATTAGACACTGGAAACAATAGATTAAGTTCAACCAGAGTGGCACAGGAAGTGTCTACCTAAATGCTATATCCTCTGGGAAGCTTTTCAAAATCCTCCTCTCTGAGTTAGGTGACCCTATTTTTCAAATGTTTCCCCAGCAGACTATACGCTACTCAAATCATCATATCGTCAGAGCTAACACAGTGAGTACTTCTTCACAACAAACTTATGAAGCAAGGACTACTATTGCCCCCATTTTATAGATAAAGAAACTGAGGCTCAGAGGGGCTCCGGAACTTGCCCAAGGCTTCATGGGCAAGTTATTATGTGGAAGTGCCGGGAAATCTGGCTAAAGTTTACATTTGTAACAATTATGCTATATGGCTCGAAGAGTCTTACCCACGTTCACAGATGGTAAGTGGATTCAGACTCAGGTAGCTGAATACTAGACATGGAGTTCTTAAACATTACCCTCTCTGGGTGTCTTCTATCTCTAGGCAATAAGTTGAACGTGCCTCACCTGGGATTCATCAGGGTCTGGAATGCCACCTACCTGTAAACACGAGGCTGGCATTTTCCAGTTCTTCTTGGGGAACTTTGAAGCTGAAGGACTCGTTGTAGAAAGGATCAATTGTGCCTCTTAAGAAGGATGTCTTCTTGGTTTTCACAAGCTTGAGTCCATGAACCAGTTGGATTTTCACAAAGGGGTCTGAGAATGGGACACAGCGTGATAGAATACTGGAGATCATGAAACCAAATCCATCCATCCATTCACCCATTCATCCTCCCAACCATCCATCCATCCTTTTACTTATCCACTCTTCCATCCATCCATCCATCAGTTCACCTATCCACGCATCATTTCACCGGCCTTTCACCCACCCTCTCTTCCATCCATTCTTCTACCCATCCAACTATCTAGCCATCCATCTGCCCATCTCTCTCACAGCCCAACCACCTATGCATCCTTTCATCTCTTTTTCCATTAATCCATCTCTCTTTCCATCCATCAGTCCAGGCATCTACCCCTTTCATTCATCCATTTCACATCCATCCATCTGTTATTCATTTCTCCTTTTTCCCATCCAATTGCTTATCTGCCCATCATTTCTCTCATCCTCCAGCCATCAAATATTTACTGAGCTCCTCTCTTGCATCAGGCATTGTGTTCGTTTTACAAACGAAGAAACTGAGGACTCAAGACGAGAAATGATTTGCTTAAGATCTGGCTAGTGGAGGAAAAGCCAGACCAAGAGCCTGTCCTGGCTTTCTGTCCCTGAGAACACATTATCATGTCAGTGAGCCCATAGCCCATACACAGGAGAATAGAGATGGCAGAATTATAACTATCATTCTTAGCTCACTTTACAGTTTACAAAGAGATTTAGGTACGTGATCTAATTTAATATTGTTAAACAACCCAATGAGATGAATACTGTTATTATGTCAATTTTTCAGATGGAGAAATTGAGGCTTACAGAGGTTAAGTAACTTCTCCAAGGCCACAGCATTTGCAGGCAGTAGAAATAGGATTTGGTTCCAGGCAGTTTGATGCTGAAACTCTTAATCATTTTATCATACCGACTATCCTTTGTGGTGAGTCTGAAACGCTGCAGCTTTAATACTGTTCTCTCCACGGGTTGTTTTCAGATCTGTTTTTATAATATGGTTTTTGAGAATGCAAGTTGTCTTCCAAATTCAGCTGTCACCTTATAGCGAAAGTAATTTATTTTAGCTATCGCACTTAGAGAGGACAGCATTTCCACCACTGAGCTGAAGAGATCCCAGCGACCATGGCTGCTTTCAAAGTAATATCCTTTGCTGGCATGAGAGAAGCTACATACAGATGGAATGTAATCTGTTCCACTTCATTAAAAGTCATGTTTGAATTGGTTGGCTATAAAGTAGACACTTTAATACAATATTCTTTTCTGAGCTGAGGTTTATAAAGATTTATACTACACTTGAAGCGAGCTGGGAAAAAACCTCGGGGTCTGTGCATCACTCTTGGTGATTAGAAGGCACAGTCAATGCATACTACTGCCCCCTGGAGCGTGATGTCTCTATTGCAGGCACAGCATCAGGAAAGGCAAGGAACCTCCTTGGGGCTGCGTGTGTACAAGGATCTAGATTTCAGTAGTTCTCACTCCTGGTCTTGGTCAAATCCCCACTTTGAATGGGGATACAGAGATGGCATCATTTACCGGCCTCATCCTAAGAGATATCTGATGGTTTATTTTCCCTCTTGAACTAACCTCCTAGTTCTGGATGTTATTTACCCTCACAGGGTCTTACTAATAGTATCCGGGATGCAGAAAAAGAAACCTGGGGCCCTGTGTCAAACAAAAATAGATTGCTTGTTAAAGAAAGAGAGGAAGGAGGGGAACGCACTGTACCTGACCCTTGGCTCACATCTGTCTGAAGAAGTTGCTTGGCTCGAATGACATCAACATTGAGTCTCCCGGCACTCGGGAGATAATTCAGTGACAGAAGCAGCTCCCCCAGCTCTACTTCATTCTGCAGAAAAAGGAAGCGGTCAGGAAGCTGCTTTCCTCTTATATCCCCTTTTGCAACCAGCACGCAGGAAATTGATTCCAGCAGCTCACGAACGGGCTTCCGTGGGTGGATCGGTTGACAGTGGGTGCCACTCTCTTGGACTTCCTTTAGCCTCTGCCCCCAATTATTTTCTTCCATCTATCTCAGAAAGTTCTTTCTGCTCTTAGCACACTCAACAGCAGCGACGACACAGTAACAACAAAAGCATCAGTAACGATAATAAATAAATGCTACCTGTCAAGTACTGTGTTAAGCACTTTACATGTAATCACCAGTTCAACCTTCAGAATGAGTCTGTGAGACATTAATATTACTCTCATTTAATAGACGAGGAAATTGAGGCTCAGAGGGGTTAAGGAGCATGTCCAAGGCCACACAGCTGGAAATCAGTAGTGCTGGTATGTGTACTCAAGGAAGCTGATTCCAGATATTCTGCCCACCATGCTAGTCCGCCTCCCAGCAGGACCCCTGGGAGGCAGACTACCCTGCAGGGCAACTCTCTGGGTGAGAAATGTGTTCTCCACCCGTAGTCCACAACAGAGCCCACGCTTCCGGCCTCACCATGGCAATGCTCGGCCTGTGACATCCCTTGTTAAAGGGGACCCATTCCCTTAACGTCAACACTGGCACACTTGTTGGAAATTCACCTAAGCCCCCAGTGCATGACTCCATACTTCCAAAAGTACCGAGAAAATAGGAGCCCCCGCCTTCTCTGTCCCTTTTTAAAAACTTTCTTTTATTGTAGAAAATTCCAACCATATACAAATGAAACAGACCAGTACAATGAATCTCTATCGCCCAGTCATAACAACTTATCAACATTTTGCTGAAGGATGTTTCATCTGGTCTTCGTCCGGACCGGCTGCTATAACAAAATACTGCAGCCTGGGTGGCTAAGAAACAGCAGAAATTTATTCCTCACAGTTCTGGAGGCCGAGATCAGGGTGCCAGCAGGGTCGGGTGGGGGGCCCCTTCTGGGTCACAGACTTCCCCTTATGTCCTCCTTGTGGAAGGTGCTAGGGAACTCTGTGGGCCTCTTTTATAAGGGCACTAATCCCACTCATGAGGACCCCTCCTTCATGACCTGATCACCTCCCCAAGGCCCCACCTTCTATAGAACACCATCACATTGGGCGTTAAGATTCCAACAAGTGAGTTTGGTGGCAGGACACCAGACACACACACACAAACATTCAGACCAGAGCACATCTACACCCTGGCTTGTAAAAAAATTTTAGCTGAATATTTTAAACCAAGTCCCAGACATGATGTCATTTTACCTGGATATCCTTCAGAGGGCATCTCTAACTGATAACGAAATTGAAACAAACATTTTTAGTACAGGAAATTTCCAATCGTATTCAAAAGGCAGAAGAGTAGAAGGAACCTCCCCAAATCCACCATCATTCAGCTTCAACAATTATCATCTCATGGCCATTCTTGATTTTCCTATAGTCTTATTCAAGTCCCCATATTATTCTGAAGTAATGCCCAGATATCATATTATTTTATCTGTAATATTTTAGTATGTATCTCTAAAAGACCAGCTTGATCTATCTGTCTATGTATCCACCCATCCATCCATTTACCATCCATCCATCCAACATCTATCCCTCCTCCAACCATCCATCCATCATCTATCCCTCCTCCATCCATCTACCCATCATCTATCCCTCCTCCATCCATCTACCCATCATCTATCCATCCTCCATCCATCCATCCATCCATCATCTATCCCTCCTCCATCCATCTACCCATCATCTATCCCTCCTCCATCCATCCATCCATCATCTATCCCTCCTCCATCCATCCATCCATCATCTATCCCTCCTCCATCCATCATCTATCCCTCCTCCATCCATCCATCCATCCATCATCTATCCCTCCTCCATCCATCATCTATCCCTCCTCCATCCATCCATCCATCCATCATCTATCCCTCCTCCATCCATCCATCCATCATCTATCCCTCCTCCATCCATCATCTATCCCTCCTCCATCCATCCATCCATCATCTATCCCTCCTCCATCCATCATCTATCCCTCCTCCATCCATCCATCCATCATCTATCCCTCCTCCATCCATCTACCCATCATCTATCCCTCCTCCATCCATCATCTATCCCTCCTCCATCCATCCATCCATCATCTATCCCTCCTCCATCCATCATCTATCCATACTCCTCCATCCATCCATCATCTATCCCTCCTCCATCCATCTACCCATCATCTATCCCTCCTCCATCCATCATCTATCCCTCCTCCATCCATCCATCCATCATCTATCCCTCCTCCATCCATCTACCCATCATCTATCCCTCCTCCATCCATCATCTATCCCTCCTCCATCCATCCATCCATCATCTATCCCTCCTCCATCCATCTACCCATCATCTATCCCTCCTCCATCCATCATCTACCTCTCCTCCATCCATCCATCCATCATCTATCCCTCCTCCATCCATCTACCCATCATCTATCCCTCCTCCATCCATCATCTATCTCTCCTCCATCCATCCATCCATCATCTGTCTCTCCTCCATCCATCCATCCATCATCTATCCCTCCTCCATCCATCCATCCATCATCTATCTCTCCTCCATCCATCCATCCATCATCTATCCCTCCTCCATCCATCTACCCATCATCTATCCCTCCTCCATCCATCATCTATCTCTCCTCCATCCATCCATCCATCATCTATCTCTCCTCCATCCATCCATCCATCATCTATCCCTCCTCCATCCATCCATCCATCATCTATCCCTCCTCCATCCATCCATCCATCTATCCCTCCTCCATCCATCATCTACCTCTCCTCCATCCATCCATCCATCATCTATCCCTCCTCCATCCATCCATCCATCATCTATCCCTCCTCCATCCATCATCTACCTCTCCTCCATCCATCCATCCATCATCTATCTCTCCTCCATCCATCCATCCATCATCTATCCCTCCTCCATCCATCTACCCATCATCTATCCCTCCTCCATCCATCATCTATCTCTCCTCCATCCATCCATCCATCATCTATCTCTCCTCCATCCATCCATCCATCCATCATCTATCCCTCCTCCATCCATCCATCCATCATCTATCCCTCCTCCATCCATCCATCCATCATCTATCCCTCCTCCATCCATCTACCCATCATCTATCCCTCCTCCATCCATCACCTATCCATTCTCCAGCCATCCACCCATAATCTCCATTCCTTTTGGTGTCAGTCATTTCAGCACCTTAATGCCACGTGGCATCTCTAGAACAATGCCTGGCACATAGTAGATACTCAATAAACATCTGTTGACTGGATAAACAGTCAAACCAAAAGATTTCTGTACCAAGAGAGTTAGTCCCCAAACAAGAAACAACCTTGCACATTAACTCAAGAGGTTGCAAACTGGCAGCCTGTAGACGCGCTCTGTTTGGCCCAGATTATGTTTAAACAGATAAATTACTGGATAATTATGACAAAATTCAAGAATCAAGATATTCCACATTTTTTTAAAATCTGAATTTCTTGCCTTTTTGAAAAAAATGGGAAGGTTTGGCAAGGCTGGGCTCTCATCCAGCCACAGTGCAGTGCTCCCCATGGTGGGACCTGCCCCCTGTATTTCACTAGGTCCCCACAGGTCCTCCTTCACCCCTTTACATTCCTGCTGTGCTGCCCCGGGCATCAAGCTTCCAGATTTTTTGACAGGAACGGCCAACTCAGTGTTCTGAGTAATCAAAGTAGTTCAGAACCCTTTACCCGGTTGCTAGGGGTTTCCTCCTTGTTCTCGAAGGCCTGGAAAAGGCAGCATCCTCAGGGCATGACCCTGCAGACCTATCTATCCTCAGGCAGGGAATGCTGAGAATTCTGCTGCGCCCAGCCCCAGGCCGGGGAAAAGCCGTTCCCTCCTTGTGGATTCTGATCCTCCCAGGTGACAAATCAGAGAGATGCCTGTCCTGCTTCTAAAGCTAATCAGCTTCTCATCTCCTGATGCAGACAGGGGTCAGGACTTGTAATTCAGTCCGCTGAGCCGCATAAACAGGGTAAACAACCGATTCTACAAATCTAGCATCATCGAGGGTCGTTTATTTAGAGATGGGCCCAGCTGAGGAACAATCTAGTATGGCGAGAAAGGAGCCTACATATATAGACCAGTGGTTCTCAACTGGGGACAATTTGGCCCCCCAGGGGACATTTACCAATGTCTGGAGACATTTGGGGTTGTCACAGCTGGGGTGGAGGATGCCGCTGGCATCTCATCGGTAGAGGGCAGGGATGCTGTTCGACGTCCTGCAATGCGCAGGACAGCCCCCGACCCCCAAGCAAAGAATGACCTAGCCCAAAATGGCAATAATGCTGAGGTGGAGGAACTCTGGATAGACGAGAGAAGGGGGCGTAGATGTCTCTTTTATGAGAACAAAAAAAGTAAATGTCCTTTGACCCAATAATTGCAGGAACTTACCCCACAGATGTCCTCACACACGTGTGTCAAGATGTGCGCATAAGGATAATAAATACAATATCAGGACTCTGATGGACTGACTGCGGGCCTACTATGCGCCAGGACTGGAGAGCAAGATACAGTCCCTGCCTTTGTGGGACTTACACTCCACTGGGAGAGACAGACAATAAACAGACTAAAAAAGGCACAAACAGGCGATTTCAGATAATGCTAAGTACTAGGAAGAAAAATCCGGCAGGGTAAGGGAGGTGAGGGGCCTCTCCGGGCTGATGGAAATCGTCTGTATCTTGATTGTGGTGGTGGTTACATGGTGCCTTTGCCAAAAATCAACAAACTACATATTAAAAATGTATGTATGTATTGTATGTAAATTCTACCTCAACAAAGTTGATTAAAAGGGGGGATCTGAAGTAAGCAATAGGGCAGAACACTAATACTTGTCAAATCTGGGAGAGGGGTACAGGGGTGTTTGTTTTATTATTTTATGTTAGAAATATATATATATATATATATTTTTTTTAGGAAGATTAGCCCTGAGCTAACATCTGCTGCCAATCCTTCTCTTTTTGCTGAGGAAGACTGGCCCTGAGCTAACATCCGTGCCCATCTTCCTCTACTTTATATGTGGAACGCCTGCCACAGCATGGCTTGCCAAGCGGTGTCATGTCTGCACCTGGGACCCGAACTGGCAAACCCCAGGCCGCAGCAGTGGAACGTGCGAACTTAACCGCTGCACCACTGGGCTGGCCCCTTAGGTTAGAAATATTTTATTTAAAAACGTAAAATACATATTAAAATGGGAAGCAAGAAAAATCAGGAAGGGTAAGAGAATGGTGACTGATGGGCACATGTGGGAGCTGCTGTGTCAGCCAGGGAGGTCAGGCTAGGCCTCTCTGTGAGGTGGGGGTGGAAGAAGGCTGGAGGGAAGTGAAGGGGTGAAGTGGAGAGCGGGGTGCACCAGGCAGAGGGAACAGCAAGTGCAGAGAGGAACAACCTGCTGTGTTCAAGAACAGAGGGAAGGGGCCGGCCCCATAGCTGAACGGTTAAGTTTGCGCGCTCTGCTTCAGCGGCCCAGGGTTTCGCTGGTTCGGATCCTGGGCACGGACATGGCACCCGGCTCATCAGGCCATGCTGAGGCGGCATCCTACACGCTACAGCTGGAAAGACCCACAACTAAAATATACAACAATGTACTGGCAGAGATTTGGGGAGAAAAAAAAAAAAGAACAGAGGGAAGGCCAGTGCGGCTAGAATGTGGTAAGACGTGGATTCTGGAAAGGTCCATGGGAGCTAGAGAAAGCCGCTCAGTGGCTGACCTAGAGGGCATCTGCCCACCCTCTGAGGCCCTTACAAGAACTGAAAGGAGGGGTCGGCCTGGTGGTACAGCGGTTAAGTTCACATGCTCTGCTTTGGCGGCCCGGGGTTTGCTAGTTCGGATCTCAGGCACAGACTTACCCATCACTTATCAACCCATGCTGTGGCAGGCGTCCCACATAGAAAATAGAGGAAGATGGGCACGGATGTTAGCTCAGGGCCAGTCTTCCTCAGCAAAAAGAGGGGGATTGGCGGCGGATGTTAGCTCAGGGCTAATCTTCCTCAAAAACAAAACAAAAAACAACAACAAAAGAAGGGAAAGGAAGACCGCAAGGCAGCTCCTGGGCCCTCATGGTCTAAGGGCCCTGAAGCCCTTTCTAGAAAGGAGACAGCTGCTCTTTCCCTCCCCCAGGGCCACTGATGGACCTTCAACCAGGCAGCTTCCTGGTGCCACTCCCTCTCTAAGAACAATGTTTATCATCTCAAGAAAAGCAAAGCTTATTTATCCCTCCTTCCCTTCGGAGGACACAAGCTCGCTGTCCTCCCCAGGTCCACCCCACCCCCAACACAGTCATATCAAGGTTTTCATGTTGCATTTTCCAGGGAAGGCTGCCATTGACCTAGCCACTCTCTCTCTCTCCTCCTCGTCTTGGGAAGGATCAATTTGCCAGCCAGTTGTCTGGAATTCCAGCAACAGTTGGTAGAAATAAAAAGAGGGCTAATTGAGCAATATCGAAGGGTTTGCTTATTTATCAAACATTTATTCAACAGTTACTGTAACCCAGGCATCGGGGACGTCGTGATTGTGCCAATTACAGAAAAGCTTTATTGAGAAGTCACCCTGGGCCAGGCACTGACGCCTGCACACTGAGGCGGGATCTCACTTCTTCCCCTCAACCACCCCAGAGGTTCTCATTTGACAGATGAAAGAAGTCAGGCTCAGAGGAGCGAGTGACAGGTACTCAAGATCCTAAATGGGGACAGGATGCAGGCGTTAACTCTTACACCGTGGTGCTGGAAATGGAAGCATCCCCAGCATCAACAATTCGCTCTACCAGGGGAGAGCAGGAAGATATAAAAACACACCAAAATTCCAGGGGCCTCACACTCACTACGATGGCTATACACAAAACAACCTAAACAGTCTGGCCGTTCCTCAAAAGGTTAAACAGAGAGGTACCATACGACACAGCCATCCCACTGCTGGGTGTACACCCAAGAGAACAGAAAAACTGGCACACGGATGTTCACAGCAGCTCTCTTCACAACAGCTCATCACAACATGACACTGCTTGGCACGCCATGCTGTGGCAGGCGTCCCACATATAAAGTAGAGGAAGATGGGCATGGATGTTAGCTCAGGGCCAGTCTTCGTCACCAAAAAAAAAAAAAAAAAAAGGTTAAATGGATGTTATGTGAATTTCACCTCAAGTAACAAGTTATAGGTCCTAAGTGTTAATGAGCCATGTGAACCAGACCTAGTGTAAGACAGACTGAATGAAGTATAACACATTCTTGGGAGTGGTGTGGTCAGGGAAGGCTTCATGGAGGAGGCATTTGAGTTAAGCCTTGAAAGATAAGTAGGATGCGTTAACTAACCTTATCATGGTAATCACTTCAAAATATATACATGTATCAAATCACTGTACGTCTTAACTTACACAGTGTTGTACGTCAATTATATCTCAATAAATCTAGAAAAAAGATAAGTAGGATTTTGTCCAGCAAACGTTGCAGGGAACAGCATTCCACGCAGATGGAACAGAATCAGGGAACCCTTGGATGCAGCCCCCTTATCCTCTGTTGCTCTGGTCCTGAAGTTCTTGCTTTCATAACACAAAGTCCCAAGTAATTTGCTATTCATAACAAAGTAGCCAAAGATGGTTAATAACTTGGATTTCTAAAATAAATTAGTGAGGATTCTCCATTCAAGTAACATTGGCCTCATTCATGTGTATTCTTGGTTGGTTGGTTGTTTTTTAAGTGGGAAAGACACTGCTGGCTTCCCCCTTAGGTGGAACAGGTGTGTGTTCTGGGCCCCCTAGAAGCAGGGGATGCCCCTAAAACTCCACTTAAAATAAAAGAGAGAGAAATATATATTTTGGCAAGAATTTGATATTTCAGAAATACTAGTGATGTCATCCTTGTGGAAAAATTAGAATGCTGCTGGGACTTATAGTCGAGAATTATTATCTTGAGCGACATATAAGGAAAGGCTCCCTAATTTTCAGGGCTTGGCACCTCAAGGTTGGATCTTAACCCAGCCCTGGAGAAAGCGGAGGGTCCACACAGACATCAAAAGCTGCAGCTCCAAACGACCTGAGGGCAAAAATGGTCCTGGAGGTTTGCTGAAGCCAGTGTCTTCTTAGGCCCTTTTCCCTAGAAGAGGTATGTGATGCGAAATTGAAAAGCTGAGCAGTGTGGGCCGGCCCGGTGGCACAGCAGTTAAGTGCACACGTTCCGGCCCGGGGTTCACCAGTTCGGATCCCAGGTGTGGACATGGCACCGCTTGGCAAACCACGTTGTGGTAGGCGTCCCCCATATAAAGTAGAGGAAGATGGGCACGGAGGTTAGCTCAGAGCCAGTCTTCCTCAGCAAAAAAGAGGAGAATTGGCGGCAGATGTTAGCTCAGGGCTAATCTTCCTCAAAAAAAAAAAAAAGAAAGAAAGAAAAGCTGAGCAGCAGCCAGCTAGGAAGGAACTTAGAATATGAGAACAGAAAAAGCAGGACCATCTAGCTCAGTGGCTCCCCCACCTGTCCCTCCCCTGCAGGATCATAGAATTTATGACAATCTTTGTGGACACCCATGACCTATCGGCACATTAACCTTACATCAACCTGGGGAATGGTGCCCTCCCCCTCCCCCTCCAGGGACATTTGACAATGTCTGGAGACCTTTCTTGGTTGTCCCAACTGGGAAGGGGGTTGCTACTGACATCCAGTGGGTGGAGGCCAGGGATGCTGCTAAAGAGCCTACAACGTACAGGACCCCCCCCCCCCCCCCACCCAACACACAACAACCCGGCCCAAAATGTCAACAGTGCTGATGGTGAGAAATCTCGACGAAACCTATGAACTTTGCGCTGGTTCAGATCCTTCTCTCTTATACACGATTCCACCCTGAATGAACGTTAACAGCAACTGAAGACTTCCAATTTTTCTCCAGTAGATCTGAGGGAGGTCCGTTCACACCCTCAGCTGAGCTAGTCTCGGGTCTCCTCCAGATCGGCAGAGCCCAAAGCTCCAGCTACAAACCAAAGATCGAGCGACGATTTCCATCCTTCCGCTTCCTCCTCAGGCCTCTCTTCTTCGCTGCAAGCAGAAACCCAACCACCACATACAACACTCCCAGGAAGGGGGCTCAGCTGACCCAAGCAGAATGGATTGCTTATTCTGGAAGGATCTACAACTGATAAAGTCTCCGTTCTCCTACCCAAATTTAATCAGATGAGGCTGGCATGTCAGAGCTGGAATAATTTGGTCCAATACTCTAGGTTCATAAAAGAAAACTGAAGCAGGCCATTCTCTCACTTCTCAGCTGAACGCCCTCCATCACTCCTAGAAAGAAATCCAAAGCGCTCTGCCTAGTCTACGACAGGATTTGTCAACCTTGGCCCACTGTCATTTTGGGCTGGATCATTCTGTGTCAAGGGGGCTCTCCTGTGCATTGTAGGACGTTTAACAGCATCTCTGGTCTCTACCTACTAGATACTAGGAGCATTTTTCCCCCAATTGTGACAACCCAAAATGTCTCTAGATGTTGTCAAATGTCATCTGAGGACAAAATCACCCAGTTGAGAACAACTGGTCTGCCCGGATCTAAATCATTTGATCCCTGCCTACATTTCAGACCTCATCCACCAGCCACATCTGCCTTCTTTCCATTTCCTTGAAACCTCAAGACCATTCCTGCCCCAGGGCTGGCACCAGCTGTTCCCTCAACCTGGGACTCTCAACTCAAATGTCACCTCCTCCTCTAAGCTTTCCACAACCACCCAGTTGAAACCTGTCCCCTGCCTCCATCGCTTTCAATCCCATCCCCTTGTTTTCTTTCTTTCAGGGCACTTTGTCCTTATCTGATATTTTCTTGTTCCCCATAAAGGCAAGAACAGTGTCCATCTCGCCCCTACGACATTCATAGCACCTGGAACAACTTCAATCCAGACAACCATGAGAACAAGCCATGCAGCCCCCAGCACAGAGGCTGACGCTGCCCCATCGTGGTCCGAGAGGGGTCATCCAGTCAACGCTGCCACCTGCCCTATCCAGCCTCAAGAGACTGAAGCTGACGTGGGAGAAGGCACTGGGCGACTGGCGCCACGGCTACCCTTTCCTGTGAAAAGGCAATGCCACAAAGAAACAGGCCTCCTTTCCTTTTTTTAGAGCCTGATGAACTGAATTTGGTTGAACCACGTGGGGTGGGCTTGGGAGAACTGAAATAGACCATCCGTGAATTACTCAAATGAATTCAGAAGCCAGCCTGCAAGCTCCCAGCAGCCAGCCTGCAAGCTCCCAGCAGCCGGCTTGGGCAAACGCTGCTTTGCTCTCCACCCAGACAAAAATCCCCACAGCCTGTGAACGCAGTGAAGTTCGAATCAATAAAAAGGAAATCAAAGAAAACCGTTTGGGACAAAAGACACTTTCTGGGGAAAACAACAGCCGGGCGCTCCTCCTGCCATGCTTTGAAGTGCTTCTAAACAGACTCCCACTCTCCCTCACCCAGCAGAGGGCTTCAGACGCCTGTACACCACTTCCAACAATGCCCAAACACAGCTGCTCCGCGCCCGCCTTTGTTCTCAGGGGCTGGGAGAAACCTTCTGTCTCTTAATTTACTGCACAAACAATGGTAAAAGAGGAATGGAGTTTTTCAAAAGCAAAATCCAACCACAATCTCAGCACTTTGCACGTTTCATCACATGCTTTCTTTTCTCCCCCCCCCCCCCACCCCGGACAACGAAATAAATGGACACACATTTTCCATGTTACTGCCTAGACATCCTAAGTAACATTTTTAATGTCTACCTAGCATCTTCCATTAGACTGAAATACTGTAACTTATTTTAACCATTTTTCTATTGCTAAGTACTCAGGTTATTTTTAATGACCTAAAATCCAGCGCTTTGGCATTTTTCTTCTTTTAGATTACACCCTTCTAATAAAACCCAGGAGTGGGCTCACTGGCTCAGAGACTATATCAAGATCTAGCAAAAATATCCAGATGTTTTTCAGCCGCTCAGTATGAACTGCCAGACTGTTTGCCAAAAGGGCTGAACTAACTTCACAGCCACCAGCAGCAAGTGAGGACAGGAGTGTCCCTACCACGTCACCAGCACTGGGTATTAACATTTTGACAAATGGGCATGGGATCAGCGTGGTTGCTCAAATATTTTTTGTTTGCATTTCTTTGGTTGAATATCTAGTCATATATCAATTTAACTGCATTTCCCCTTTTTCAAGGAAACACTGCCTTTCTGTCTTTGTGAGTTCAATGCCCTCCCTCTATGTATATGCCTACAGCCTAGCTGACAATGCGCATTTTGTGCTGGATTGTATTTATCTGTTACTATCAGGCTTTCTAATTATTCCCATCCACTGAATATCTTCCTGTGGATTTAGTTTGTATTTCCCCGGCTGCTAAAAACGTTGAGCATCTTTTCATGTTCATCAGCCAATTATACTTTCTCTTCTCTGAAAACCCTGTTCATTTCATTTTTTCTATTGGATATTCGTCTTTCTCTGATTCATTTATAAAAAAAGTCTGTAAATATGATAGATACTAAATTATTCACCAGTTATATGCTGCTATGGTGTGAACTGTGTCCCCCCAAAATTCATAGGCTCCAGCCCCAATCCTCAGTATCTCAGAATGTGACCTTATTTGAAAACAGGGTCATTGCAGATATAATTAGTTCAGACAAGGTCATCCTGGAAGAGGGTGGGCCTTTACTCCAATCTAACGGGTGTCCTTATAAAAGGGGGAAATTAGGACACAGACGTGCCCACAGGGAGAATGTCACATGAAAACCGGAGTGACGCTGCCACAAGCCAAGAAACTACCAGAAGCCAAGAGAGAGGCTGGAACAGATCCCTTCTAGAACCTCAGAGGGAGCGTGGCCTGCCGACATCCGGATCTGGGTCTGCCAGCCTCCAGAACTATGAGACAGTAAATTTCTGCTGTTTAAGCCACTCTGTTTGTGGTTCTTTGTTACGACACTCCTAGCAGACCAATACATGTATATAGCAAACAAACTTCCCAGTTTATGGCTTGCTCTTTGATTTTTTTTTTTTTACCATATTTTCTGATGAGCAGAATGCATAATTTTAAGAGCAGTAGAACGTACCCATCTTCTTCCTCTGTGGTTCACACTTTACGACTTTTTTAGAAATGCTTTGCTACGCTAAGGTTGAAGAGATATTCTCCTTTTCTTCCTCCTAAAACTTAAAGTTTGGCCTTTCAAATGTAAGTCCTTGGGCCGTCTGGACTTGGTTTCAGTCTGTGGTGGGAGGTAAGGCTCCGTTTTCTCTTTTGAGGTAGTGACCATCTTTTCTCCTGTCTTTCTGCCCCACGAGGCCGTGAGTTCACTGAGGACAGGGATCTTACATTACTTCCGTCCATGTCCCCAGGTACAGAACAGACCCTTGGTGGATGCTGGCCAAGAGAAACGTTTGTTTATATCCTGCGTATGAAGCTAAACCTCCCAGGGAAGATGGGAGAGACGCTCCATCTCCTGATGTCTGAGAGTTTATGTCTAGGACTCAATGGCCATCCAAATTAGATCAACCCACTTCAGACCCACTCAAGCATCTCGAAAGAGTGAGGTATTAACTTTATCCTAAAGTGGGCTCCCAGTGAGCGTCTTGTAATAGAGACGGCTGTTCTGGCACAGATTGCTCCGGAACACGCAACGCTATCAACCCAAACCTGAAACGACAGGCAAGGAGCCTTGTCCCCAGCCACCCCGTGTGCAGAACGAAGGACCAACAGTGGAGAGAATTATGCGAGGGAGAGGAGCCAGGATGAGCCAGCAGGGTCCAGCCCCCAGATCCTTCTGGCTGCTCACTCCATTTCCGCATAGAAAGGCCCCCTCTGCTTCTCTGTCCCTACCCAACCTCGGATCCAGCTCAACCATCCAGTCAACAGATATTGACAGAGTATCTACCACATGTCGGGCACAGGGCTAGCATACAATAGGAGCTCAATAGTTATCCGATGACTGGGCGACTGTGCTAGTCACAAAGCGCACAGCAGTGAGCAAGACGGTCAAGGTCCCTGAAGTGCACTTCCTGACAGTAAACATTACTTAATTCATGATTATGCATAACATGAATTATGAGATGATTTTCTAGCACTGTGATGTGTGCTACGATGAATAACGGAGTGCTGTGGGAGCTGACCTCCCTAAGACTCCTCTGCAGAAGTAGGAACAGGAGTTAGAGGGCCCTGGAGCAGGCACACAGGGCAACTGAAAAGACCAATACAGACAAGAGAAGGGGGGCAGAGGGGCGGCTGCGGGGCAGGGGGGCAGAGCTGAGACTGGGGAAAAAGACACGTCAGCTCATGCTTTCCTGCCAGGTAAGGAGTTTCGACTTATCCTGAGGAATAGGGAGCCACAGAAGGCTTTAGGCAGACAGTCACCTAATTAGACGTGCATTTTTAAATGATCTCTCCGGCTACACTTCCTCCTCTTCCGACGGTTCTGGCCATCTCTCCTTCTGACTCCCTCTTTGACGCGTGTTATAATCATTCACTTCCCTGCACCTCTCGGAACAAACTCTTTTAGGAGCCTCTTTTACTTTTCACGTGGTATAATTTCTGCAGGGAGGGACCACATCTTTTATGTTCTCACCCACCTCTCTTTCCTCCCCCAGTAACTGGAGGTGGCATGTTGGTGTGGGTTAAACATCGTCCCCTAAAAAGACATGTTGAAGTGCTAAGCCCCTAGTACCTATGAACATGACCTTATTGGGAAATCAGGATTTTGCAGTATAATCAAGTCGAGACAAGGTCATAGCAGAGGAGAGTGGGCCCTGGATCCAATATGACTGCTGTCCTCAGAGGAAGAGGAGAGACACGGACAGAGAAGGGCAGAGGACGCCACGTGGCGACAGAGGCAGAGATCAGGTGATCCGTCTACAAGCCAAGGAACGCCAAGGATGGGCCCACCTCCAGAAGCTGGGAGACGGGCCTGGAACAGAATCCCCCTCAGGGCCTCCGGAAGGAACGGACCCTGCCAACACCTTGATTTTGGACTTCCAGCCTCCAGAACTGTGACAGAATAAATTCCTGTTTTTAAAGCCACCTGGCCTGTGGTCATTTGTTTCTGCAGCCCCGGGAAACTGATACAGAGGCGGATGAAGCCAAAAGGCTGAGCCACAGACTTAATTCCAATGCCAGCTCTACCAGGTACTGGCTGTGTGACCCTGCACATGTGGCTGAACCACTCTGAGCCTCATTTTCTTTCCTCCTGGGGAAAACAGGGGACATTACACCCCACAAAGTTCTAGTGGAGAATGGCTCTTCTTGAAGTTCTTCTCGTGGTCCACTGGACAGCGGTCTCTCCTAGTTTTCTGCTAACCTTCCACCTTCTGTTTCTGGGTCTTCTGCAGAGCTCTTATTCCTGCTCCCCTGCCCTTAAATGTAGTTCTCCCCAGAATTCAACTCCTGGCCACCTTTCTTTTACATTATACAGTGTCCCTTAGTAATTTGGTTGATGCCCAGGGTTGTAAGTATCACATTTACTGTGTGGGCCAAACAGGCTGATTTCTTTTGAGTTCTAGTCCTGCCTAAGCCTGATAGGTTTTCTCTTTCTCCTTTCCTTTCTTCCCTTCCAGAAACATCTCTATTGAACATCTGTGATGGACCAGGCACTGGGGGGCCAGTGGTGAGCAAGACAGAAACAATCCCATCCTCTTGAAGCTCACATTGCAGTGGAGGAAACAGATAATAAAGAAATCAGTTTGTAATGTCTGCGAGAAGTAAGTGCTATGAAAAAAAATCAAGCCGCTTAAGGAGATAGAAAGTGATGGGGCTGCTCTTAAAGAAAGCAGCCAGGGAAGGCCTCTCTGAGATGGTGATATTGAGGCCAGACCTGAATGAGGAAGGAGGGAGCCATGAAATTGTCTGGAGGGAGAGCATTCCAAGCAGAGACAGCAAGTGCAAAGGTCCCGAGGCAGGACCATGCTTGGTATGCTTGAGAAACCCAGCAAAGCTGGTTTGGAACAGAATGAGGGAGACCATGAACAGGTGGGAAAAGGTTGGAGGAAGAAGCAGGGTCTGGGGCCTGTTTAGAATTTCTGTCGAATGAGATGGGAAACCACATCAGACAGGAGCTGATACTCATTCTACTGCATTCCCCTAGCTGCTGTGTTCAGAATACATTAAGTGGGGCAAAAGGATGCAGCAGGGAGACCTGTACAGAGAGTTAAAAGAATCCAGGTGGGACATGATGGTGGCATGGAGCAGGTGGTGGAAGTGGCAGGGACTGAGAGAGGCTGGTAGGGCTGACGCGATTTGCTGATGGGTGTAGGATAAGACTCCTCAGTTTGGGGGTAAATGGTGGTACCACTAATGGATACAGGGAGCAGGCGTGGAGGAGCAATTTGGAGAGAAATCAAGAGTTCAGTCTTGAACGTGCTATGAGCGAGGGGTCCATCCAGGCAGGGGTCAGGCCCAGGCTGGTCAAGTTCAGTGTTTCCCAAGCTGCCCTCAGCAGAAGCACCACCCGGGGCTGCTCATGAAACAGAGCACTGGGCCCGCCCTGAACCTAATTGCTCACATTCTTCAGAGGAGGAGACCGGGAATTCGTGCTTTCAACAAGTGCCCCAGAAATAGCGGTAACAGGTGTTTCCAGCGAAGGGATCAGAGATCACTCAGAGAGCTTTAGCTGAGTGCAGGGCAAGTCTCCACGTGGATGCTCCATGGTCATCCTCATCACCCCGCGCCCCCCTGCTCACCGCCCCTCCCACCTCACCATCCAGCACCGCCAACCAGCAAGCCCCTCAACGCAGCCAACTGAGCAGGATCCTGGATGCCTCCCGCACCCTCTGCCTTCATGTCACTTCCAACGACGACACCACCTTGACTCCGAGCCCAGCCCTGCCCTCAGTCACACCCGGTGGCCTCGCCCACCACAGTCAAAGGTCACCCACCTCTGTTCTCACTCATCTCTCAGCCAGTGGTTTTAAACCGGGTGATCGTGCCCCTGGGGACATCTGGCCATGTCTGCAGACATTTTTGGTTGTCACAACTGGGGGACAGGCTGCTACCGGTATCCAGTGGGTAGAGCCCAGAGATGCTGCTAAACATCCTCCAGCGCACAGGACAGCCTCTCCCCAAAGAGAATGATCAGCCCAAGATGTCAAGAGTGCTGAGGCTGAGATCTAACTCATCTGATCTAAATCGAACTGGCGTCCAGAAGGAGCAGCTAAAATGCAAACCTGACCAGGTTCCCCCCTGTTTTTTATCTTTTAATGGCTCCTGCCCACCTCGGGAGAAATGCTGTCTATGAGGTTCTTCATCCCCCAATTTCAGTTTCCCTCAATCTTATGTTGCACCATTCTTCATAGGGTCAAATTATGTGCCAGGCAAACAGAACATTCCAGACTGCCCAAACTCCCTCCTGCTCCCACCCCACCTACAAGTGGGCACAGGTGCCCCTCCAGGTGTTCTCACAGGTCCCAGACTTACCTCTAAGAGGAAGTGCTCCCAACAGGTCATGCATCCCACAAGCAGAAGCTCTACTCTGAGCCAGGGAGTGGCACAGCACGGGCACAGAGCGGTGAATGAGTTCCCCGGGAAGCCCATCCCAGGGAGGTGTCAGCATAGGGCACAACTTAGGACTCTGGGTTCTAACTGTCACCTTCTGTCTAGATCATGAGCCCACACCAGAGCTTAGACATGGGAAACCCTCCTAACCTGTTCACTAAATAAATGAATAACCACAGCAGAAAACATCGACCGAGTACTTCTGCACCACACATGGGGCTGAGCATGCGGCATCTATTATCTCATTCAATTCTGAAAAGAACCCTTTGATAAGGATGATGATGATGACGATGACGATGATGTTGATGTTGATGATGATGATGGTGTTGATGATGATGATGATGATGTTGATGGTGTTGATGAGGATGACGAGGATGATACCCAACTTTACTGAGAGCACACCATGTGCCAGGCACAGAGTTCTAAGTGCTTTCCTTTATTTTCCCATTTAATCTTCACTACAACCCTCTGGGAGAGGGACTATTATTATCCTCATTGTACAAATGAGTAAACTGAGACCCTGGAGGGTTAAGGCACGTGCCTAACATCACACAGCAACCAGACAGCAGAGCCAGAGTGCAATACAATAAATATCTATTTGGTCTTTGTCCCCAGTTCCTGGCATATAGCTCCTAAAACCCTTGCAATCTCCAGAGTGATGAGTGTCTTCTGTATGGTAATGAGAGGACTGGTGGTTGGGGGTCCCTAGAAAGCTTCAGGATGGAGGCTGGTCGCCAGAAAGACCAAGGCACGATTAGAAGGTTCAGACACTCAGCCCGAATCCCCATCCTCTGGGGATGGGAGAGGGGCTGGGGGCTGAGTTCAGTTGCCAATGGCCAATGATTTAACCAATCGTGCTTACGGAATGAAACTTCTATAAAAACTCCTAAATAACACAGTCTGGAGAGCTTCTGAGTTAGCCAGCCCATCGAGGTGCTGGGAGGGTGGTGCACCGGAGAGGGGATGGAAGCTCCACACCCCTCCCCGAATACCCTGCCCTATGCCTCTCCCCGATTTGGCTGTTCCTGAGTTGTATTCTTTATAATAAGCCAATAATAGTAAGTAAGGTGCCTCCCCAAGTTCTGTGAGCCATTTTAGCAAATTACGGAACCTGAGGAGGATGTCACAAGGACCCCTCATTTATAGCTGGGTCGGTCAGAAGTACTGGTGACAACCTGGGGCTTGCGATGGCATGTGAAGTGGGGGCAGTCTCATGGGACTAAGTCGTTAACCTGTGGGGTCAGCTAACTCCAGGCAGTTAGCGTCAGAATTGGACAGCACTGTAGGACACCCAGTGGGTGTCTGGAGAAATGGAGAACTTGTGGGTGTGGAGAAAAATCCCCACAAATTTGGTGTCATCAGTGTTACGAGTCAGAACAGTTTACAGGGTAAGTATCTAAGGAAGCTGACTCCAGATTGTGCACTCTTGACAACTATGCTCTTTGGCTTTTATCCCCACTGAAATGTGAGGCTCAGAGAAGTCAAGTAACTTTCCCAAGGTCACACAGTGAGAGTCCCCTGTGACAACACCAGTGCCCTGCCTAAATGCTCAGTAAATATTTATCGAATGGATGAAGGAGTAAGTGGTCAAGTCAGGATTATGAGAAACTGCACTTTCTCTCAGTCTGGGGTTTGGGGAGGCCCTACAGGAGGTGTCTCTCTATTCAGCATCCCTCCCCCTTATTCCAGTATCAGAACCTCTTTGGCTGGGTCCGGGTGGGGCTAACCCTGGGCATTTGTCCCCGCCTGGCTAGAGTACCCTTCTCTCCCTGGCCAGGAGACTGGTTCAGAGATGGCTGTGTGACCAAACCAGCCAATCAGAGTCCTCACCCATGTGGGGGTGTGGGAGGTCCAATTCTAAGATGGCCCCCCAGGCTGGGCCCCCTGGTGTACATATACGCCCTGTACAATCCCCTCCCCTTGAGTGTGGGTGGGACCCCTGAATATGATTGGACATCATTCTCACAATTAGACTAATTATATGACAGAGGTAAGAGGATTTTGTAGAGGTAATTAAGGTCCCCCAACTCTGAATTCATCAAAAGGGAGATTATCTTGGGTGGGCCTGACCTTATCAGGCAAGCCCTTTCAAAGAAGATTTAGAAGTCAGAGAGAGAGCGGCAGCAGACACGCTCCAGTTCAGGTTCCAGTTGGCCCCAAGGAAGTAAGCTGCCACGTGTGGAGAGAGCCACGGGGCAGGAACCGCGGGAGGCCTCCAAGAGCTGTGGGCTCTGTCCTACAACCCCACAAAACTGAAGTCTGCCGATAAACAGTGGGCTGGAAAGAGGACCCCCGAGCCCCAGATGAGATCAAAGCCCCAGCCAACACCTGGATTTTAACCAGGGGAGATTCTGAGCAGAGGACCCAGCTGCGCCATCCCTGGAGAGGGTGAGGCAATGAAAGGGTCTTGTTTTAAGCTGCTACCTTTGTGGTTGTTACACAGCAAAAGAAAACTAACGCCGGGTGCCAGGCTGTGAACTGGCTGGTGGCTGTTTCTTCTAAGAACAGAAAGAGTCAATCTGAGGGAGAGAGAAAGAGAGAAAGGCGGCCCCAAATCGAGCCACAGTGTAAGCATAAAATAGACAACGGATCCCACGATTTAGTATGAAAAGAAGAATGTAACACTTCACACTAATAATTTTTTATAAATTGATTACATGTGAAAATGCTAACAGTTTAGACACGTTAGATTAAATAAAATACGCTCGAATAAATTTCGCCTGTTTTAGTTTTTTAACGTGGCTACTGGGAAATTTAAAATTACATCCACGGGCTCACGTTCCATTTCTGCTGGACAGTCAGGTCCCTGGACATCCGCTCAAGAGGGTCCCAGAGCGTCCTGGGTTCACGTTTTCCTTTGCTTCTATGATCTACTCCCCTACCCTTTCCATACCACCTTCTTTTTCTCCAAGAGCCTGGTAGGAATTCCGCCTCTGCCATTTACCGTGTGATCCTGGACGGGTTCCCTGAGCCCTGGCCTCCGTTCTCTTATCTGTACAATGGCGATGGTAAGAATGCCTACCAGACACAGCTGTTGAAGGAGTTAAGCGGGGTCACGGATGGGAAGGGCTTAGAGCCCAGCATTTAGTGAGTGGACCTATTATCATTTTATTTATCCTTTCCCTTAAGCTGGCCAGACTCAGTTTTCCTGCTGCTTGAAATGGAAAGACCCTTGTCTTACGGCCCCACTAATTTCTACCTCATGTCATAGTTACTGATGGTTTCAGACGTAACTCCAGGTGATGAGGAAGTCCTGAGCTCCCGAGTCACTTATGTCCAAGTCCTGGTTCCACCAGCATTTTGACAAGGCAAGTCCCGCACCAGCCTCAGTTTCCTTGTGTGTAAAATGGGTTGATCCTCGCTCCTCACAGGCTTGTATGAGAATTCAGCAGGCTCACGCGGGGAGAATGCTTCCCACGGTGTTGGGAAACAGCAAACGTTGACAAGTGCTCGCCATTTGTTGTGTTATGATGAGACTCTCAAGGGGAAGGACTGGATCTTTCTCGGGTTTGTGGGCCCAGATCCTGCCGTCCGCATGTGTTCAATCAATGGTGACGACCCGTGGAAACTCTGGACCTCTCCCTCTGTGAACAGAGCCCCAGCATTCTGAAGCCAGATGCACGGGCCACCCAACCCTCCAGCCACTCCGAGCTGGGGCTTCATCTTCTCGACCCAGAAGGAGTGGATGAAGTGCTTGGCTGGCAAATGTTGCTTTAATCTCCTTGGTCAAACTGAATCCCCGGCCCTTGGCTAGGAAGAGCTCAACACAATCATCACAGCAATGACCGACAGCGACATTTACCGAGTGCTGACCAGCAGCTGGTGCACACTGACTGAGGCCTTGCTACGTGCGGGGCCCACGTGGACACCACAGGCATTATCAGATGCCACCCTAACCACAACCCTTGAGGTCAGAGTGGCTATTCCTGCCATTTTCCAAAGAAGGAAGCTGAGCCTCCGCGAGGCAGGGTGCAGACCAAGAGCAGATGCTGGGATCTGAAGGCAGCCTCCTCCACCACTAGCTTCATGGCTGTGGGCAAGATACTCCAACTTTCTGTGCCTCAGTTTCTCTAACTGCAAAATGAGGATAATGATAGTCTTTGGGTGTTTTTAAACTTACATGGAAAGCCGTAGAACAGAGCCTGGTCTGGAAGAGTCAGCAATTACCATTATGATCAGCCACGTGGAGCAGGTGCCCAAGGTCACACAGCTGGAAGTGGTTGGGCTGACCCTGGCCTGAGGATTATGGGGCCGCAGAACCCTGCCCTTGACCTCCAGACAGCACCACTGTGCACACAGGTCAGGGTCTGTGCTTTGAGTCCCACATGAACTAGCCCTCTGACTGCTAGCCAGCACACCACGCAATCTCCATTTTACAGATGAAGAAACTGAGGCTTAGAGGAGGTAAGTTACTCTCGCCGGCCCACACCTCTAAGAGGGTGGCAAAGCTGGGACTTGAATCCAGGTCTGGATGACTCCAGAGCCTGTGCTCCCTTCTCTTGTAAGGTACAGCAGTGTGGCACAGTGGCAAGACCTCCCGCCTGGAAGTCAAGCAACCTAACTCTAGTTTCATTCCTGTCACTGAAAGCTGTGTGACCTCGGACAAGTCATTCAATCTCTCTGGGCTGCAGTTTTCTCACCTATAAAACAGAGTTGCGCCAAGTCATCTCTGGTTCCCCTTCTGGTTCATATTATAACTGGGAATCAAAAGCTTGTGTTGAGTTCTGAAATGTAAACTCCATTTCTATGTCAGGGGAGGAAAACCAGAAGGACCACATGAAAAGAAACTTCTAGTTAATACTGCCTTGTAAGGCTCTGGCCTGGGCCCAGCCGTGGTTGCATAGTATCGCCAAAACACTGCTGTTCACCAGACCGGGGCAGGAAATGCCTTTAACACACACAGAGGTCAGGATTCTGCTGAGAGGGTCAAGGCTGACAGCAGCTCGGGGCATGTCAGAAACCAACATCTGCCTGGTCAAGGGCCTTCCTGTTATAGCATTAGGTGCTGAGTGACCTCGAAATACAGCAGGCAGTCAGGAGAGGCTGGGTACCAGTCCAGGCAGTTCCCAGGCACTTGGCCCAATCAGCACTTAACTCTGAGTGCCTTGAATCATCAACTATTGCATAGTGATTAAGTTTGGTTCATTCCACTTCGGCAGCCTGGATTTGCAGGTTTGGATCCCAGGCATGGACCTACACCACTCGTCAGCCATGTTGTGGCAGCATCCCACATATAAAATAGAGGAAGATTGGCACAGATGTTAGCTCAGGGACAGTCTTCCTCAGCAAGAAAAAAAAAAAAAAAAGAAGGGCTGCCCCATGGCCTAGTGTTTAAGTTTGGTGCACTGTGCTTCAGCGGCTCAGGTTCAGATGCTCGGCACAGACCTACACCACTTGTTGGCAGCCATGCTGTGGCGGTGATCCACATACAAAACAGAGGAAGGCTGGCATGATGTTAGCTCAGGGCAAATCTTCCTCAGCAAAAAAAAAAAAGGTGTTAAGTTCCTTCTATTTTTCTCTGCCTGGGGCATGGTTAAGATCCAAGTGTGTGTTATGCACACAGTCATGTGATGCATAACAACGTTTTGGTCAACCTCAGACCACACATAACAAGATGGTCCCATAAGATTAGTACCAAAGAGCCTAGGTGTGTGGTGGGCTGTACCACGTAGGTGTGTGTAAGTACACTCTACGATGTTTGCAGAATGACGAAATCGCCTGACACATTTCTCAGAACGTATCCCCGTCATTAAGCAACCACGACCGTATATTGAAACACAAACTAGATTCTAAGGCCAATTCTTCATGGCCTCAATCTCAGCTGCTCTCCAACCTGTCCTTCCTCTTTCTGGCGTCCTCTCTCCTCCTTCCCGGGGCCTGAGCACCCAGACACCACTTATTCAGTGTATATCACGCCTGGGGCTTAGCCTGCTGACCTTGGGTTTTCAAGAGGCAATGCAGTGGAGCAGAGTGGCCAAGAGCACAGCCTCCGGAGCTGGACAGGCTGGGTTCAAATCCCAGCTGCGTGATCTTGGGCGTGTTATTTAACACGTGCCTCAGTTTCCCCATCTATAGAATGGGATGATGATAATAGTTAGTAGAACAGAAGTGCTTAGACTCAGGCCTGGTACTGTGTCAGAGTCAGCATCATTACGTTATCTTCACAATGCCCCTGCAACTCCCCAGGCAGTAAGCATTATTACCCCCAAGTGAGAGGTGCAGGCAAAGCTGGGACCCCAACCAGCTCAGTCTAACTCAAGAGCTGATGCTCTTTAGACGATGATATTCATTCCATTCAAAGAGCATCCCCTGAGCTTCTAAGTGCCAAAGACACCGAGAATAAATAACCACCAAAGCGGATGTCCATGGAGTGGTGACCCCACCCCAGGGTGTGGCCGAGCCTTTAGCTGAGCATTGACAGGATGTGGAGGGGGGACTTCTCCTGTTGACCCCAGAACTGTCCCGAAGCTGGGGACAAGGGAGACGCACCGAGAGCCAGCAACAACTGGGGCCCAGCACCCCGCTGTGAGGTTTTTAGGGGCAGAGACCGGGTCCTGTGGTATTCACGCTGTCCCCATCTCCCACCTCTATAAGCAGAAGGGTAGGCACTGGCCAAGCTGGGAGGGCTGGGGACTGTCCATGCTCATCCACCCAAAAGCCGACAGAGATGGCTGCCAAGAGAGCCGCTCGCGAAGCCCAGCCGACTCCTCAAGGAGACAGGCACCTTCCTCTCCGCGGCCATCTGCTCAGCCAAGGGTCTTGCTCATCTGCCTTGCACCTTCCTGACCAGAGGCAAGGAGAACGGACGGAGGTGGCGAGCAGCACAAAGGGGCAGCATGGAAGGCCCTGTGCTCAGAGCCCTCGAGGTGGCCGGAGGAAGTGTGGGGATGCTGGAGGGGCGGCCCAGCCCTGACCACATCCCTCAGGACCCCTGAGCTCCTCCCGCCAGCCCGGCATCTCTCCACCCATCCTCTCTCCCCGTGTGCACAAGCTCCCCTGGAAGCTCCCTCAACCCCTGCCTGCCGGCAGCCAGTGAACAAGCACCGTGGCACCGTGAGCCCTCGGCGGGCTCCACCGAGCGCCCACAAGGATCACAATCCAGGGCCACAGTGTTAACTTGCCCGAGAGCACGTCCTTCATTGGTCTCCTTTCGCTCCTTCCCTTCTGGTTTTCCTTGCCATCCCCCCCAAATGAAACACTCGCACTCAAATCTCGGTCTCAGGGTCTGTTTCTAGGGGAGCCCAATGCAGAACAGGTGACTTTCCCATGGGGGAGCGAGCCCCAGAGAAGGGGGCTGGGTTGGCGCCATCTGACTGGGGCCCGTCCCCCAGGGCTGCTCCCTGGTGAAGGGACCCCAAGAGGAAGAGGCCATGGGATGCACTCCCAGGGCCAGGACGGCCCCCGCCCACTGCCAGAACCTTCCAAACAGTGGACACACGCCTGCCCCAGGACCAGCTCTTGAACACATGCCAGTTTCCTCAGTGGGGATGTCAGCCAGAGACACAACAACGACAACAGAGAGAACTGAGGTGTGGCCGCGATGCAAGAAGGCGTTCACTCTTCCTTCTCTTAATCCACACTGCCTCCCGCTTAAAGCCCACCAGGGGTGGTGATGGGCAGCCCTCCACCTGAGTGAGGACAGAGCTGTGCCGGCCCACGACCAGGCCAGACCCCTGAGAGTCCTCCCTGGGACTTCCAGAACTTTCGGAAGCGAGGACCTCTCTTTCCACTGGCGTGCCCAGCTGACAGGAGGCAAGGCTGAGGCAACTTGTGGCCACTTCTGCTTCCTGAGAAGAGAAGCGATGGAGGAAGGCGGAGCTGAGGAACATTCTGGCTGAGAAAGATTCCCAGGGCACCTCCCCCGACCCCAGGCCCACTGCTGCCAGGAGCCCACACGACCCCAGACTTGCCTCTTGGGCCAAAGTGAGTTTGAGACGGGTTCTGTCACTCTGAACCCAGATTCCCAAGAAAAAGAGATTTACAGGGCCACCCACAAAAGGAAGTCTCGACGTCAGAGTCACACAATTTTTCTTTCTATTGCTCAAACAACACAGCCGTTCCCACCGCCGACACCTATCTTGGTTACCAATTCAGACGCCCTTTGGCCATTTCCAGAAAATGCAATCACTGTGGGGATCTTGAGGAAAGCCACGAGCACCCTCAGACTCTGAAGACATTCCTAAAAGACAGGTTCAGAGCAGATGCAGAATTCCTTCCGAGGGCACGGCTCCAAAGGTGGAAGGAAGCAAGATGCACTGATACCAAGATGTGGGTATTCTTAGGAGAGAGACTGTCTTATCATGCTCAGGTGACATCCTGCAGGTGCATCCACCCAGTCCTTGGCCAGGACTTTCTCCTGAGGTGATTATTTCATAGCAGTGTGGGCTGGGAGTCAGTCTCAGGTTCAAGTCCCCATTCCAGCTGTGCAAACTTGGGCAAGTTCCTTAACCTCTCTGAGCCTCAGGAAGATGCAGGGGAGCCGGTACTACCCATCTAGTAGGGTAACGTTAAGTACTGCCCCCAGCCCAGGGTCTGGCACGGGGCGAGTACCCAGTACACATTTATTGCTACCATCGCTGAACCTCACTTGGTGAAGGCAACCCGCACAGACTTCACCTCCAGGGCCACGTTGCTTTGGACGGAGCAAATCTCAGGTTAACGCAATTTTCAGAAACATAGGTACCCAGCATTCAGGTGTGCAAATATCACCTTGATTAAACAGGTTTTCTTCTTCTGGGCCCCCATCAAACACTCCTCCTCAGCAGGCAATCTGGCTTTGCAATAAAAGAGTCGACACCCTCCACGACTCAGAATTATCTCCCAGGAACATCGAGGAGCACTCTAACCTGAGCCTGCTCCTTCCCGAAGGCTCCAGAAAATATACTCCTAAAGGCAGCCTCCATCCGGCAGTCAGGCAGCCGCGCCATCATCAAACCGTCGCAGCCGTGGCCCAGCGAGTAGCAGGGCCACACCCCCGACCCATCTGTGCAGCTCAAACAGCCGAGCCCCGTGCACCTTCCACCATCCACCCCGCGCTTCCCAGAACGAGGTCCAAGTTCACCTGCATTCGAATGTCCCAGCACAGCCGCTAAAGCGCAGATTCACCCGAGACTCAGGGAGTTGGAACGAGCAAGGCTGAGGTCTGGGAACACCCCCGTGACAGCTCCCGGTGTATTCCATGCTTGTGAAAGTAAGGGAATCGCAGCCCCCAGGCTGTTTCATGGCCCTTGCGTACAGGGCTCCTGAAGCTGGAGTTTAATGTCCAAGGACCGATCCTGGGCATCAGAGACTGCCTCTAAACTGCCTCCCGAGTGGGCCACTCGTCCACCGCCCCCTTACACCAGGAGCCCGGCCATCACCACCTCCCGCCTCGGAGGCCACTGCAAACTGCTCCGAACGGGAAGCTGTTCTCGTCTCTCTCTTGCTCCCTAACATTTGATTACAAACATCTTCAAATACAGAACAACTGAAAAGAATCGCACAGCGAACTCCTTTATATTCATCACCTAGATTCTACAATGAAGTTATTAATATTAATAATTTACAATTAATATATTTTAAATATGCTGTATTTGCTTTATCGCATATCGATTTTTTTTTTCCTTAGGAAGATTAGCCCTGAGCTAATATCCATGCCCATCTTCCTCTACGTTATATGTGGGATGCCTGTCACAGCATGGCTTGTCAAGCAGTGCCATGTCCGCACCCGGGATCCGAATTGGCAAACCCCGGGCCACTGAAGTGGAACATGCAAACTTAACCACTGAGCCACCAGACCGACCCTGTCGATTTTTTTGGGGATGCATTTTAAAGTAAGCTGCAGACATCAGAACACTTCCCCCGAAACACTTCAGCAGGCATATTATCAACCAGAATTCAATCTGTTTATGGCTCTTTTTTTTTTCCGGATAAATTTATAGACAATGAAATGTGCAAACCTTAAGTACTTAATGAGTTTGACAAAGACATACAGCGTGTATCCCAATGCTCTATCAAGAGGCAGAACATCATTAGCAGCCCAGAAATTCCCCTCTTGCCCCATTCCAGTCAATCCCCATCCTCACTACCCCAGTTGCAACCAGTGTTTCGATTTTTCACCGTAGATTAGTTATGTCGGTTCTCGAACTTCATACAAACGCAATCATATATATGATGTGCTCTCTTGGGTCCGGCTTCTATTTAGCATAATGGTGTGAGCATAATGTTTGTGACATTCCCCCATGCTGTGTAAATCCACACTTTGATCCTTCTCATCGCTGAATAATGGTCCATTATATGAACATACCACAGTTTGCTATCTTCTCTCCTCTTTTTTTTTTTTTTTTTTTTATTCTATCTTCTCTCCTCTTGACGGACACCTGGCTGTTTCCAGTTGGTGCTATTATGCGAAAAGCTGCTGTAAATATTCAGGTACAAGTTTTTCTGTGGACCTAACATTTTCACTTCTCTTAGGAGTGGCACTGCTGGATCACAGCGTAGACACAGGTTTCATTTTATAAGAAAATGCTAGAACTTCTTCCTAAGTGGCTATGCCACGATATACCCCACAGCCTTGGGAGTTCCAGTTGCTCCCCATCCTCACCAACATTTGGTGGGTGAGTCTTTGTCACTTTGGACATGGTGGGGGGATGTGTGCTGGCCTCTAACTGTGGTTTTCATCTGCATTTCCCTGATGGCTGATGACGCTGAGCACGCGTCCACGGGCTTAGGGACCGTTGATATGTGTCTTCTTTGGTCCAGCATCTGCTCAAAACTGGTGCCCATTTTTAAATTGCCCGTTATTTAAATTTAGTTAAATAAGTAAATCTTTTCCTTTCGAGTCGTTGGAGTTCTTATATATTTTGCATATAAGTTCCTTGGCAGTGTCCCCCAGTGACTTCTCTCCAGGGCAGTCTGACCTGGTCACCCGTCCTTCTCAAAACTCTCCAGGGCTGCCCGACCCACTTAGGAATAAAAGCCAAGTCTTCACCTCAGCCTACAAGACTGATGTGATGCGGCCTCTTATATAAATTTGATCACACCTCCTGCTGGCCTTGCCCTCACTCACTCTACTCTAGCCATCAACGTGCCAAGCCAGCTCCTGCCCCAGGGCCTTTGCACATCCCACACTCACTCTTCAGAATGCTCTTCCCCAGACATCCTCCAGGCTTATGCTCTCACTCCGTCCAGCCCCCTACTTAAATGTCATCTCCTCACCCATCTAAATAGCGTCCCCACTCTCACCACCCAGCCATCCCTCTCCAGCCCCTCTCCTGAGTTATTTTTCCTCTTGGCATAGACAGTGCCAACACGGCATGATCTGTGAACTCGCCTGTCTGCTGCATCTCTCTCTCATAGAATGCCAGCTCCCTGAGGGCGGGGACTTTGTTTTGCGAGCTGGAGAGACCCAGTCCAACATCTCAGTTATGGCACACCGTTTTTTAAGCCAAAGAGCCTCAGTTTTACCAGTTAGAAGCACGAACAAGTTACTCAACTTCTCTCAGCCCAGTTCCCCGCTTTGTAAAACGGGCCTTGAGAGGATAAAGAAGTTAGCACAGGGAGATTATTCAGAACTCGGCTCGGCTGCCACAGACACTCACTCACTCAGAGCTAAGGCAGCAGCCGCAGCCCTGGACCATGGTAAGCAGCTAATAAATATTCATTGACTGACTAAATGAATAGTTCGCGTATGTACAATATTTGTATTGTCTCTTTACTGTGTATAATATATCATAATTTTCCTCAAGTCGAGGGACTTTCACGTCCAGAAGCTACTTTCTCCTGAGATGGGTTTACACCCGTACAGCTGCGCTGCGGGGGCGGGAAGGCGGTGGGTACCGTGTCTGCGTTCCACATGAGCAAACCAGGACCCACGTGGTGACGTGACTCTAGTCACAGCCGACCTGGAGAAAGGGCTGGAACCAGCACTCTGGTCCTTCCTAATGCTCCGTGAGGTTCCGGCATGTCCACCGGGCAGCTAATCTCTCCACCTCGCCTGCCCTTCCCTCCCAAAGCCACACGATCTAAGAGGACACGCACCGCCTTCATCCTGGATACTTTTCTGGCTCAAAAAGGGACTGAAGAAGTACCTGTGCCCCCAGGTTCACGGCAGCATCACTCACATAACCAAAAGGTAGAAGCAACCGGAAGCGTCCATCGATTGATGGATGAATGGACAGACAAAACGTGGTCCATGCACACAACGGAATATTACTCAGCCTGAGAAAGGAAGGAAATTCTGACACAGGCGACAACATGGATGAACCTTGAGGATATCACGCTGAGTGAAATAAGCCAGTCATGACAAGACAATACTATATGATTCCACTTATACGAGGTACCCGGAGCAGTCAAATTCACAGAGACACAGAGAATGGTGACTGCCAGGGCCTGGGGGCAGCAAGGGATGGGGAGCCATCGTTCAAGGGGCATGGAGTTTCATTTTGCAAGATGAAAAGACTTCGGGATATGGATGGCAGTGATGGTTGGGTAAGAATATGAAAGTATCTAAGACCACTGAAATGTACACTTAAAAACAGATCAGATGGTAAATTTTGTTATGTGTGTTTTGTCACAATTACTAATAATTTTTTTCAAAAAGAGCTGAGCCGACATGGATTTCACCTCTAAATGGCCAACGCGTCAACTCGCTTCAGCCCACTGGGACGAGCAGAAGTTCTCTTAGCAGCCGGTGTAACTTCAAGCCTACTCAGTCACTCCCCCACCCCTCCTATTTCTCCATTCTCATTTCCAGTATCTTCTAGCCAAACCTTATCAATGAGACCAAAAAATTCACAGTAGCTCCATTAGCCGCTAATCTCCTGAACGCCAAGATCAAAGGCACAATGTTCAAAGGCACAAAACAGCTGGGACGTTCTGCCACGAGCCAGAGGGTGCCCCCATGCTGGCCCTCCCAGCCGCCTGCTCGCGTGGCTTCTCCAAGGCAGAGAACGGAGAACCAGACCCTCAGAGTTCCTCTGACTTCATGAAGCCAGGCTGCAAATGAGGAATGGCAGAGCTCTGGCTTCCGCCCCAGGACACAGCTGCAGCTCCCCTCCCATTCCACTGACCAGCCAGGTGCTTTGGTGAAGGCAGACGGGGGCCTCCAACGCAAACCAGCAGTGACATCCATTCTAATGGCCTCAGCGCAACGTGTGAGGGTTTTTTCTTCTGTTTCCAGTGCAGGCCTAATTTGCTTGATGTGGATCTTTGTTCGGAACCAATAGCTCCTTTTCCACACACGGAATGAACAGCAGAGCAGTTCCCTGGCCATGTTCCTCTCAGCCTCCATCCTTGGCTCTCTGCCCACCCCAATGACTGTCTCTCTCTGAAACACCTTCTCACCGTACAGAAAGCCCAGCTCTCGTCTCGCCTGGCATGGCAGACCCTGCCGCCATCCGCCCACCTCCTCTCTCTCCTTCCTCCACACTGGCCTTCTCACCCTCAGCACTACTGACATTCGGGGCCGGCTCATTCTTTGTGGTGGGGGCTGTCCTGGGCACTGCAGGATGTTTAGCGACATCCCTGGTCTCCACTCACTAGATCCCAGTAGCAGCTCCCACCCGCCAAACCCAAAACGTCCCCCCGGCACTGCCCAATGTCCTGCGGGCAAAACCGCCTGTGGTTCAGAACCATTGTTCCAGAGTCTAGGAGCTTCAGGAAGGCCCCTGGCCGCCCAGCCGAGAATCAGATTTCCCAGCCTGGTCCCAGCCAACGACCCACCGACGTGGGAGTACACACAGCGGGCTCCCTTGTCCACTGCACCATCCCACGGTGCAGGGCGATCCAGGGCCCAGAGTCCCCTCCCCACCACAGGTCAGGTGAGGCCAGGTCTCATTGGGACCACGCCCTCGCCGGGCGGTCACCCCTCATCTAGACTGCTTCCCTCCCTCCCCTCAGGATTTTCTCCTCTTTAGGGTTGAACTGTGCCCCCCAAAAAGATATGCTGACATCCTAACCCCCAGTACTTCCGAACGTGACCTGATTTGGAAATAGGGCTGTTGCAGACGCGAGTATTTAAGATGAGGTCATACTGGAGCAGGATGGGCCCCTAACGCAATATGACTGGTGCCCTAGAAGAAGAGAAAAGACACAGACACACATGGAGAAGGCCGTGTGATGACAGAGGCAGAGACCAGAGTGACGCAGCTACGAGCCAGGGAGCACCGAGGATGGCGGCAACCTCTGGAAGCCGGCGAGGCCAGAAAGAAGGAGCCCCTCCGGGTTTCAGGGGGAGCGGGGCCTTGCCCACCCTGATCTTGGCTTCTAACCTCCAGACTGTGAGACAAGGCACTTCTGTAGTTACAAGCCACCCAGTGCGTGGTGCTGTCACACAGCCTTAGGCAACTAACCCACACCCAATCCCTGCATCAGGCTCTGCTTCAGGGAAGCCATCCACAGACACCTGGCCTTCCCACTGCGAGAGCATCAACTCCAGGGCAAGCCTGAGATGGGAGACAGGAGGCCACTCTTCCCTCACTCAATTTCCACAAGCCTTTCTTTGTGTGAGAAGGAAGGAAGGAAAGGAAGAAGGGAGGGAAGGAAGAAGGAAATTCACTTTGGGGAATCCTTCCTTCCTTCCATCCTTCATTCATTCAACAAACAGTACTGAGCACGACCACACGCCAAGTGCTGTTCTAGATGCTGGGAAGACAGAAGTAAATAAAATAGACAAAAACCTCTGCCCTCATGGGGTTTACATACTAGCAGGGGAGACAGACAGTCAAATGTACGGCCTACGGGATGATGATAAGTGCCATGGAGAACAATAAAGCAGGAGAAGGGGACATGGGGGGCCCAGAGCGGGGGGGCTGCCATGTAAGCAGAATGATGCTGCAGATACTGCTTCCGGGGTCAGCTACGGATGCTCCCACGGTCCCGCTCCGGCATGGTCTCAGCGCAGGCAGGCAGCAGCACACCTGGCCTCTTTCTTCTGCCCGAGCCCTTCTGTGGGGTTGTGGGAGCCCACCTGGCCCGCGTGCAAGGGTGGAGGCCACGCTCCAGCAGAATGACAGTCTGCCCTCCCCCACTGCCGGAACGGCGACCTTAAGAAACACTGTTGACTGCTGAACTTCCCTCATTCCCTGTCTCCTCCTCACCCCCTCATGCCTCATTCCTGGGGTCACCCCCTAAATCAACTACCTGCACCCAGGTCCTTGCGTCAGCCTCAGATTTCAGGAGAACCAAACTACGGCACACATGCCAGGAGGGCTTTGCTGGTGACATTTCCACCAAGACCTAAAGGAGGTCAGGGATGGGGATGTCCAGAGTGTCTGTCTGTCCAGGGCCTTGCACCAACGTGAAGAATGGAGCTTGGCCATAGAGAATCTATTTGGTCGAGTGGGTCTCCCTCTTTCGACTCTAAGTTTCTTGACAGTTGAAAACCCAGTGATATCAAATATCAAAGAAGATACATGGACACCATCCAACAGAACCCGATCACGTGATGGGAGGCAGGATTGGGAACTATAGCAGACGCTGCCAACACCTCTCCCACCACCTCCTGGCCATGACCACTTCAGTGCACACAGGCCCACATCCCGATGCCGGCAAATGCACTTTATTGCATCTGTGGAGGTCCAAGGTCTCTTTATCGGCCAGTGTAACAGGCCAGAAAAGCCAGGGGATGAAGCTCCCCATCTCCCAACTGCGCTCATTCAATGGCTGATAGGAGCTGGTGTATAAACGCCCCAGCTCCCTCACTCTTGGGGTGGAAAGACTCTCAGGCGTGTGTCTGACGCTGGCTCCCTGTTTCCCCAGCACGTTTCAGCTCCAGTCACCCATAGCGGTAGCCGGCCTGATAAGCCATCCTTTACATGACTTTCGCATTCCGGCCTGGTGTTTCTTCTAAGTCATCTTCCTAATAAACGCCTTCCCTTGCCTTGGGGTCTTCTTCTTGGGGAATCCAAACTAAGAGAGGGATAAATCTCCTATCTTTGATGGTGTGTATAGACATAGAGACATACACACACACACACACACACTCTCTGACAGTGGAGCAGCCCCTCCAGACCTCATGTTAAAAACCTAACTTCCAAACGTGACACTGGATCATCAAATCCTAGGCCAGTAGAACTCAGCTCTGAGAAGCACCTAGGTGTGTTTGATGCAAAATTATCCCACCTGCATTACACAGGACTGTGGTCCCCAGCATGGTTGGGCTAGACCAGCCTCCAACTGGCTGGGTCTTTCCCTTCCCTGGGGCTCCCACCACATCCTTGCATCCACAGTGGGTGCACTGTCATCTTCCAGCCCACTGATCCCCAACGGAGGGACGGCCCACTGGAGAGAGAGCCCGTCCGTGGGTGGCTTCCCACGCAGCCAATTGCATGTCCCCGGGCTGGAAATGGGAGGGAAGCCAATCTCACAATTTGCCTGAAAAACATCCCTCTATCATCCTGTTCTTCAGCCCTCATTTTATTTTTCCCAAATCAATTTCCCAAAGTCAAAATGACTGATAGCTTCGTACCCCGGACAATCACTGTCCTTATTAAATAACCCGGCATCAATGACAAAAAAGCTCCCAGGTTGGAGGTGGGTACATGAATCTATACATGTGATAAAATTTCATAGAACTACACACACGAGTGCACGTGCACACCCACATACAGCGGTGCATGTAAAAACCAGTGAAAACTGAAAAGAGTATGTAGTCTAGCTGCCAGCGTCAATTTCCTGGTCCCACTAATGTACTCTGGTCCTGTAAGATTCATCACTGGGGTTGATGGATACAGAATACACAGGAACTCTCCGTACTGTTTTTGCAACTCATGCGTCAAAAATTATTTCAAAATAAAAAAGTTTTCAAAATGCAAAAAATTTTAAACAGTAAATAAAAATCATTTCTTTCAAAAGCTTCAGAGACACCACCCACCCACCCCTTACCTGAGAACTAGGGATCAGCGCCTTCCACCAGTGGCCGCCCTTGACCAGGTCCACCTCGCACAGAGGCACAGACACCTTCCCGATGACGCAGTGGCGTGAGAATTTATCAAAATCTACCACGGTTAGAAGCAGCGTCCGCCGCTGCGCCTCGAGGAAGGGGATCTCGAAGGTGTAGCGCTCCTCGAACACGGGCTTCTGGGTCTTGCGTTTGACCCCCGTCTGCTTCGAGTTCTTCTGGTCCGGCAGGAGGCAGATCTTGACGTAGGGGTTGGAGTGCGCCATGTCCTGGCGCGAGCCGTCGTGGGAGATGGGGGGCGGCAGGTCCCTGGCCTCGATGACCCGCACCGTCAGGTGGTTGTGCAGCAGGTCGTACTGGGTGCTGAAATGCAGCATGCCCAGCTGGTACTTGGACAAGATCTCCTCATCGGTCAGGAAGTCCACGTCGTCGCTGTTGGAGTCAAGGGAGTACAGCCGGGGCTCGAACTTTCTGAAATAATCGTCCGGGGTATAGGTCCGTCTGAGCACCGAGGGCTGGATGGGCTCCTTCTTGGCGCTGAGAACGCCAAACTCGATGGGTTTAATATCAATGAGCGGGGAGCTGGGTCGTCTGGACTCGAGACCTAAACGGCCACCAGAAATAAGAAATTAACACCGCCGCGTATGGGACCAGACCTGGGCCGCTTTGTGAGATAGGCCCCATTTCCCAGATTCTCACATCGTTCACTCTGCTTCCTAATGCTCTTCACCACCTGGTCTCCACACTCTGAAATCCTCTCAGTTATCCTGAGAGGCAGCAGGGTGGCATTCTCGGCTCCATCCGCATCAGCACGGCAGCTAAGCGCCAGGCGCTGTTGTAAATGCACGGCGTACATCAAGTCATCTAATCTTCACCAGATGTTAGAGAATAACTGTATCCCCATTTTACAGATGAGGAAACAGACAGTTTAAGTAAGCAACTCACTAAAGGTCAGACAACTAGTAAGAGGAGGAGCCAGGAGTCGAGCCCAGCCTGTCCGGCCCCAGAGCCTGGCTCTAACCATTACCCTGTATTGCCTCCACTTTCAGAGTGTGGACTCAGGGCCCAGAGTGCCTGGGTCAAACTGCATCTCGGCTCCTTACAGGTGAGCCATGTGACTCTGGGCACATTCTTTAGACTCTCTGGGACTCGGTTTCCCCATCTGTAAAAGGGAGTCCATAAGAGCACCCACCTCAAAGACCGTGGTGAAGATTGACTGAGCAAACGCACGGAGAGGGGTCGGCACAGAGCGCGCACGTGGTAAGAACCCGCTAGATGGGAACTCTCGTACTTCTTCAAGGATCATATGAAGACCTCATCACTTAGGGGGTTCCTCTCTCCTCCATCAACCAGCAGAGCTCACTGCTCCCATCATTCTAATCTTTGCTCATGCCTCTATTCTAGAAACGAGCCCTTGGCATTCTTTTTTTTTTAAACCACTTAATTGAAGCACGATTGATATGCAAAAAGCTGTACATATTTAATACATACAACTTGATGAGGCTGGAGGTAAGTGTGCCCCCATGAAACCACCACCACAGTCTGCATAGACCTACCCAACGCCTTCGAAAGTTTCCTCCTGCCTTTTTTATTTAATTAACTTTTTGTGTGTGATAAGAACACAAGATCTACTCTTCGCAAATTTTTAAGAATACAAGACAGTATTGTTAACTTTATGCGCGATGCTGCAGAGTAGATCTCTAGAATGTATTCATCTCACATATCTGAAACCGACACCCCCCCCACCCCGTTCCTACTGCCCGCTGGGAACCACATTCTGCCCCTATGAGTCTGACTATCAGATTCCTCATATTAGTGGGATGTGTAGTATTTATTCCTTCTTGGTATTCTTGTGAATTGCCCAAATAACTTGACTAAAATCATGAGAGCTTCGCCTGGTGCACGGTAACCACTCTGATCACTGTGTGCTAAATAGAAATCACCTGCGTACAGAACTGGGCACGAGACTCAGGAACCATCTAGACCAGCGCTATCCAACTGAAATAAAACGCGAGCCAGAAATACAAGCCACAGAGGTCACTTGACATTTTCCAGTGGCGACAACTTTTTAAAAGTGCAAAGATGACAGGTGAAATTAATTTTAATATTTTCTTTAACCTAATATATCCAAAATATTCTCATTCCAACATGTAATCCATAGAAAAACACTTCAGTGAGACACTTTAAATCATCTTTTTTTCACACTGGCTTCAAAATCCAGTGTGTATGTGACACATACAGCACATCTCCATTCGGCCCAGCCCCATGTAAATGCTCGGCCGCCACATGCGGCTGGTGGCCGCTGTAGCGGGCAGCACAGGTCAAGACCAGCCCTCTCATCTTACAAATGGAAAGGCTGGGGCCTGGAGAAGGCCGACATCCCCTCTGTTTCACTATCTTAAGCCCCTGAGCTTTTCTCTACTTCCTTTTTCTTCCCCATCTACTCCCAGGAAAGATCAGACACCGAATTTCCACCTGGGTGGATTTGTTTCATGAATTTTAAGCTTTTTCCCTCTGTTAAGCAAATTTCAGACATCAGCTGAATGAGGGAGCAAAGAAACTCTAGGGGAGTGAGAGGAGGGTGGGAGTCTTCAGGCTTTTTACTTTCTCCTCCCCACCAAATCACATCATTGGGTCAAACACATACGCTATACATCAGAGGGGACAAACTAGGGGGCCTAGGGCCAAATTCGACCCATAGATACATTTTATTTGGGTTTAAAGTAAGGAAGTTTCCTATAAAAGCCCAGATTGCCAGTTTCTTTTTAGAAAGATGAGGCAACACTGGGCCCACAATCCCACATGGCTAGAGCTGAGTGGCAGCGGCCCCCTTCTAACAGGGTATTAGCTTTGCAATTGGCCACAGTCCCCACCCTGCCCTAGTACCCTCTCAAGGCTGAGAGTCAGCTGCCATTTATTACTGCATTAGGGCGACATTTATCTCTATCCAGCACTCTGCACTCAGTCACCGACACAATCCACCTGGCCCCTGAAGTCACTTGAATCTGCAAGCCCTGCTGTATAACGTGGTGACACTCGCCTTTCGGGGTCTGAAATGATACATGCTGACGATGTCAATCAACTGAGCCAATTCAAGGAAACGTGTGATCAGTAAAAACAAAAATCTATCAAAAATGACTGCTTCTGAGTGAACTCAGCAATCAGGTGCGATGCACTCCTGTCACATTGTCATTATCTCTCTGTTCTCTTGTCTCCTGGACTGTCGCCCCACTTCGACTCCTCCCCAGAGACGGCCCTGTCCTTCACATCTTTCTTTGGGGACACCGCTGACTGTCTGGGAAAGCCAGCTCTCTTCCCTTGTCCTGGGGACCCAGCTAATGGGATTTAATCCACGGACTCTGAATGGCGGCTAAGCCTCCAAGCTTTAACGACCCGGGACAGCCCAGACAGTCACGGCAGAGACACTCACTTGAAATCCTCCGGGTCAGGCTGTGCGTGGACTTAGATGTGTCCGAGGATGAGCATCTCCGATCGGGGGAGCTGGTCCGTGGAGTCAGAGGGACTTCGCTGGCTGTGTGGACGGAGTCCCCGTCCTTGTCACTGCTCCGGCTAGCCATCCTAGAGGAGGAAGAATGTCTCAAGGATTGTCAAAGAATCCCCAGGGACTGGCATCTCTGCCCTTGGGGGACAGACCCAGTTTACACAACTTGGATTCAAACAACGCAAATCTGAAATAGTGTGGTAGCCTGAAACTCTCAGTAACGCTTGCATTTTGCACAAAATATGAAATGACATGAATGGATATGAATGAAGATTCCCCCAGACAGAACAATCTGTCAATAATTTGCCTAAGGGCAAAGCTGGGGCCATGGGGAGGACTCTGTAAACCTATTTAGGATATTGCCACACGGGGGCGCCACCTTGGTGAAGACAGAGGAGACCTGTCAACGCCGAGTCTGGAAGGAACCACGTGGCTGTTTATATGCACCCGACTTCTGCAAGTGGCTTTTGGTGCGAATTGTCCTGCTGTTTCAACAGCCGCTGTGTCTATAACTTACATCTTTTAAAAAATACCCTACGGCAATGTCATTCAAGCGTTCTTTGAATGGCAGGGCAATGGCTACAAAAACGCCCTGAGAAGCAATGATTTAAGAACAATAGTTCGATGTGAAGAAAGAGCTATGAACTAGCAGCAGCCGTGGTTCAATGTGGCCCCCAGTGAGGATGAGAAACGCTGACAACATGGAAAGCACCGTGGGGGTGGGGTGGGGTAGTAATTAAGAGCACGGTGTCTGGGTTTGATCCCTGGCTGTGTGACCTTGGGCGAGTCCCTTCCTCTCTCTGTGCCTCTGTCTCGCTGACTGTAAAATGGGAATAACAGTACCTACCTTATATGCCTGCTGAGAACACTGAATGGGTTAACACAGAGAAGATGCTCGCAACAGGGCCTGCTCTGTCTAGGTAGGCGCACGATGCATTTTAGCTGATGCTGTTACTACAACGGTGGCTTCCAGACGCCCCGATGCTCATAAAGCTAGGTAGGGATGCCAGGGGGAGGGGAAGGGTGGGGGAACAGACGCCGGCGATGCGGCCGTGAGGGAGGCTGCTGCCCACGGCCCCGTCAGCTGTCACAGCTGTAGACTGATACCTTGCGTGACTGCATCCCCCAACTTAACATTCAAGCCCGCGAGGAAACTAGTCCTGAAAAACGCAAGTTTCGAATCCCACGAGGTCTTCAGATGCATCCCGTGCATGAAATGAGACTGATCTAATGTTCTTGCAAAGCGATGTCAGGGTCACAGCCAGGACAAGCCCCAGCATGTGAGACAGGGGGGCCATGCCCAGGCCTGGCTTAGCTCCTGCTCCTGCTCTGAAAGAGGTGAATGTGGCAGATGGGGGGAGGAGCAGGGGGCACAGAAACGGGGTCAGACTGTATCAATCATTCCTCTCTCTCCCTTACATGCAAGCAGCAGCATCTCCCAAGGGAGGCAGGGCCAGAACGCTCTGGCCACTGGGGCACCATGTCCACCTGTGTGTTTCCCGGCTGCCACACCTCACTGCGGCAGCCGCCTCCACCTCTGAAGCCCCATCGGTCTTCGGGCATCAGCTCAAAGGCCACCGCCTCCGGAAGCCTTGGCTGAGTCCTCTCAGGCCCAGTACCACGTATGCCCGAGCCGCCCCGGCCTCCTCTGCAGGCCCCGCACCGCCCTGCCCCTCTTGCGACAAGCCGAGGCACGCTGTTCCCTCTGACCAGCGTGTTCTTCTGTCCCCTTCACGGGTCTGGTCCCTTCTCATCATTCAGGTCTCGGCTTCATCTCCCAGCCCGTCAGCCCTTATCCCTGCACCCTCCTTATTTCCTTTTCAACACTGCACTCAACGCATCTTTGGTCGTGTCTCACTGCTCATCTTCTGCATCCGACACTAAGCCGGGCTGCGTGCGGGCAGGGCAGTGTCTGTCTCCTTCACGACCGCCGACCTTGCCCCAGCTCGGCCACTCACACGTTTGGGGTGCTCCACATTGATGTTCCCAATGAGTGAATGAACAAAGCCTTCCTGTGGTGCACATCTGATGCGCCTTGTGTCACGAGGATCCGAGCGCGCATTTTGTCCGCACCACCCCCCCACCCCCAGCAGGGCACACTTCATCATGGTGGGGTCTGTACTTATTATTATTGAAGGTACCAGATGCCAGGCAGCTACGATGTGCCAGGCACTGCGCTAAATGCTCCGTAGGAAACATCTCATTCCATCCTGAAAACAATCCAGGAATTACTTGTCATTAACCGCCCCGCCCGCTTCGCAGATGGGGAAATGGAAGCTCCGGGGCAGGGGGAGGGGAGGATGAGGAATTACTTTGCACCACTGTTAAACGGGAGAACCCCAACTGGATCCAGCAATTCCAGACTCCAGATCGCATGGTCCACCCTACTGAGCTGGGCATCCCCTGCGAGGCCAGTAGGAGCTCTGCACACAGTAGGTACTCAACACGTGCTTACTGAACAAACCAATAATCTGACTTTAACTCACTCTTCACTGAGGGTCTTTCCGGCATTGCTACAAAAGGAGCCAGTCAGATTGCACAGCATTCCTGACCTTCACCAGCCCAGCCCAGCCAAGGAAAGCGGGGGACCCACAGGAAGGACAATTCATGGTGTGACAAGTAATGGCGTGTCCCCCAAAATCACACACACAAAGGGCCAGCTCAGCTGCCACATGCCGCCCTGCAGAGAGGTGTGCCCTGTGGTTCTTGGCTCAAATGTCACGGTAGGAATAGTACTGCAAAGCCTGTACACTTGACATTTCTCCTCCCTGCCTGTTTGATAACATACAACTGCCCACTTGGTAAATAAATCTGGGGAAAGCACAAGCTGTAAATTTGCTTTTTGAATGATTTAAATCTGCCACCCCTTTACAGATTTCTTGTAACATTTTGCATTATGTTGAGTGCCAAAAATGTGCCAAGTACTGCCCGGGATTTAAGGGAGACGTGGTTCATCTTGGGAAGCATAAAGGTCATGTACAGCCGTTCAGGCTGTAGACTGCACATCTCTGGGTGGTACCATTTATCATGGCTGTGGGAATGGCACCTCCTGGAGTTGTGCAGTGTGTTGGCCCTGCTGGGAAGGTTCCAGCCCATTTCTCTGCTTGTGATAAAACCAAAAGAAGTGGTTTCCCATTGGGTCTCAACCCCTTGTCCCCAGAAAGAGTCTGCTGTTTGCACAAAGGGTGCAATTGTCCTCCAATCCAGTGTGAGGATCTAGGCCACGCGTCTGTAACACTCCACATCTGGGAATCCAGGGGAAAACACGGACCTGACTGATCTTCAGGGTCCATCCGGGGGTGTCCACTGGTTCAGGAAAAAACCCATATTCCCTAACCTGGCACTGAGGACCCCACAGGACCTAAGCTGGCAGGCCCATTTTCCATCATTCCCCCAACTCCTCTTAGATGTGGTGTCCATTTGTGGTGCCTGCCCGGCCTGGGTCCACTCCCCCCTCTCTGCTCACAGAACCCAAACTGTCTTTTACAAACGTCAGCCAACGACAGGCCGACCCCGCTCCTGGCCCTGTAACTGAAGTGTTCCTGGAGCACAGCCACCCCCGTTCATTGTGTCTCGTCTATGGCTGCTTTCTCACGATGACAGAAGAGAGTCGTTGCAACAGAGAAGAGCCTCACGAGGCTAAAATATTTACTGTCTGGCCCTCTACAGAGAAAGTTTGCCAACCCCGGGTCTCCTAGCTTAGCCCATGTGTTTTATGGGGGAGTGACCCTTCCCCTGGTTCCAGAGTGGTCAGGCAACCCAGGCACCATTCGAGCATCACTTTCTCCAAGCAAAAGTGACTGGCTCACATGACCGGCACATGACGCAAGCCAGGGCAATGAGAGCCTTTCCTGGTGTCTTTGCTGCTGTTAAGAGCGAGGCAAAGAAGAAAGCAAGCCTAAGAATGAGGCCAATACAGAAGAAAGAGAAAGAGAGAGAGAGAGAGAGCATGCATGCCTGTGACATCATTTGAGTTCCTGGATCCAGCTATGCCTGAAACCATCATCCCTGGATTCTTCTGTAACAAGACTCAATGCAGGACTGTCATATGAGTGTGAAGGGGATGCATGCACAACTCTAGGTAGTGACTGGACTTACATATCTACCTTCTATACTGGATTTAAAATCCCCTGAGCATGGTAATGGGACTCTATCTAGCTTTGTGCATCCCACAGTGCCAGGCACACAGGGTGTACTAGAGACATGACTAAAGAAACTGAGATTAACTTTCCAGCCAGACGATTGGTGCTTGCAGGATTCAATTTCTGCCTGTAGCTCAGTCAGTCAGCCAACAACTATTTTTCAAAGTGAACAAGACAGATAAAACCTTGCCCTCACAGAGCTGGCATCCTTCTGAGCATGGCTTGAAAGATACCAGACGGGCTGAGCCAACCTCCCCAAGTCGGGCTCCGAAAAATGGGAATGACCCCTGGATTAATGAGTTGGTTTCACCAAACCTCTCAACTCTATGCACACCTGTGGGATGCAGGCTACCATCTATGAATGATGGAAGAGTTGCTTCGGGTTGCCTTTATATCAGTTGAATGAATTGCGATCAATACCTGATATTGATAAAAATGGATATTTACTACTGCGCTAAGCATGTTATGTACATATCCCATTATCGTTAATAACGACCCTATACAATAAGTTCTATCACTGTTCCCACTTTACAGATGCGAAAACTGAGACCAAACAGCCTAAGAAGAATTCCTTACATTTATGACTGCCAACAAAGTGTCAAGCATTCCTAAGGGCTTTCCCATATCCGAATTCCTGCAATCACCACAAGGACCCGATGATAAATACTGTTCTTTTTATAGTCCCCATGTTAACAGATGGGAAGTTAAGGCACAGAGAGACCAAGCAACTTGACCAAGGTCATAGAACTAGAAAAAAGGAGGAGAAATAAGATGTGAGCTCACGTAGCCTGACCCAGAGCCATTCTGCTACGGAAATATTTGATACTTGCTTCTAAGAAAAGGATCGCGGCGTGACCCCCGACTAGGAGGGAAAGAAGGGGTGCCAGAGGCCCATGGACTCTCAGTGCAAGGATTTAGCTGAGACAGTGCGGGGTCCCCGCCGAGGCTGTAGCTGTGAGCCCCTGCACTGTCCCCTCCCTCTCTGGGCTTCCCTCTGCGTATCGTGGGAAGTTACACTGGGTGACTCCCAGGCCCCGGCCTCTGGACTCCACGCAGACTCTCTGGCCACGCTCCCCTCCCAGGAACAGAGAGGTGGACCAGACACGTGCCTGAGAAGCTTCAAAACTGCATTCCCAAAATATCCGAGCGACTGGCAGATGGAGATGTTGCATGCAGGCGCGGGAGGAGAATGACTTGGAAATAAAATGAAAGATGCCAGAGAGAACATAAACAGCGTTGGAGGACAGGATGGAGCCTGGAGGTGCTTCTCTGCTTCCCTGTTCCTGAGGTTCTTGCTCAGACCAGCAAAGAGGCTCTTGTCTGTTCTTTCCATCCACCCATCCATGCAACAAATACTTTTCGAGCATCTCCTAAGGACCAGGCGCTGGACCAGGTGCCAGGACAATCTGTCACACGGACTTGGACGGACACCTTTAGAAGCTGGACATCCCTTGAAGAATATAGATGCTCACAGAGCTCTTTTTCCATTTGGAAAGACACTCAATGTGATCACAAGTGCCCACACGCTCAGCATCACCCAGCTCCCATCTCAGGAGGCCCGACGTGAAATAGCTGAACTACAGCCCCGCCGCCAGCTGGTCTCGCCAGCCTGCCAAACAAAATGAGAGGCACAGAGCACGGCCCCGCCCGCAGCGGAGGGGTCAACAGAAACTCGGCCTTTCCCTCTTTCCCACCCGAAATCCTCCCTCCCACAGGCCCGGACCCCCTCCCAGCAACCGAGCACAGAAAGGTCTTGGGATCGCCTTCCAGAAAGTTCAGAGCGGTTTTACTTACAGCCACGGAGGCGTCTGGGCAGGAAAAGGTCCCAAAATTTCCACTTCATCCTCGCTCGACTGGCAGCAGCTGGATTCACAGCACTTCTGACAGCAGCGGTGGCAAGTCCACCTGCATAGCAGCACGTCGGAGATTCTAGAAAGAAAACCCTGAGGCCAAGGCGGGAGGTGGGCAGGGGAGAGGGGTGGGGGGGTAAAGGAGGGCAGAGAGGAGGAGGAGGAAAAAAACACCCAAAATTATAATGAGCCGACGCCCCCCGCCATCCAGGGGCTCTGTCTCCACCGTGAACACAGAGCAAAATGTTTTCTATTTCTGTTTACCAACTGCTGGCATGAGGATGGCAAACACCAACTCGTGGGAGCCACTAACAGAGAGCAAAACATTTACAGGTATTTTCTCCTGTAGTTTCTGGGAACGTCTTTCTTGACATGTGGGTGGGTTGTCTACAACACCGTGAGGGCCAGACAATATGTTCTCAAAACACAATGGATATGACTCTGTCTTCTTGAAAGCCAAGCAAAAATCTTTTAAAACCATCATCTCTGGGATACGAATGTAAACAGACATAATCAAGCAGAATAAGTAGGGCTGGGGAGGAAACCCATCTCTGGGACCAGCATCTCTTCACGGGGATCTCCCTTCCACAGAAAGACCTCGCAACGGTGCTGTTATCAACATCTGGTGATTGTTTAAAATTCCACCTCCCCACAGCCCCACAGAAGACTCCAAAACGAAAGGCAAGCATTTCTTGGTTTGAAACCAGACCAAACGGACCACTGAATTCACCCACCTTGTTTAACGGTTCCAACTGCCCTTTTAGAGATCCACGATGAAGCCAGGGGCGCAGGGGGTGGGGGGATCACAAAAAAGAGAGAGACAAGACCAGTTTAGCAATATTCCAGCAACTCAAAAAAGAAAACAGAAAGAAAAGGGACAAAAAAGCCCTCCTCTTTCCACTTACCATCGTGGGAAGGGAGCTGACTTCCTAGCAAGGTGTTGCTATTCCCAGGGCTGCTGGTAGGCTCCTGGCTAACCAACACCGAATAAATGGGAAACTTGAGCATTTCGATCTGCTTTGCACCGTATGCTGTTATGAATCAGCCCGGGTGGATAGACAGTCAAGCTATCCAACGCAGCCACACTTCAGAAGACAAACCTTCCTCTACAGAAACAGCCAGGAAGCCCACCCAGAGGGACGCGCTCAGCAACACACAGGCAGGCACAGAGGGGATGTGACTCGGCACCCCCACCCTCTTGGAGGCCCTACCTTCCAATTCTGCTCCAATGGTGACGGTAGGGAGCTTCATATGATCACCCACAAATAGAGGGAGCCGAAAAGGAAGCCTTAACTGGTCCTGGGGGAGGAGGGAGGGGCTTCCTCCCTTCTTCGGCCCCACCCCCCACCCCATCGTCTTTTCGCAGGATCCCAAGGCACAGGCTCCCTCCTTCTCTTCCAGGCCAGGGTCTCGAAGGCTTTCCAAGTGGGCCCAGTAAACCAGGTGGGTTAGGAGGGGGTCCCACATCCCAGCCTGGGACATGTCCCAGAGAGGAACGGAGGTGGGGTTCAAACTCAGAACTTTGAATCAAGAGGGAGCAAGTTAGGGTCTTTTTCGATTCTCTTGCAAGGAGGAGAAAGTCTTCATTTGGTACCATTGCATTTAACATCTTTCTACCACTTGCAAATCTCTCTACCCTTCCTTCCTTTTTAAACAGAGAGCAGACCCCCCCTCGGAGCCATGGAGATAGCTCCATCCAGCTAAAATCTAATAAAGTGGCATTTATTCTCATTGTGTTTATTTTTCCAATTGCCTTCTGTTTATATCAAGTGATCCTAATTTTCTATTACGGTAGTGACATAAAGTTTTCCTTTTCATATGATTTCTTAAAGTTAAAAAAAAGTGACTCCATTTACAGAAAAAATATTAAGTAAGTAACAGTACAGGTGGTACAAAGCTCGTGAAAAAGCCAAAGTCCTTGAAGCCGTAAGGGAGTGACTGCAGCTTGGGAAGCGAAATCTCAAAACTCTTCCAAACGGAAACTCAAACCATACACAGAGCAAGAAAGTGTGGGGGGCCATGCAAAGAGCTGAGCGGGCAGGCGCTAGTTCCGGCCTCCCCAGCAGCCAATCGTGCAACTTGAGCAAGTCAGGGGGCCACTCTGAGCCTCGGTTACCTCTTTTCTTTAGTGGAAGGGCTAAGCTAGGACACTGACTATGAAAATGCTGGTGTGCTGACCAGCTGCAAAATATCTGCACCCTTTCTGTGGCTTATGAGAACAAGGAGGCTGTCAAGTCCAGTTGGAACCTACCAGGCACCAGGGACTGTCCTGGCTGATACAGGAGTGAAGAGAGCAGCAAACAGCCATGCCCTCGTGGGGCTTCCATGAGCAAGTGCTAAGAGAAAGGACAAGGATAAAGGGACGCTAATTCACAATCCATGCCCATTCTTTTCATCTGGGGAGGCATTTCCCGAGTACTTGGTGATTTGGAGAACCATTTATAAGACCACGATGAGCAGAGACAAGACCACCTGCGGACCTCCACTGAGGACCAACCATCCAGCTTTCTCAAGGCCCAGTACAAGATGAGTGTCAGGAGGCAAAGAGAAGCCAAGGAAGATGAAGAGGAAAGAGAAGACGCTCTGATGCTCCCAAGCACGTCGTCTTTCCTCACGTCGGGTCCACTGGGTTTGTGTGTTTGGCCCGATGGAGAATTGATTCAAGCCAAAGAGAAAGAGAAAGAAGGAGAACCCAGACATTCTAGAAGAGGGGTTGGCAAACCATGACACGCAGGCCAAATCCAGCTGGCAGCCTGTTTTTGTGCAGCCCTCCAGCTAAGAATGGTTAGTACACTGTCAAATGGTTGGGAAAACGTCAAAAGAAGAATACTTCTTGACTCATATAAAATATATGCAATTCAAATGTCAGAAGAGAATATTTACTATCTGGCCCTTTACAGAAAAAGTTTAACACCTTGTTCTAGAAGGAAAGTCAACAAACATCACTGGGCCATCCTCATACTAGATGTTTAACAAATTCCCCACCACCCTCCCTCTTAGATCTCACCATGACCCCTAAGCAGCTGTGTGACCTTGGGCAAGATACTTAATTTCTCTGTGCTGAAAGTGGTCATTAAGAACCACAGAAGCCTGTTCTAATATTGTTCATTTCTCACTAGATTGTGTCTTCTGAGGGGCAGGGACCATACTGTTTTCACAGTTGTATCCCCAGTGCCCACATATAGTAGGTGGTCACCCAAGTGTTTGTCGAGTGACTACTGAATAGTCCCCCTGACAACATCCAGCACACAGTAGGTGTACAGTAACTATGACGTTCATTGAACTTGAAAAGAAGACCTAGGGACTTCATGAAAGGAAGCCAATGGAGTGAATCTACACCAGGCGACGGAGCACAGAGTTCCTGGCAGCCAGAAAAGGACAAGATGAGGGATGTGTGAGCCAGAGGGGAACCAGGGGACCAGCAGCCCCCGGGCTGTGGCCAAGGAGAAGTGAGGCCAGATGCACCCCGAATGTAGGAGCCTGTAGGCTTCTCTGTCGGGCTCAGAGAAGCCAGCCCCAGAAGCAAGCCGCTCAACGGGTGTGACTGCGTGACCTTGACACTGACCTGTAGGCACTTGCCCCCTCGTATTGAGGAGAAAGCTCTCTTAGTCAAGCAGCCCCCACGCACCCAAAAAGATGCTTGTTACTAATGTCAGCCCAAGGATTCTTGGGGGAGTTTCCCCAAGGTAATAGGGGTCCAGAACTCCCAGACCCCAATCCAATGGCCTAAAGTAATCAGCGGCCACCGCCGACCAGCACGCCTCTGGTGCGTCCCCCACCCGTCAGCACCCAGTGCCCGGGAGAGAGGATGTCCTTGTCCCTCCTGGCCGGAACAGCTGCCTCGGGCTCGCTCAGCCGGCCAATTAGCCGGAGCCGTCACCACGGCAACGCCAGCTGGCGGGCCGGGCGGCCGGCGCGCCCCGGGCCGCCCTCCCCGCGGCCCCTCCCCTGGGGTGGGGTGCAAGAGGGAGAGGGAGGGGGGAGTGGGGAGAAAAGTCCGCCCCACCCCCCATTCCCTCCCCAGGAAGCGAGGGTGCGCGGGCAGAGTCCACACGGGGTCCTTCATCCCGGGGTGTGGGGGTCCCCAGCCTCTTCTCCTGGGGCGCTGCCTCGCCGCTGCACAGGTTGCCTGCGCTCGGGCATCCTTTTTCTCGAGGCAAGTTTGTGGGAGCCTAACCGGGTGCCCTCCCTTGGGGGCGCTCCCAGTCCGAGGGGCCGCGCACCCCCACCCACCCCGCGGACCTTGCCCCCCAGCCTCAGCCCTACCTGGATGTACGCCATTTTCGCCCGCGCGCACTCACTCCGGCCCGGGCATGGCGCCGCCACGGCCACTTTGCCCTCGCCAACAAGAGAGAGGGGAGAAAGCAAAGGGGGAAACGAAGAAGGCAGCCGGGTGGCCCCAGACGTGACTGGCGTGGCTGATGAGCGGCGCCCGCCCCTCCGCCGGCCGCCCCGTCCTTGCCTTTCCCTGCGTTCCGGCTCCCGGAGTCGGGGCCGCCTCCCAGGGTGGGAGAGCTGGGGCGCCCAGGGCCCCCGCCTCGGCCTCCCTCGCTGTCCCGCGCTGCCCCCGAGGCGCTCCCCGGGCTGGAATCAAGCCGGGGCGCCTGGGGAGGGAGCCTGGGGCAGCCGCGGGGACTGCAGCGACCCCGGCGCAGGCGGGGCCGGAGACGCCGGGGCCGGTGCGCGCCAGAGGCGGGGGAGGGGGATGGGGATGGGGAAGCGGGTGGGAGGGGGCGGTGCACGGGTCAGCCCATCCGGTCGGCCCCGGGGCTGGCACCTACCGAGAGAAGAGCCCCCTGGGCGGCCCTGACGCCGAGGGGACACAGTCCAGCCCGCCATGGAGTCTGGAGCTGGGAGGGTCCTCCCCATCCAGCCCTCTCCCAGACCAGCTTGGAAAAACTTTACTCCCGCCCCACCGGACGCGCCTAGAACTGTTGCGGCGCGGAACGCAGAGGCCAAAGGCATGGGAGCCTTAAGTTACGGTGGGGCGTGGGGCGCCCCGAGGGAGGCGCTGCAGCCGGGATGCAGGGGCGCGCGGGGAGAGCGGAGCGCCGTGTCCCCCTAAACCTGCCCGAGTTGCGCCCTGGGCTCAACAGGTCTGGCATGGGGCGGCCCAGCAGCGCCACCCAGCGTCGCGCCGGCGCCGTGCGCGCCACTGCCAGCTCGGAGCTCCGCGCCAGCGAGCGTGCGCCCCCGGGCGGGTCCGCCCGCCTGCCTGCGTGGCTGCGTGGCTGGGGCGCCCTGGGCCAGGAGGCCTCCGCGTGCCAGTTCACCGCCCCAAGGCTGCAGAGCTGGGGCTGGCTCTCCAGGGACGGGTTTGACGTGGAACCTTGGCCTCCGCTGGTTCTCCTCTTAAAATGCCCAGCCATCTCCTGTTGCCAGACTCCAGTTTATCGACCTTTGAACCTCCCAGCGCCTCTGTCCTTTCGTCAGTGAAACTGGCATAAAATCTCTGCCCTGCCTATCCTCCAGGGCTGTTTTGTGGGAATAAATAAGGACATGAATGTGGAAGTCATTAGCGAAAGATGTAATGTACATACTTGTATATATTCCGTGTAAAAATCTAGCCTAGGTATACGGTTTTGAGTAAGAGAGAATATTTCATTGGTAGCACGTGGCATGTAGTGCAGGTTGAGCGCTTATAATTCTGCAGGCGCTGTGCTCTACGCCTCACAAGCATGATTTGCTTTCATCCTCGTCTGCCTTGCTCATTCCCGTACATCTAGCATAGAGCCTGACTGGAGTAGGCACTCAATAAATGTTTATATTGTTGCACTTGACTCCTCTTAACTTTATGAGGAGGGCCAGCCCCAGTGCCCTAGTGGTTAAGTTCAGTTCCTGGATGCAGGCTTATACCATTCATGTGTCAGTGGCCATGCTGTGGCAGAGGCTCACATACAATAAGAGGAAGATTGGTGACAGATGTTAGGACGAATCTTCCTCAGCAAAAAAACAAAACAAATTTTTATGAGGGAGGTGCTGCACTTATCCCCTATTTACAGATGAGGAAACTGAGGTGCAGAGAGAGAAAGCTGCTCTACCCAGGCATGCCAGCTGGCAGGTGGTGGCACTGGCCTTTGAACCCACGTGGTCTGCACTCCTAACCACCTTAGGGGATTTATCCACCGTGGTTCTTCAGCCCTGATGGGGAGGGGCGTTTGGTGGGGAGTGGGCTCCACAGAGGAGGGGTGCCTAATGGGATGGGTGCTTCTTGGGGGGACCTGAGAGGGGAGAGGATTTTCCCAGGTGCCCCCATGAAGAATAGCTAACCTTTTCCAGACTGTGTGCCAGGCTCTGTTTTAGACCTTTTCCACAAATTCAGTCTTTTAATTCTCTGATAACAGTGAGGTGGGCACGATTGCGTTCTCACTCTGTAGATGAGAAAAAAGGAGTCCTAAAGAGGTGAAGTCACCGGCCTGGGGGTATCGGCATCCGGGAGCTGGGGTTCAAAGACAGCAGGAGCCGGAATCCTTCCTCCAGCCTCTGCCCCTTGCCGCCTCACAATGCCGGATCTTTGGGGAAGGGACAAGAAATCCCTAGGGTTAGTTTGGTACCTTAATCCTTAAAGACCGAAAGCTGTCTGAGAATACCAAGCCCCCTCCTCCAGTGAAGGAGGTTATTTAAAGCCGGGATAACAGAACCTGTCTCTGGGGTTACTAAATGCTTCCATGTATGTAAAGCACCTGGCATGCAATAGGTGCTTAATAAACGCTTATTGAAGGAGTAAATGGATGGTAATAATAGCCACTGTGGATGCCTCCAACTCGTGAGTCATTATTATGATTGAAGGCCAGTCCCCCGCATGCCTTCTTCTTGAAGGCTCCCCAGAGCGGTACAAGGTGGGTCCCATCCTCGTCCCATTTCACGGGGCAGGAGGCTGCAGCTCCTCGAGGAGGGGTGAGTCATCCAGGGTAGACAGGTGAGAAGGATAAAAATGCAGGTCTGCTCAGTTCTCAAGGCCCAGCTCTTTGTGGCTGTGCCGTGCTGCCTCCAGTGAAGGAATGAATGAGAAGTCAGTCCTTAGTCACTCATCAGAGGCCTCGGATGTCACTCCGAGACTGAACTTCAGGGTCCCCGGCCCCGCGAGCCTCTCCTTGCCCCTCCCAGGGACCTGTGGTGCGGCTGTGAGGTGTGACCTGGACTCAGACCAAGGCTGTGCCTGTCTGGACAAGGCAGCTGGCACCCTCACAGGTCTCGGAGGAGAAGCCCCCAGTCCAGGGCACTGATGAATGGGTGGAATTGCATGTGACCTGTGATATGATAAAGGGAGGCCCGGGGGGCTGTGGGGGTACAGAGGAGGGGCCCCGACCTCGTGTGGTGAGGGTCAGAGAAGACTTCCTGGAGGGGGTGACATTAAGCTGAATCCCATAGAGCCAAAGATGGGGAGATTATCCTAGAGCCCAGGGGTGCTTAATTGGGGGTGGCAGGAAGTCCATGGATAGAATTCTGGGGGATCCATGAATTTAGAAAGGAAAAAAAATTACGTTTCCCCTAATCTCGACTTGAAATTCAGTCTCTCCTTTCGCTATGAATACAGGCGATAAGCCTCAACAATGTTAGCGCTTACCAAGGTGTCACCAATGGAAATCATGCATGTTCATATCACATGACAGTTGTTGCAAATAACTTGAAATTTTGTTTACACTCTTCACTGCTTAAAAATTGCAACAGTTACTAGGCCCACCACTAGATCTTTCTATTTAATGCATTGATGAAGAGACACATACATTATTATATTTAAATTGATTTTAATATTTTGATAAGTGTATTCAATGTAATTATAATTTCATTATAAGCCTCTGTATTCTACTCTGTGATTTAAAAGACGCTATTCTGAGATGGGGTCCTTAAGCTTCAGCGGTCTGGCAGGGGGTCCATGGCACAGAAAGGATTGAGACCCCCTGAAAGCAGCATTCGTATTAGCTTAGAGGTGAGCGTGGGAACCGCAAGTGGTTCCCTGGCTGGAGTGAGGGGACGGTGGTGCCAGGTGAGGTTCAGCAGGTAGAAGGGGCCAGATGTCCGGCAGCCTCGTAAGTTACCCCCTTGATGATCAAGAAGGGCGAGCCTCAAAGATTTTGGCAGGGGTGTGTGTGTCTGTCTGTGGGCATGAATAGACAAAGCCTGGAGGCAGGGAGGATGTTCCAGCAATCCAGGAAAGAAATGATGCGAGTCTGGACTAAGGTGCTGGCAGTAAGTCACTGGCTGTAACTGAATGAGCAGGGATGAGGTCGTGGAAGGCAGAGGAGGCTGCGGGAGGCAGGTCTGCTGCGGGAGGAGTCGGGGTTTGGGGTTTGCATATGTTGAATCTCAGATATGTATTATCTAGGTTTCCTGAAAGAAACTCAGTTCAATCCAGCTTGAGCCAAAAAGAACTTGTGATCTCGTTAGCTGGGAAGTCCAAGGGCCAATCCTACAGTCGTGGCTGATTGTAGGGTTGCAGCAGAGGTCACAAGGACTTGCACTCTCTCTCCGCATCTCATCTCTTCACAATTTCTCTCTGAACATTAGGATTTTCTTTTCCTTGAGTAGGTTTGCTTCGCATGGCAGAAAAATGGCCGCTAGTGCCTTGAGCTTATATTTTAACAGTTTATGCTCCAAAAGGAAGAGAAATTTTTAATGAATTCTTAAGGAAGAACCCTAATTGGTCCTGCTGGGGTCACGTGCCTACCTCAGGACCAGAGTGCTGTGTCTCTGCCGGAGTCCGCCTGGGCCAGGCTACCAGAGCTGTGTGGGCATCACGCGCCATGATCCCAGAAGGACCAGGTAGAGGGAGGAGGAGCATGTTCTCTAAGAAAGAGATGCTGGGAGCCGAAAACAACACGCCCATGCTAATGTGGCTGTGGAACCTCCCTCCAGGCGAGATGTCCAACGGGCAGATTAGATGGTTCCAGAGTTCAGCCCCTCCTCCCAAAGGAAGACACTCAGAGCTGGGGATCAGGACGTGAGGCTTCAGTCACCTCCTGGTGGACCTCCTGGGCTCCTCTCAGCCTCTCATCTTCTCCGCTCAAAGACCCAGCCCTGCATGGCAGATGCGGGCACATAATAATGGTTTTCTCTTCAGGATCCTTAAGAAGGTATTCAGAGGTGACAATGCCAATCGCAGACCTCAGGGTACCTATTATCATTAAAAAGCACCCAAATGGCAGAAAGAGTCGCTGGCATCCATATGGGCACCAGACATTCTGGTTAGGTGACTTTCTATTTCTGCCATACAGGCTGATGATGCTTGTCTGCTAAATCAGTTTTAATTATACGGCTTCCAGAACATGCCATTCAGATCCTGTTTTAGCTGTGCCGGTAACCCTGGGCGGTGTTTCGTTCAGCTGGGCAGCAAGAAGGCTCCTGGCTAATTAAATAGCTGGTCTGGAGATGGCAAGGGTGGCCACCTGTTAAGTATGGTCCGCAGGGTTGACATAACCAAGTAACCCCGCGTAGAAGTCAGACCGCTTTCATCTCCATCCTCACCAGGCGGAGTGTGGTTTGATCGCAAGAGATCTGGCCCCTAATCCAGCCTTGCCTACATAATAGGTGTGTGGCCTTGGGCGAGCCACTTAATCCCTGGGAGCCTCAGTTTTCCTCACCTGCCGAATGGGTATAATACTTCCCTCCCAGGCTGGTGTGAGGTAAGGCAGAAGAGAAAAGTGCGTTTGGAACACTAGCGCATAGTTCAAAATTAGTGGTTTCTTTCCCCCATAGCATCCATGTGATCTGTGGCCACGGTGCCTCTTATCCTATCTTATGGTTGGAAGGGAAATGCGTGTCAGGGAGGTGGGAGGGATGATGTGGAGGTTAAAATCCTGGCCTCCGGGGTCAGCCAGGTCTGGGGCTCAGTCGTGCCACCTGCCACATAGCTGCTGTGTGACTTCAGACATGTCTCTCTGTGCATCTCAGGTCCCTCCTCAGTGAACGGGATCCTAGCAGCCCCTGTTTCACGGAGATGAGGATTCCACGGGCCCCTCTATCATCGTCCCTTAGCACCGAGCCTGCCACCAAGGAGGTACTCGAGAAATGCTATTGCCCAGTTTTTATTTTCAAAATATAACCACTCCCCCCCACCGACAAGTCGCTATTATTACTAGTAACTGTACTAGGTGCTTTTTTACCCAGAATGGTTTTTCCTTTTTGTGTGTGGCCAAGATTGAGAAGAGAGAGAGCCATATCTCATACTAGGATGGTCATTCTCCAACATTTCTTTGCAGAGAAGCGGTGAAGCGGGGGCTCTGTCTTGTTAAATTCCCTGTTCTCAGACTCCTCGCCCAGAGATTCGGATGCAGTAGGTGTAGGAGTGGGCTCTGGAGATCTGCCTTTCCTAGCAAGCCTCCCAGGAGATGCTGATACAGGTGGTCCAAAGTTTGACCTTGACCCCGGCATGCTAGGACATCATCTTTGTGATGTTCACACACTTCCTACCTAAGCGGATGAGCAGCGCCAGCCAGGCTGCCGCACGAGTGCCCTTCCATTGCCTAGAATGGGTTCCAAGTGGGAGACTGCACTGACACAGGCGTGGGCCTTAATGGTACCCAGAAACCCCAAAGATGTTTGACTCACCGGTGACGCTTGACCTCCAGCTGACCTCTGCATCCCGCCGGACATCTCCTCATCTTGCATGCTGTCTGCAGGCATCACTTCTAAGGATCTTGCTTACATGGAGGAGTCTGATGGTCTAGCCTTTGAAGCCCCCGCCCCATCTTACCCCCAGTCCTCAGGCTGGTTCAAGAATTTCCATCACATATGCTCCTGTCTGAGGCTGGGAGCTACAGTCAGCCAACCCCTCTCCGCCCCATGATTCAGAAAAGGGTAGCTAATTATTTAGTCTTCAAGAAGGAAGAATCTGAGGGCGATTTAATAATGGGCTGCAAACATATGAAGGGTGGTTAGCAGGGAGCTGGTGACCACCTGTTCCCTTTCTCTACCATGGAAAGGAGAAACAGAGATGAGATTTAACTGCAGAAATAGAACAGAAGGCCAGGGTCGGCATGGGCGTGATGGCACCGATGTGGTTTCAAGGGGCAGCATACAAAATCTACCTTCCTAGGATCATGACAAGGAAAGAGCTTTGGGTCAGATGTGTCATCCACCCTCAGAGGCCAGGAGAATGGCCTGATGCTGTCAGCAACTCAGGAGTTTTTCTTCCTCAGCCCTGAGCCCTGGCACCAGGCACCCTGTAGACCAGTGGATCTCAAAACACAGTCCCTGGACCAGCAGCAACATCATCTGGGATCTTGCTAGAAAAGCAGAATCTCAGGCCACACCCTGCATCTACCAAATCAGAAACTCTGGGATGGGGGGACCAGCAAGCTGTGTTTCAGCAAACACTCCAGGTGACTCTGATGCCACTAAGGTTCCGACCTGACTGTGCATCCCGCCCACCCGGGGATCTTGTTGAATGCAGTTTCTGATTCAGCAGGGCTGGAGTGGGGCCTGAGCTTCTGCCTTTCTACCAAGCTTTAAGTGATGCGGAAGCTGCTGGTCCACAGACCACAGTTTGAGTGTCGAGGATCCAGAACAATGCCAGCTCATGTCATTCCTCTGCTCCAAACCCTCCAGTGACTCCCATGTCATTGAAGGGAAAAGTCGAAAAGGTCCCACATAACCTGACCCCCTGACCTGCCCCTCTGTCCTCTCTCTATTCTCCTACCCTTTGCTCACTCCACTCCAGCCATGCCGGCCTCCTGGCCGTACCTTGCACACCCCAGGCAAGCTCCCACCCCAGGACCTCTGCACTTATTCCTTCTGCCTGTTACACTCCTCCCGCTGAGCTCCCCTGCGGCTCACTCGTTCACCTCTATGACGGGCAGCTTCTACGTTGGCCCGTAATGACTCTGCTTCCTGGTCTTGACAACCTTTCACAGTCTCCCCCCGCTGAGTATGGACAGGATCTAACACAGGCGAGGAGATGTCACTTCTGCAATTAGGTTACATCCAGCAGTAATTCCTGCCTTGGTAGCAGCCTCTTTCCCTTGCTGGCCTTGATGGCACAAGTTACCATGTTGGCAAGACCCACATGGCGAGGAAATGAGGGTGCCTAGCTAGGAATTGAGCCCCTCGGTCCAAGAGCCCCAGAGGAACTGAAATTCCTGTCCGTGCTTAATTTTTCTCCATAATGCAAATCACCGTGTGACATAGCTTATATTTTTCCTATTTTTTTGTGGTCTGTCTCTCCAACCAGGAGTGAGCCCTATGAGCTCAGGGTTGGGTTTTCTTTTTGTTTTTGTCTGTTTCTTCCACACCTGCGTCCCTAATACCCGGAACAGTGCCTAGCACATAGAAGGCACTCAGTCATAGTGAATGAGTGAATTCTGCTGACAGTTGCCTTCCACAGCGCGAACAAGTGGCACCAGTGGGCGCCAACTTTACACTTTCTCAGCATGGCAACCCCCATGAGAAAAGAGATTTTTCCAGACATCCATATATAGCAATCCAGGGAAGGAGTCATTGGCCCCACCTGGGTCTGTGCCTCCCTGTTGAGGAAACACCGGGAAATCCTCTATGTAGGGACAGGCAGCCCCTGTAACAATTTTGCCATCTCAGGGGTAGCTGATGAGTTTTAACACTTTATCTATTATTCTCAAGCAAGGTTCGCTAAGGCCTATGTGGTCTTCTGAGAGTGCCTGCCTCTCTGTGGTGAGGAAGAAGAATTCGGCCTTGTCTAAAGGGCCATCACTCCACATGAGGACCTGTATGCGAACATTGGGAGCAACATTATTCATAACTGCCCCAAAGTGGAAGCAATCCGACTGTCCAGTGATGGGTGAATGGGTAAACAAAACGTGGCGTGGCCACACCATGGAACAGTTCCCAGCAATCAAAGGGACAAACTGCCAATACGTGCTAACACATGGGTCGCCTCAAAGACATTTTATTAAGTGAAAGAAGCCACACAAAAAAGACCACATGGTACATGACTCTATTTACATGCGACAGGGCAAATCCACAGCGACAGAAAGTAGATTAGTGGTTGCCTGGGGCTGGGGGTGGGAATTCGGAATGAAGGCAGAGAAGCACAAGATTTGGGGGGAGGGGGATGGAAAGGTTCTAAAATTGTATGGTGGTGAGAGTGGCACAACTCTGTAAATGACTAGAAATCATTGAATTGCACGCTCAAAATGGGTGAATTCTGTGGTTGGAAATTATACATCAATAAAGCTGATTTTTGAAAGAAAATAAAATGAAAATCCCTTGCTAAAGTTTTTTTTTTCTAGTTTTATGTCTAAAGGATCAAATTCTCTTTGAGAATTATGCTTCCTCACCTTTTAGATATCTGTTTCTGTGAAAGATGGAGGAAAAGCACCCATCGGTGTCCCAAGTAATATACATGAGGGTCATAAATAAATAAAAGGCCTCGTTTCTGCCCTGAGCAAGGCAATAAAAGGGATGACAAGATTCCGACCTTGTGGAGTGGTTTTCCGGTCCTGTTTGCAGACCCTTTGTTGTCTGACCCGTCACTGAGTGAACTGCACCAGCTCCAGGGATCTGTGCCCATCAGAGGAACTGATGACCCCACAGTCGTGTAGTGAACAGGAGCAATCCAGTAAAATCTTGCTTTGTGATTACAGGGGATTGAAGAAGAGCAAAGTAGGCTGATTAGTCTGTCTCTTGGTGCCCTGCAATTTCCACCTTAATGCAATCAGAGGACAGAGGTAGCTTCCACTTGGTAGCCCCTAAACTGCCACCCTGGATCAACTACCGATGCCAAGGCGGGTATGGCACTATGATTGGCCCAGCCTGGTCTCGTGCCCGCGCCTATGGCTGGGGACGGCACACCACGATTGGCAGCCCCACTGCAAACACGTGGAAAAGAGAAGGGTAGCTCTCCAGAAGGAAGTAAGGATGCTGAGAAGGCAGAGACACTAGTCAGCCATCATATTATCCGTGTGCAGTAAAATCATAAAAGGGAAGATGTCCTGTGGGCGAGGGTAGCCAGCGTGGACTGCAGAGGGTGCAAACCCTTCCTAGGTGACAGGCTAACAGCTGCTCACAGGGAAACGCCTTCCTGGTTATATTCAGATCCACTTTGATCAGGGGCAGCAAGATTTTCCCTTCTTAAGCCACTCCATATGCACCCAAGTCCTCTCTCTCCATTCAAGGCGACTTACAAGTGTTGAGGATTCTGGGATAATGCGGGGTCCAAAGGTGATGGTCCCTGGATGAGCCACACGGGCGGGCAGCTCAGCATCCACGGAACCCTCTGTACCCATCACCCTTGTGCTCAGCGCAGGACCGGCTACACATAACGTTCAGGGCTCAGTGTAAAAGGACAACGTGGGGCCCCTTGTTTGAAATTATTAATAATTTCAAGATGACAATGACAGCAGAGCATCAAATCAAACACGGGATCTTTCGGAGCACAGGATCTGATCCCCTGCCCCTAAAGCCGGCCTGTCTTCAGGACATACAGTCTCCTCCTTGTCCCGTCTGGAGGATTCCAGTGCCTCCTCCCCTTCTCCGAGTCGCCCTTGCACCCCCTTATCCTTCACTCTCAGCCCCACTCTTATCCAGTATTGAAAACTAAAAAACATAACAAAAAACAAACAAACAGAAGCCACCTCCCACTGTGAGCTTAAATGCAAATGCATCTGAGACTAGAGAGCTCTACAAAGAGAAGGAGAGTCATATTTTAAGACTTTTATTCTTAAAGTACATCTCAGGGTGTTTACCCTCATCTCTGCCCAGAAGCAGCTCCAATAGTTCACGGACTTTGGGTTGAAGAGGGTGAGTGGCTTTCTGAATGGAGCCCCAATCACCAGGGCTGTTGTCACTGGATGGTGTTTAATAATAACCACTCCTTTCTTCTTCTTCTTCTTTTTTTTTTTTTAGCTGAGGAAGATTCGCCCTGAGCTAACATCTATGCCAATCTTCCTCTATTTTGTATGTGGGTTGCTATCAAAGCATGGCCGCCGATGAGTGGTGTAGGTCGGTGCCAGGGAACTGAACCTGGGCTGCTGAAGTGGAGCACACTGAACTTAACCACTGGGCCTCAGAGCCAGCCCCAACCATTTCCCTCTACTGAGCCCTTACTGTGTGGCCAAGCCCTGCCCTAAACAAGCACGTATGTTTGTATGTTTGTATGCATGGATCCATTCCACCCTCACAATAACCCTGTAAGCCAGGCAGAAGTAGTACCCACTTTTCAAGCAAACAGCTGAGGCTAAGAGATATTTGACAAATCGTCCAAGGTCAGACAGCTCATAAGTCGTGAGCTGGGATCTGAATCCAGATGTGACAGCGAGCAGAGTTCCCACTCTCTGCAACTCCAAACCACATTTGATCCTTCCGTTCCTAACCCCACAGCTTCCTGGAGACTGGACACAAGGCGAATGAAGGCATGATTATCTCAAGATGCATTTTGATGCCTTTTGCAGGGCTCCAATTCTATTAGGATTGATCAACTTTGAAAGCTGTCATGGAAAAGAAGATCAAAGAGATGTCAAGCAAAGTGCATTTCGTGAGGACCAGTGTCGAACTCTATTAGACTACCCATTGTCCTAGATATTTGTGGGTCCAGAGTTAAGATCTGTGAAGCTTGAGCCACTAATCTTCCTGAATACACCAATGGGCAGTCAGTAGAAATGAATACGCGCCAACCTTCCTGCAGAGAAAGGATGGGCGGGAGATGGCTTCAGAGCGCTGGAGAAGAGGCTGGGCAGAAACAGCAGAAACGTCCCGGGGCCTCCTAAAACCCTGTGTGGATCATTTATTCCACCAAGCGTATTGAGCACAAATTTCTATGAGCCAGGCACTGTCCGGGGTATGGGGTATGGGGTATGGGGAATGTAAAGAGTGCCAATACTTGGCCCAAAGGCCTCCCACAGCTCCCATTCCTTCAGGACAAATGCCAGCCCCTTGGCTTGGCATTCAAGGCCTTCCCTGACTTGACTTTATCTCGTCTTGCAGAGGAAATGCATACAGTATGTGGAAAGCTGGAGAAGAGAGGGGTCGTACAGGGGAGAGCCGAATCAAAAGAGTGAGGTCAGACGTTGCGAAGGGTAAGTGTCTTCTGCCAGTCACACCCTTTGCATGTTTGTGCCTAGGCTCACTTCGTTGTCTGGGGGACCACAGTTTGCCTCCCTGACCACCAGAGCTGCAAGCCTCCCTAATCAGGATCAGGTGGCCCCCGTAGTCTCAGAGTGGATGGTGTCTGACACCCAAGCGTGGACCCCTTGTATCAGGGTAAGTTCAGCCAATAACTCTAGGCTTCTCCCTGGATTTGGCATGAACCAGAGACAGTCCCTGCCCCTCGGACCCCCTCCCCTCCAAAGAAAATGCTGCTGAGCGAGTAACCAGGTAATGACCCGAGCGGCGCTGGTCTGCTGGATTCCAGACCTGCTCTCACACTGTCGGGTTAGCCAGTTTCTCAGAGAGAGGCGTGTCGACCCACCTATCGCCCCTCCTGATCATTATCCTCTTACCACGCCCCTCGCCCAAGTCTTATAAGGCTCAAACCCTTTCCTGTCTCAGACAAATCTTCATTGGTCAAAAACTTTGATGGAACTTGTGTCAACTGTGAAATACCCCATCGCAGACTTGGCACTTATGGACTATGATTCAGTTGCAGAAAATGAGCGAGTTTCTTTGTTTCTCATCACTTCTTCTCATCTGGGTCTGAAACTCCTTTCCCGGTTCAGGAAACTTGCCCATTAAAGATAACGCAGCCTCTTCTGATTTAAAACAGTCTTTTTCTAGGAAACAGAGTGAATAGAACTCTTTTTCTCAGCCCAAGCGGTGTGGCCTCCTCTGACCCCTTCCCACAGGGATGCAGGGAACTTGTAAGAAGCCCCAGGGCATTCTGGGAAGACTGTTGGGTCTGTGGGACCTCAGTTTAGGGAGGTCTCATCCCACTTGTCTTTGTGCAGTGTAGGGGAGGAAGACATTTCCTCTACCCGCTCTGGGTCCTTCTGGCCGGAGAACGAATTAAATTCACATGAGACGGAATAACAGGAGAAAATTAAACAAAGCCGTATAACATGTATACATGGGAGAGGCTCAGGCAACCTGAGCAACTCAGCCAACTGGCCGAGGCTGCCTGTTTAAGTATCTTCAGCTACAGACAAGGAGAACGTTTGGGGTAGTGATTTGGGGCTTCAAAGGGGAGGAAGGCAACCCACGTGGAAATGGACAAGCAAATGTTTGGTAAATAGAACTTTGAAAAGAGTGGGCTTAGCAAGGATCCTCCCAGTTTACCGGAACCCAAAGTTATCTATGGTGATGGCCTGCCCTGGAGACAGGCCTTTATTTTAAATTTGTTTTAGGCAGTTGTGGGGGAAAGTTCGAAGGTTCTTGCTGAGTCTGAGCTTTTATTGTCTTCAGCTTGAAATAATCCACATACCAGAGTGGTGCATCCTGGGGCGGCCTGCCCTGGACCCCATCAGTGGGGACCGAGGCTAGGGTGAGCATTGGCCGGGCACTTGAACTACCCTTAAATTTAGGATCCGAGGTGCCTCACGTGCCTGACTAGTCCTGGCACTAGACCTGCTTTGCTGGTCCGCTGAGGAGCAGCAGGTCTCTGCTGATCTGGACCACATTGGATCCTGGAGTTCATGCCGGACTCCATCACTGGTGATGGTGGGTCCTGCTCCTACTTCCATCCTTGTGTCCCTGTGATTGTGTCTTCCCAACACCAAGCTTCTGAAGGCCCATGGTAACCTTTGTGCTCCTGGGAGGGGGTGTTGTAAACCTCTCTTGGTGGGGGGGGGACATTCCACAGCAGTCAGGACTTGGGGAGGCCTCCCTCAAGTCCACGCTCGCCCCACATCTTCCTCAGTCTTTGTTGATCTACCATTCCCGTGCCACCTCGATGTGGCGCCATGCGAAAGCAGTTTCTCTAAGGGACCTGCAGTCTCTCTAAGCTGTGTCCCAGAAGGCTGGATATCACCTCCAATTCTCTCAGATCCCCCAAAACCTTTCTGGAGATTTCTACAACTCACTGGCCTTTCCTTCACTCCTCCAGGAAGTAAGGCGTGAAGACTCTTAACTCTGATCTCTTACCTCGCTTCCTCTCTCTCTCCCCTCCTCCCAGCCCTGCAGACACTCTCCTTCCCCATTAGGTCTGGCAGGAAGCCCCCTTTCATCATGACCTCGTTGCTGTTTTCATCCTGCTCAGTGGTTCCCGAGGCGAAGTCCCCACACCAGGAGCATCGGCATCACCCAGACACTTGTGAAAAAATGCAAAATCGTAGGGCCTAACCCAAACCTTCTGAATCAGTAGCTCTGGGGCAGGGGCCAGCAATCTCTGTCTTAATAAGCCCTCGGGGAAATACTGGATGATTTCACTCATAGGTGGAAGATAAAAGCAACAACAACAACAAACACAGAGATAAGAGAACAGCTTGCTGGTTACCAGAGGGGAAGGGGGGAGAGAGGAGGATGAAAGGGGCAATAGGGCACATGAATATGGTGACGGATGGTAATTAGCCTTTGCGTGGTGAACAGGATGCAGTCTTCACAGAAACTGAAATATAATAATGTACCTGAAATGTATATAAGGTTATAAACCATTGTTACCTCAATATTTAAAAGAAGTCTTCAGGGGATTCTGATGCCAGTTTGAGAACCCCTGCTCTCGGGTCTGAACCAAAGGTTCTCCATCCTGGCTGTGTTAGGATCTCCTGGGGAGCTTTTAAAAATTATTGCTTGCTAAGCCTCATCACAGACCAACTAAACCCAAGGCCCATGAGGTGACCCCGTGGAAGTGGGCCCAGCCAAGTCTAGGTCAGCAGAACTGCCAAGTGACCCCACACACGAAAGCATGGTTGTTGCTTTGGGCAGCTAAGTTATGGGGTGTTTTGTTATGCAGCAGTAGCTGACTGATACACAGCACAAGTAGGAACTTCAAGTGGGTCAGGGGCTGCTCTCCTTGCTTCCTCCAGCCCAGCCCTCAGTTCTAGTCCATGCCTGCTCTCCTGGCTGCTCCAGCCAATGGCAGCACACCCTGGCATAGGCCCCAGGTTGGCCCTTCCCACTGACCCCACCCCGGCCTCTACCAAGGGAACCTGTCAGGAGCAGATGGAAGCTCCAAACCAGTGTTGGCCAGTAGAAATATAAAGTGACCTACATATTTAATTTTAAATTTTCTACTAGCCACATATTCTTTTTTTTTTTTTTTGAGGAAGATTAGGTCTGAGCTAACTACTGCCAATCCTCCTCTTTTTGCTGAGGAAGGCTGGCCCTGAGCTAACATCCGTGCCCATCTTCCTCTACTTTATATATGGGATGCCTGCCACAGCAGAGCTTGCCAAGTGGTGCCATGTCCACACCCAGGATCCGAACCGCAAACCCCGGGCCGCTGAGAAGCGGAACGTGTGCACTTAACCACTGCGCCACCGGGCTGGCCCCTAGCCACATATTCTTAAAAGGTAAAAAGGAACAGTAAAATTAACTTGAATCGCATATCTTATTACGTATTTTATTATATATTTTCTTTAACTCAGTATATCCAAAATATTGGCATTTCAACATGTGGCACTAGGTACATTGCAAGTGGTGACTAACCACATACAACTAGAGGTGACCAGATTGCACAGAACGGCTCCATCCAGATCCCTACGTGTGTCCCTTCCAGAACAATGATGACATAGGAGAGAGTAAGAACCAGAAGGAGCAGGAAGAGCTGAGCCTCTGTCAACCTCGTGTTACACTGAATCTTGACCCAAGGACAGTTATGCCTGGCATGCTGCCAGCTGTAGGACTTCTGCTCATGTTGTCCCCCTGCTCAATACGTCTTCCCATTCTGCCTGATGCAGCTCAAATGTCACCACCTCCATGAAGCCTTCCTTGAATGCCCAGAGCACTAACTTCAGAATTCTAAAATAGAATTCTTAATAGCCTATCCCCCTAACAGCTGCCATTTATTGAGCACTAACTATGTGCCAGGTGCTGGGCTGAGTACGTAACTTGAATTATATGACCCTGAGGTAGGAATTATTATCCTCATATACAGATGAGGAAACTGAGGCTCAGAGAGGTAAAGGGGCTTCCCCAAGCTCACTCAGCTAGTAGGTGGGGGAGCCGTGATTTGAACCCAGAGGTGTCACGCCCCAGAGCCCACACTTTCAATGCCTGCCCCACACCAATCAACGTGTGGTCCTTAGGCCAGCAGCGTCAGCAACACCTGGGAGCTTGTGAGAAATGCAGAATCTCAGGCTATATCCCAAGTCTCCTGGTCAGAATCCGCATTTGAAGAAGTTCCAGGGGGTTCATGTGAATATTAATTATGAGAGGCGCTGGCTGAGACTAGCCCATATTTTGGTTACTTGTCTATGTGTCTGTTTCACCTCTAGGCCACCAGCCCTTGAAGAGCAAGGACGGCACCTTTTCCACATCTCTGTCTCCTGAACACCCACGACAGGGCTTGGCAGAGTAAACTGCCAAGAATGGTTATTGAATAGGATTCTTTTTATCCCACCCATCGGAGTTTGTGTAAACTAGTCCACTTTCTTCTTTTTTGGCTTTAAATCCTGCCTGGGGAAAAGAACAAGAATATACCGCGCACAGCCAATTTGTACACATCTGCCCGTGTCTTCAACAATAGCCTGTTCCACTTTAAAAGTGCAGGGCGTGACAATGCCCTGGGGTTCCTGGGGCCTAAGATAAACCAATCAAGGAGCTGACCTCCAAAAGCTGTTGGAAGCCAGTGCCAAGACTCAGCTCTGTTGTGCCTTTCTGATGTTTGCTTTTCAGCAAAGTATTTCTTCAGAATGGAACCCATTCTGCTATTTTAGGAAGTGTAAATCTTTGGGGACTACTCAGCGGAGGGAGCCCCAGAATTTTTATACAAGGAGGGGCTTGGCGTTAGGTCTCTTGGAGAAAGGAGGACTTGAAGATGAGGATGTTAGATACCACATCAGATGAAGAAAATGCCAGTTGCCCATATTAAAAAATGGGTGGCATGATGGAAATTGAGAGCTAGGGAAGGCTAAAGCCCCCCACTGCTCGTGCCTTGGAGCCACCACTGGTACTCGGGTCTCAGGAGGGCAAACCACAAGCCACTGGGAGGATGGGAATTTGGGGTTCAGTGTCGATCCCACCAGTGTAGTAGAATTTTAGGATCTTAGAACATCAGAGCTGCCTGTGACATGGCACAGAAAGAGTGTTTCAGAAATTTTTCTTACAGTTTAGTAGGCATTAGCTTGGGTTGGGATTCTGCTCATCTTTTTGATGCTGTGGAGACCGTGTGTAGACATGTGCAGGAGCTCAGCCTCTCCTTGGAGAGGAGCTAGATGGGTGCTGGGCAGCGGGTGGCCAGGCATGAGGTCTGAAGAGTCCTCTCCGCCTATATAAATGAGTAAATAAATAACCTCTCAGGCACCACGCCACTCCCTTCACTTTACACGGGAAAGCTGAGATCCCCAAAGAAAAGGACCATCCTGGGTCACACAACAGGACCACTGGCACAGCTGGAGGGAGAACATGGGTTTCTGAGATCTGACTCGGAGCTTGGCGATGGATTCTCTTCCCAGCTGGACACAGCGTTCAAGACCTACCAACTCCATAAAAGAGTGGAAGGGACTCACGTGTAATTGAATCCTCTAGAAATGAAAGCAACACTCCCATTGGCCAGAACAGGATCACATGGCTACCCCTAGTGCAAAGGAGTCTGGGAAATCAGGGAGTGGGATTTCTCAATTGATTGGTTCAGTGACCAATCACCATCCATAGTTTTAGGTGAACCCACTCCTACCTGGAACAAATCCAGAGTAGGCAAAGAAGTAGGGGGAGGAGCCGGCCCTGTGGCCAAGTGGTTAATTTCACATGCTCCACTTTGGAGGGGTTCACTGGTTCAGATCCTGGGCACAGACCTACACACCACTCATAAAGCCATGCTGTGGTGGCATCCCACAGAGAAGAACTAGAAGGACTTACAACTAGGATATACAACCATGTACTGGGGCTTTGGGGAGAAAAAAAGAAAAAGATTGGCAACAGATGTTAGCTCAGAGCCAATCTTCCTCACCAAAAAAAAAAAGCATACCTGAAAAGAAAATATTACGATTCAGAAGGGGAACTGGGTAACCTGTAGGTTATGTTGTCCAACCCGTGATAATATTATGTTCATATTACAAATGAACAGCCTGATATTAGAGAGCTAAAGTGATTTGCCTAAGGTCACAGCTAATAATGATCAAATCGCATTTCTCCCTTGATTCCCGAGTCTGAGCTCTTAACTGCAATGGAATACTGACTTTCAGAGAGAAAACAAAATATGAGACTCTTCAAAAATTTGAGAGTCACACTTTGCAAAGCTATGCTAATCTTCAAATCATCTCAGTTGAATGATACTTGAAATTTTGACACATTTTTCATTCAAAGCTACAAGAGATTTTTTTTTTTCTCCACAGTGGAAGCGTACAGGACTATCGAATGGCACGAGTCCAGGCGGCGGCATTCACATGGAGCCCACGTTAACAGCACCCGCTAAGTTGTGCAGTGCACAACCTGCCCAGCCACAGATATTAAACTGTGCTAAGTCTAACCTGTCTGGGCTTCAATTTCTTCATCTGCAAATTGAGCTGGTTGTTCTAGAATGATTCTGAGGTCCTTCATGAGACCCTATGATCCCTTGACAAACCATGTGTATTCACACAGGAGACTAAGAAATAAGCAAGAACCCAAAGGTGTCTTTCATTTTCCCAAGAAATCTTGCTGTTGCTTTGCCAAAGTGCAGAATAGAGGGGGCTCCGAAGTTCCCCCATATTGCCCATGATACAGCCTTTTTGGGTTGTAAAACATCCTTGTCAACCATCCAGAACTCTCTGGAGCTTAATTTATCAGAAACAAAGTATGTCCTTATAGTCACATAAAAGCGTCCTCTCTTCCTTGTCAGACTCACAGCGAGCAGGGCGCTGATGCTTGAAGGACGCTCTTTGCGGCCATTGTTCCCGCTATGAGTTGGCATGACCTTCTTTCCTCATCTGACTAGTCCCCAGAGGGACAGGCCCTCTTATTACATTTTCTCAGCCTGGAGCTTAGCTCCACAGGCAACCTCCTGTCATTTGATTGTCTGATGGATATTATTTCTTCTAAGAATCTAATTAGGACCTTTTAAAGGGTTCAGCCTGGGAGCGAGGGAATTAAATATGACTCAGAGTATGCTTCCCAAAGCCAGGCGAAGAGGGAGATGATCATTGATTTGATTTATTCGTGTATTCATGCGGTCCACAAGCCCTGACTATGCACCCTTTTTTGTGCCAGCATGTGCTAGGAGTTTAGGCAATGGATAGAAATGATCTTTCTCCACTTTGGAGCTGCTCAGCCACATGCCACACGTATCTCCACTTAAAGGAAAGTAATTAGGGGCCGGCCCGGTGGTGCAGAGGTTAAGTGCGCACGTTCTGCTTTGGCAGCCCGGGGTTCACCGGTTCGGATCCCAGGTGCAGACATGGCACCGCTTGGCACACCATGCTGTGGTGGGCGTCCCACGTATAAAGTAGAGGAAGATGGGCACGGATGTTAGCTCAGGGCCAGTCTTCCTCAGCAAAAAGAGGAGGATTGGCAGTAGTTATCTCAGGGCTAATATTCCTCAAAAAAAAAAAAAAAAAGCAAAGTCATTAAAGCCATGGCACACAAGCCCGTGTGTCCACATGGTTTCCTTTCTCTCTTTTTTGGAGACAAAGAAGATTACATTTCACAGCCCCCTTGCAGCCAGGTGAGGCCACGCAACTAGTTTTAACCAAAGGGCTGTGGCGGAAGTGACCAATGTCTTTAAGAAGCGGCATGCGACCTTCAGCTGTCTCTTATCCTTTGGGGACCAGGAATGCAGAGGCTGGGTGTGAGCCTGGGTCTCTGAGTGGCTGAGTGGAGCGGAGCCCCTCCCCTGACCTCCACCGCCGCCCATTTAGACATGTAGCGAAATGAGAAATAAACATCATTTTTGTAAGCCGCTGAGATTCAGGGATTCGTTTATTACACAGCGCAACCTAGCCTCATCTGACTGATTAAGAACTGAAACTTTTAAACCAGTGAAACTGGAGGTGGTAGAGTTGGGCAGAAGAAGTATACGCTTCCTTTATTTGGTAAATTTTGCAGAGCACAGGCTGTACGCCAGATACCGTGCTGGGGTGACAAAAATGAGTACAGAATTGTCTCTGCCCTCACGGGGCTCATGATGCGATAATAATAACATCACAATGTCTGGCATATAGTAATTGCTCGATAAATAATATTACTATAATTGCAGCTCAGATGCAAAAAACATTCACGCATGCCATGCCCTTGCGTCGGCGTCCCCAGATTGTACAAAACCCACGCTTGCTAGGAGGTAGTCAGAGCCTCAGAATGCATTCTTGCTTTTGCCATGGTTCTCTTACAAACGGTTTGCTAGCCTATGAAAACTTAAAATAGTCATTGAAAAAAATCTCAGACAGCTGCCCTTTTCTAAGAAAAGGCAAATAAACACACCCAACCTCACTCCAAAAATATCGCACTTGACAAGAAAATCAGTTATTAAATGCGATGTGGGATGCTGGATTGGATCCTGGAACAGAAAAAGGACATCAATGGAAAACTTGGTAAAAGCCGAATAAAGTCTGGAGTTTAGTGACCACTGCTGTACCGATGTGAATTTCTTAGTTTTGACAAATGCGCCGTGGTTTTGTGAAATGTTAACACTGGGGAACTAGGCCGAGGGTATACTGGAGCTCTCTGGACTATCTTTGCAACTTTTCTGTAAACACAAAATATTCCAAAATAAAACGATTTTTAAAGATCAGTGTTAACGTTTTCCAGGTTTCTACTCTACAGGTAACAGAAGTGAGGAGAGTCTGTGTGTACGGTTGCCAGAAAAAACACAGGAAGCCCAGTTAAACTTGAACTTCAGAAAAACAACAATTTTTTTGGTATAATTATGTCCCCAATATTGCATGGGATATATTTATGCTAACAACAAATATTCATTGTCCGTCTGAAATTCAAATTTATCTGAGTGTTCTGTATTTTTATTTGCTAGATCTGGCAACCTTATCCAGATGTACTATTGATAGAGAAGCAAAACTAAACCTTATTTTGTTATTTAAAATGATGCCACATAGACTGTGTAGATTTCAACATGTTATTATTGATATGAGAAAGCAGGGACCAGGGGCCGGCCCTGTGGCGCAGCAGTTAAGTTCGAATGTTCCGCTTCATCGGCGGGGGGTTTGCCAGTTCCGATCCTGGATGCAGACATGGCACCGCTTGGCAAGCCATGCTGTGGCAGGCGTCCCACATGTAAAGTAGAGGAAGATGGGCACGGATGTTAGCTCAGGGCCAGTCTTCCTCAGCAAAAAGAGGAGGATTGGCAGCAGATGTTAGCTCAGGGCTGATCTTCCTCAAAAAAAAAAAAAAAAAAAAAAAAAAGCAGGGGCCAGCCCCATGGCAGAGTGGTTAAGTACACATACTCCGTGCTCCACTTTGCTGGCTGGGGGTTTCACTGGTTCAGATCCTGGGGTAGACCTAGCATTGCTCATCAGGCCATGCTGAGGCGGTGTCCCACATAGGAGAACTAAAGGGACCTACAACTGGAATACGCAACTATGTTCTGGGGGGCTTTGGGGAGGAAAAGAAAAAAAATGATTGGCAACAGATGTTAGCTGGGCCAATCTTTGAAATAAAGAAAAAGTATTATTACACTTTCACTGGTCTGATGTTAATTAATTATAATGGGGAGGCATCCATATGAACGGGTGATTAAACGAGTTAGTAAAAGGAAAGATGGAAGGAAAGAAGGAATGATTGGGTGAATAAATAAATAAGGGAATGAGTAAGTGAAGGAATGAGCGATATGTGTCCAGAAATTCCAAGAGAGAAAAGTGTATAAATATTAGAAATACTATAGGGTTCTCTAAAACATCTGTAACCCACTTTATAAATTGACACAGACTGTGATAAATTGGGAGTCACAATTCTGTCTGTTTACGATGGCATCAATGTTGCAACTTTTTAACCAAGAAGGAAAAGAGAACTAGGAACCCAGGAGAACCCCTCTGCAAACAGTCTCCTGTCTCTCTCCCTGGGCCAGCCCTCCCACTACTTTGTTCCAGAAACCTGTGCACGCCCCTCTCCCCAAAAAAGGATAATAAGTGCTTTGCTCATGTTTTTCACCTCCAAAATTTAATATACAATTTCCAAACATACCAAGAAGTACAGAATTTTACAGTGATCATGTAGACGCTACCGTTAATATTTACCCCACATGCTTTGTCACGAATCTATCCAACCCACTTTCCATCTGTTGAGCCACCTTGAGATTTGATGCATTTCAAAGGAAGTCACAGACAGTGGTTCATGGCCTCCTAAATGTTTCAGCAAGAACATCGTTCTCTAGAGGTCACTATTTGTTTACAGGTGCAGAAACTAATAAAAGAAACCTTAACTAAATTAGACTCAGGAAGGCCGGTAGGAGGAGCTCTCATGCCCTGTCACACAGTGTCAATAACAGCAAACAGGAAGAGAGAGAGGTTGCATCTCGGACAGGAAGTAAAACTACTTGGCTGCTGAAGGAAGATTTGGGTCCCTGCTTAGCAACAGCCTGGCCAATGAGAAACAGCAGCTCAGCCAAGGGGAAATGCCACAGCTCAACCAATGAGAAATGCCACAACTCAGCCAATGAGAAATGCCACAACTCAGCCAATGAGAAACGCCACAGCTCAGCCAATCAGAAATGCCACAGCCCAGCCAATGAAAAACGTCACAGCTCAGCCAATGAGAAATGCCACAGCCCAGCCAATGAGAAAAGCCACAGCCCAGCCAATGAAAAACACCACAGCTCAGCCAATGAGAAACGTCACAGCCCAGCCAATGAGAAACACTGCAGCTCAGCCAATGAGAAATGCCACAGCTCAGCCAATGAGAAGCCATCGCTGCCCTGAACCATTACTTTCCCCCAATGGCCTTTCCTTTAGAAGAGCCCCTCCCCACTCCCCCTTTTTCCCTCTGAAGGCAACTCCCCTCCTTTGTTTGCTGGATTTGCCTGTGGTTTGCCATAGCGTGCACATGGGACTCGCAGTTCTTTTGGCTCTTCCCGAGCAAACTCGTTTTGAGGCTTTTCCAGTTGACATAGGTAAGATTAGTCAATTGTTTGCACAAATCTTAAGTACACCATTCCGTGGGTTTTGACAAAGGCTCTCAGCTGTGCGCTCCAGCCCCTATCAAGATACAGAACATCACCATCACCCAAGAAAGTGCCGTCGAGTTCACCCTCTTCTCATCCATGCTGGTCTTCCACCTTAGAAAAAATATCTCCCTGGGAAAAATTAAAGGCAAATGCATATAATTCTAAAGTAACAACTCAAAGTCCCCCAAGCCATGGACGGTAAGCCAGGAGAGTGAGGGGTGTGGTCGCTGTAGGTCAGAGAAGTTCTGGGCAGTTCTCTGCTTGAAAAGCACCGGTCATCCATCCTTTTCCTCATACTCAGGAGGGTACAGATGAATCAAGTAATGGAGAGAGAGGCTACTTCCTCCGTCCCTATGTTTGCAGACTTTGGTACTTTGTTATAAACAAGTAATAAGTTACCTGCCACCTCATGACCCCACAGTGAGATCATTCCACCTGTGTCCAAGGGGTCAGGATCTGTCAGGTCCTTTCTCCCAACATATAGTCGTTCAACAAGCATTGGTCCAGCATTGCCTACAGGCCAAGCCTGGGATGGATGCGGAGGTTGCAGGAGTGAACGTGATGTGGTCCCCGACATCCAGTATCTCTTAGTCCAGTGTGGGAAACAGACACTTGTGTCCCCAGGTATATCCTGGGCCCTGGCCCAGGGCCTGGTGCTAAGTCACAGCTCAGACAGTGTTGATTGGTTCACTGAGTACGTGACCTCATTCGTTCAGGACACACTTTCTGAGCAGCTACTGTGACCCAGGCACTGTGGATGCAGCAGTGAACAAAACAGACAAAAAAGTCTCTGCCCTCCTTGTGTTTATACACCAGTGTGGGGATGGGCGGCAATTAACACATACACAAGCAAGTGGATTTCCAGATAGTGATAAGCGCTACAGAGAAAAAGGAAGCAGAGAAGGGAACCAGGGGGTGTGAGGCAAGAGGAAGTGGGGTTGCAGTTTTAAAGAGGCTCGCTGGGTGACAGCTCAGCAAGGACTGCAAGAGCGGAGATGCATATGAAAGTGTGAATGAGGAAGAAGTGAGCGTGCCAGTCTGCTAGGGCTGCCATAACGAAATCCCACAGACTAGGGGGGCTTAAACAGCGCAAAGTCCTTTCTCGAAGTTCTGGAAGTCCACCATCAAGGTGTCAGCAGGTTTGGTTTCTCCTGGGGCCTCATCGTTTGCTCGCAGATGGCCGTCTTCTCAGCGGGGCCTCACGTGGTTGCCTCTCAGTCTGTGTGTTGTCTGTGTCCTAATCCCCTTGTATCCCAAAGACACCAGCCATATTGGATTAGGGTCCACCCAGAGGACCTCGTTGTACCTTAATTATCTCTTTAAAGGCCCTTTCTCCAAACACAGTCACATTGCGATGTCCTGGGGGTTAGGGCTTCAAAGGGTGAGTTCTGGGGACACGATTCAGTCCATAACAGTAAATGAATGAATGAATGAATGAACGAACGGACAAATGAACTGCTGCTTGGCTTCTGGGCAGGAGAGGGAAGGTAGTAAGAGAAACACAAAGACTGGAGGAACAGGGGACAAGGGACCAGCAGCCACATCAGGAGAAAAGCCAGGGATTTGACGGACATTGTTTTACAAATCCCTCTTGGCCAGTTCAAAATGTGTTTTTTTCCAGCTCTGGCTCTTAACTATTTCCGGAAACAGTTTGATTAACTGCTGACCTGCAGGGGGATGTGGGAGAGGAAAGCCCTGAACTCGGAGCCAGAAGAGCTAGGTTTTGATCTGCTCTGTTGGAGGATGTCGAGGATGTTCCTTACCCTCTCTGATCCTCCTTTGCCTCATCTCTATAAATGGAGATTGATGTGGGCTCGGTGAGTCGAGGTGTCGAAAGAAAGATTTCTTGGACTCTCAAGGTCTGGCAGTAGTGCTCTTTTATTCAGAGAATAGCATGGGGGCAGGACCCATGGGCAGTGAAGAGCTGCAGGCATGGGGACGGGACCCATGGGCAGTAAGAGCTGCAGGCGTGGGGACAGGACCCATGGGCAGTAAGAGCTGCAGGCATGGGGACAGGACCCATGGGCAGTAAGAGCTGAAATGTGTTGAGGGTTAGAGCTAAATTTATAAGGCATAGGTATGTGAGTTATTTCTTTACAAGACAAAGGAAAGATCATGAAAAAAATCATTAAAATGGTATCAGTGCAGGTGGGGTCTGGTGATTGGGTGGTCCTATAGTCCTGTGCTTCCTGGAGGATGATATAGATTGGTATGTAGGGCAGGACGCCTTGGGCTTCTCCCCAGGGCGGGGTCAGCCTTGATCCTTGTCAGAGATGAGAATCCTGCCCTGTCACAGAACTGCCAGAGAAGTAAAGTGAGGTCATCCGCAGGCAGATGAGGGCGTGTAGCCACAGGGCTTTGTAAACAGGAAAATGTAACATAAATGAAAACAGAAGGTATTACCGAGAAGCTTGCAATGAAAACCACTGCAGATGGCTCAGAGCAGGGGGCCCTCCTGCCGTGGCAAAGGGAGCTTATTTATTAGGTGCCAGCCCCTGTCCTGGTGTTTCTCCTTAACCCCTCAGGGCACTCAGAGAGCTGGGCGTGTAGGCTGGCGAGAAGAAAGGCTTATAAAAGGGCACAGGCAGGTTGATTCAACCTGAGGCGCAGAGCTGGCCATTCCTGTGTGGGGCATCAAAATTGGCCACCTCAAGATACATCTCTTTGGCATGAGGACTATTTGGGGCTGGTTACTTTTAAAAACTGCAGACATGAGAGAAACTCTGAAAAGCAGAAGTTACCCTTTGCAAGAGACATTTACGTTTATAAAGGAAATCTCCATCTGTAAAGGTGTCTCCCTCTCTGTACCAGGAAGAAGGGGGATGACCTTATTTCTAAAAACTCTTATCAATGCGGAAGGGGAGGACTTCAAGCTGCATAATGACCTCACTCTTGTTTACTGTGCTTTTCTGGTGATCTCCCATAACTGACTCCCCCCACCCACAACATCCTCCTTTGTCTTTAGCTGAGGGTGCTATTTAAGGTGGTGGCTTCTGCCATTTTGGCAAGTTGCTCAGCTTGCCTGAGCCTCTCCCATGTATACATGTTATAAAGCTCTGATTAATTTTCTCCTGTTACTCTGTCTCATGTGAGTTTAATTCATAGCCCAGCCAGAAGGACCCAGAGTGGGTAGAGGAAGTGTCTTCCTCCCCTACACTTGCCTCATCAGGGATTCTTTACAACACATACGTGTATACACAAAAAGCTGTAGATATTGACTGCGTATAACTTGATGTTGTTTGCAGATAAGGATACCCCATGAAACTGTCATCTCTATCAATGCCTTCAACTTATCCATCACCTCCGAAAGTTTCCTCTCCACCCCCTTTATTTTTTGGTATTTTTTCCCTTTTGGATGAGAGCGCTTATAAGTTCTATACATAAGTCCTAAGATAAGTTCAGTATTTTATTCATAGGCCGTATGATGTACGGTAGATCTCCAGAACTTACTTACGCTGCATAACTGAGACTCTGTACCCTTTGACCAATATCTCGTCATTTCCCCTTCCGCCAGCCCCTGGTGACCACCATTCTCCTCTCTGCTTCCGTGGGTTGGACTGTGTCTGATTCCACATATGAGTGAGACCATGCGGTATTTGTCTTTCTGTGTCTGGCTTATTTCATGTAGCGTCCATTCTCTGCGTCCATCCATGTGGTCACAAATGTTGGGATTTCCTTCTCTTTTTAAGGCTGAATAATATTCCATTGTATGCATATACTACATTTTCTTTATCATCAAGGATTCTAGATATCGGGAGCTGACAATGATGGGCCCCCACCTCACCAGATTCTGTGCTAAGCCCTCCTCAGGTGTGAATCCACTGAATGCCCACAACACTCCCTGAAGCTGGGGCTGTTATCTATCCATTTTTCAGATGAAGAAACTGAGGCTCCAAGGAGTTAAATAATTGCCCAGAGTTGGGTGACTGCTGAGAGGCAGAACTGAGCCCAAGTCAACTTCCACCTACACCCTCACCCCCACCCACAATCACACAAAATGTGTGTAACTAAGGTGTGCTGGCACTTAGTAGGTGCTGAAGCTTCTTAAGGTGTCTAGATTCTCCTGTGTGAGTCCCAGCTCTGGCACTCCCCAGCTGTGTGACCTTGGACAAGTTATTAACCTTCTCAGAGGACCACCCTACCCGCCTGTCAGCTCCACTGGTTGCAAGTGCGAGTTGGGGGTAGTTACTTAACCTCTCTGAGCCTCAGTTCCCTTAGCTGTAGAAGGGGGATAAGAACAGCCCATCTCCTCACTGTAAAGCACTGTGCGTGGTACCTGGCTGCCTTCATTTTATGAAATAGCAACAACATTGTGCCTGCACCACATCCAGGGCGAGGCAGAAGAGCAGAGATAGAAACAGACTGGAAGAAGAAATTTACATTTTTTCACATCCTGTTCCTTTCAGAACTTAGGATCAAGAAAATAATAATCTCAGCTAAATATGTGCCATTCTCCTTTGACTGGAAAATGAGAAATTGTGTGAGGTGTTGTGTTTCCCTTTTTGCTTTGGCCACCAGAAGGCTCAGAGCTAAATTTAACTCTTATTAATAGTAACAGGATGAATCTGAGCTTAGTCTTCCTTTATGTGGTGTATATTTTAAAATTTTGTTCTGTTCACTTTATAGTTCCTGTAACATTTATTTAGAGTTAATTTTTAAAAGTTGTTATTCCAGCCAGTTGAAAAATAGGGGAGGTAAAAATGACTGAGACATATTATGTAGTTAGAGTTGAAAGCAGTGTGTCTGAAGTCACAGCATTACTTGAATTTTAGACAAAGATAAAATGCGCCGAGATGCCAGAGATTAATTTCAAAGTGGAATTGGTTCATATGAAGCATTTGGGGGAAAAACATTGTAAATCATCCTCGGAGCTCGTCAGTCCTGTCCAAAGGCAGAGAAGGGTCAGCTGTGGGTCCTCTGGGCCCCAGCCGGGCTGACGCTCCGCTTTTTCCAGTCCCGGCTCTCGAGGGAAGAGTGGCCTGCCCCATTTTCCCATGCCAAGAGGGGTTTCCTGTTTATCTTTCCAGATCGGGCGTCCACTCGCACAAGATGTGACGGCGTGGCAGAAACCAAGATGACAGGGGCTGTTTCTGTAAGCCAGTTTGATGTCAAACGCGCAGGGGTGAAGGAAATTTACATTTAAATTCAATTTCCTTCATGTTCCCACTGTCTGGAGTCTCCAGAAAGAGTGTGCATGTGGGAAAGAGTGTGTATGTGTTTATATCCAAATAGGATATTCTCCCTAAATAGACCTCTCCGAGGGTTCTCCTGCTGGCGCTGGTGTAATGGCCCCAAGATTGGAAACAATATAAAAGTTAATCCGTGGGACTTGGCTGAATGATATGCCCACGTGATGGAAAAGGATGCGAGCATTAAAAAAGAATGAAGCCGCTGCCACTTTGGAAAGTAGTTCGGCAGAGTCTGGTGACTCTGAACGCACGCCTAAACCAGGGTTTCTCACCCTCTGTCACTCTCAGACTAAAAGCCAGGTCCTCAGCCTGGTCCACAACAGGTTTTCTCAACGGTGGCGCTACTGACGCTTGGGGCCAGATATTCTCCGTCGTGAGGACTGTCCTGTACATTGTCCGATATGTAGGGCATCTCTGGGCCCCGCCAGCTAGATGCCAGGAGCGCCCCCTCTGCAAGTTATGACAACTAAAAGTGTCTCCAGACATTGCCAGCATGTTGCTACGTGCAACAAGATGGACAAATCCCACAAATGTAGCGTTTAGCCAGAGAAGCCCGACACGCACACAGCAGACTGCGATGACTGATAAACCCACTTTGATTGGGAGCGAGGGGTGGGGGTCGGGCGGGGGGCTTCTGGGATAAGGGTGACTTTCTGTTTCCGGATTTAAGTAGTGATTCCTTAGGTGTTTTTTTACTCTGAAAATTCATCGTGCTGGGCCCTTTTCTATAGTTATAATTCAATAAAGCGTTTCTTTTAAATGAAGCATATGGAGAGGGGTTGATGTGGAAAGAGCTCCAACATGCACGGTAAGCGGAAAAAAGCAAGTTGAAGAATAGGCGCATGGCGATTCCGTTTGTTCATGAAGGATGTCCAGGAGCGTGGGGGAAGCACACACACTGCGGGTGGGAGTGTAAAGTGTTGATCACTGCAGGGCACCTCTGGCCTCGTTAATAACGCTGAAGTTGCCCACACCCCGCGACTCAGCACCTCTCGACCTCAGGGATGCGCCCTAGAGAAACTCCTGCTCATTGCCCAAGGAGACACAGGGGGGAATGCTCACCGCAGTGATGCAGGGGTAGCCAACTGAGGCTCAGAGGGGTTAAGTAACTTGCTGAAGGTCACACAGCTTGTGAATCACAAAGACAGGCTCTGATCCCAGGTGGCTGAGGGCTGCTCAAGGGTTCGAACTCTCCTGCACTTGAGGCTGGTCCTGCCTGTGGGTGGCGTGTCTGCTGCAGCTGGCTAGGAGTTTTCAAGCCTGAGCTGCAATATTCAGAGGCGGCAGGCTACAGAGTAAGCAGGAGAGCGTAGCATCGCTACACGTGCTGAGGGTGACCTCTGTCAGCATATCCCCCAGACCTCAGTCTGTGTCCTTCCCAGCCTTGAGTTATGCCACAAAACGCCCCTCTTTTGTCGTCTCCTTCTTAGGAGGTACCTGCCTCCGGGAAGCAAGGGCACAAACGAAAAAACCCACTCCCCCTCTGCTGTGGGTTAACCTGGAAATCCCCCTTCCTCGGTGGGCCTGGCAGCCGTGCCCTCAGCCCCAGCCCAACTGGGAGGGTTGGCAGACCCACCCGGGGTTGGCAGATCCTGAGGCCCTGGGGAGGAAGCCGAGGGTGGCTCTTGTCTCTGGGAAGGGAGAAGCTGCAAGCTGATTGGAGAGATCAAAGGCAGCTCCATCCTTGACAGATGCAACGAGCTGCGAGCTGCGGAGGCTTTTAAAGAGAGAGATTAAAAAAACATGGGAGACTGTCCCTGGGCTGGGAAGAAAAGCGATCACATCCTAGGAAGTCTTGCTGGAATCTGAGCTCTTCTCTTGCTTTCTCTTCTTCTGATTTTGGATCACCCACCAAAAAAAGTCAAATTCCTTCCCATGTTGATGATGATGATGACGATGACAATAGTAACAATAATAAGAGTGGCTCTCCCTACTGAGCCCTGTGAATGTCGCTACAGTAAGTACCTTATCTAGTAACTCATCTAACCTTTCCACTTCCAAAACAGCCTAAGAAGGAGGTTCTCTTGTTAGCTCAGTTTTGCCAGTGAGGAAACTGAGGCTCAGAGAGGGTGGGTCAGAGGTCACAAACTCAAGTGCCTACAGCAGCGGGCAGGCAATGTAAATGGAGTTGGGTGGGTTTAAAATGTCAGTTGTGATTAGTGAGGACTGTGTGAACTGGAGATGGGGTCCCCATTGCCCAGAATAAAAGAGACAGCCCCTCGTCAGCCCCATCCCCAATGTGGCCACGTGGGAATGTGGGCCCATTGGGGCCAGATCTTAATTTTCAAGCGAAGACAGAAATTTGGATTTGAATGTGACATCTTCCCATTTTTGTAAGCAGCTAAATCAGTTAGGATTCAGTTCCCCTCCTTATAACAACAACAACAAAAAACCCTCAAAATAACAAGGCTTGGATAAAAGTTTATTTCTCTTATACATAAAAAAGGAGTTGGAGAACCAACATCTCAGGGCTAGGATGGTGTCTCCATGGTGTCAGCAAGAATCCAGGCTCTATCTATCTTCCTGCTCAGCCATCCTCAGCTTATGACTTCCATCATGAAAGTCACCTCATGGACCAAAATGGCTGCTGGTGCTCCGGTCATCTCTCGAAAGTGGGAAAATGAATACTAGTTGAGCAGATCACTTGGTTTTTTTCCTCCCTATACCTGGCCTTCTTAACTTACTGATGTTGTCTACCAACTTCCATAGGCACTTGAATCTGCAAGACTTGGTCTAAATTTAGGGTGGGAGAGAAGCCCAAACTCCAGGTGAGCCTCTCTGTATGGGGCTCTGTGTCACCCGCAGGTTGTTGACAGGGACTAACTTGATCCTTCTATCCATGGACCTTGGATCAATCTCCCATTGGCTAGCAGTCTGGGATTGAATTTAAGAGCCACCTCTTTATGATAGATCGAAAGACTTTCCCGTGGATTTTGCAGTGCCTCCAATCGAGAGGCAGAATCTATTTCCCCATCTCCTGCCCCGGCCTTGGCCACAATATTTTCTTTGACCAATAGAATGTGGCAGAGGTGATGTGTGAGTTCTGGAGCTTAGGCCCCAAGAGGCCTTGCAGCTTCCACCTTCACCCTCCTAGGACTTGCCACACTGCGAAGAAACCAGGATGGACTAAAACTTGAAGAGAGGCCCGGCTGCCCCAGCACTCCCAGACAGGCCCACTGGACCTGCCAACTGAAGGCAGCTGTGTGAATGAGTCCAGGTAAGACCACAAAAGAGCTGTCTGGTCAATCCACAGGATTGTGAAAAATAATGAGTGGTCCTGTTTTAAGCCACTACATTTTGGGGTGATTTATTAAGCAGCAATAGCTAGCTGATATACTCTTCATCTCTGTCTGCCTTCCTGTCCCAGATCCTTGCAGGGGTCTGTCACTTTCACTGTGACCCTGGGCTGAGACGTTACATCCTCCAAGGTCCCTCATGGTACCAGTTAGGAGACGAATCTGGGTACTTCCCACTGGGGCCCCTCCCCACCTCCCACCCCCCACCATGGCCCCCTGCTCTGACCATCTCAAATTCCATGTCATTTGAGAACCTGTCTGTACGAGGCGGCTCAGGCTGCCACAACAAAGCACCACAGATGGGGGTGGGGCTTAAACAACAGACATTGATTTTCTCGCAGTTCTGGAGGCTGGAAGTCCAAGATCCAGGTGCCGGCAGGGTTGGTCTCTCCTTGGCTGGCAGACGGCCACCTGCTCACTATGTCCTCACACGGTCTTTTCCCTGTGCAAAAACACTCCTGGTGTCTCTTTCTTTTTATAAGGACACCAGTCCTGTTGAATTAGGGACCCACCCTAATGGCCTCATTTTAACTTAGTCACCTCTTTAAAGACCACATCTCCAAGTCCCATTGTATTCTAAGCAGTGGGGGTTAGGGCTCCCACATATGAATTTTGAGGGGGACACAATTCAGCCCATAATGGGGCTGAATCCATCCATCTCCCCACTCACCTGCGAGCTCCTTCAAGGTGGAAGTCACAGCTGGTCAGAGAAGCGTGTATGTTTCAAAGCCAAGGACATGTACCCTCATGGAACGTTATGCACATGGTTAACTTTCGAAGGTGTTTAATGTATTAGGAAAATACGCATAACTAGCACGTTAAATCAATAATTTTACAGATATTGTTCGGAATGAGACCGGAGGAAAAAAAAGCAACATTTAGAAAAAAGATTAAATGCATAAGGTTTGCGGCTGTCGCAAAGCCTGTGAAGGTGGTTCCTCCAGGGCTGGAGTTCAGGAAGCCTGGCACTAAGAGCCAGCTCTGAGGGCAGATGAAGCTGAACTTCTGTCCTGGCCCTCCCGCACACTGGCTGTGTGACCCCGGGCAAGTCACTCAGCCTTTCAGAGCCCTGATTTCCTCCTCTGCATAATGAGGATTCTAAACACACCCACCCCACATGATCATTCTGAGCATCACATTGGCCTCATGATGAAGAGCATGCAGCTCTGGCACCAGGCGCCAGTCCTGGCTCTGCTGCTTACCAGCTGTGTGACCTTGGGCAAGTTACTTTACCTCTCTGAGCCTGGTCCTCTTCTCTGAAAAGGGTGTAATGCTACCTAACTGCATGGATGGGCTCGAGGATTTAATGAGTTAACTCACTTTGGAGTGATGTCTGGTGCGTGTGAGTGTTCAGTCAATATCATTATTATTCATCACTCTGGGGACAGCTCTGGACACCAGCCAAAGTGGTTGCTCCGCAGGCCTTGATCAGAGGCAAGTCTCAGTTCCAGGCCCAGCCCTCTCCAACTCGGCTGAGGTCAGAATTCTAAGTTGGAAGTCCACATCCTGCCATTGTCCCCAACACCACGGCCTCCAGGCAGGGAGCTGATGTCATGGGAACTGATGTTTTTGTCCTGAAGGGACAGGCCAGGGCGGGTGGGGAGGGGCCTTCGGAGGGCAACCCTTCTCTCCCACTCCTGGTCGCTCACGGGGGAAGCTTGGACCTGAGGTTTTAGGGCCGACCAAAGATCTTTACTGCTTTCTCATACGCTTCTGTATTATTTGAACTTTTTACGGTGAGCATATATTACTGTATGATCACAAACAAACAAGAAAGCTATTTTCATTTTGAAAAACCAATCCAGGATCGGCTTGCCCCTTCCAGATTCCCAGGGTCCGTTTCTAACCCATCCGGGTCACTTGCTTCTTGGCCAAGCTCGCTGTAAAAATAATCTAAGAACCGGGAGCCTCTCTCTGGTTCCTTCAACTGCAGATTACTCTGACTCTAAAGCAAAAATAAAAACACTAGCTACCTCCTAGGCTCAAATGAGTCATAGACTGAAAAAGTCTTTAGCACCAGCACAAAACGAGCACTGAGTAAAGGTCGCTTCTATTATCATCCCTGAGTGTTAATTACATTCTCTGCAAATACCTCCCATGCTTGGTGGAGAGAGGCTCCCATTTTACAGATGAGGAAACGGAGGCTCAGACAGGTAAAGCGGCTTCCCCAAAGTTCTGAGGTCAAAGCACATGGCCTCTTCTGCCTGGCACGTCCTTTCCCCAAGGCTGAATTCAGTCGGATGTCGCTCGGCTGAGCAGTCCCTCCATTGGCTGGTTCTCTTACCTGGCTGAGGGCTCTTTGCCCCTGCCCTCACATTCAAATCATCTGGGAAGATTTTAAAAATCCTGTGACCTGGCTGCGCCTAGATCAATTACATCAGAATCTTGGGGTGTGTGTAACTTGGGGGTGTTGTGGGGTGTAATATTGAGGGCTAGTAGTAGTAGTTATTAACACCGCCCGGGTGATTCCAGTGAGCAACCAGGATTGAGAACAGGTGTTTTAAAGTGAGTGATTTGTGAGTCTGCACTTTCTTATAAGAAGGGTCAAAGTAGGGTGACTAGCTGTCCAGTTTGCCCAGGACTGAGGGGGTCTGGGGACATGAGACTGTCAGCACTAAAAGTTGGAAAGCCCTGGGCAAACAGACGTTTTGGTCAGCTGGGCCAAAGCCAGGTCCCACAGGCGGCAAAACCGCACATCTCCAGGTGCCAGGCCTGGATCTCAATGCTCGAAGTCGCTCGTGGAGGGCAATCGGAGATGGCGTTTGAGAGCAGACAAAGAGGAGAGGGTGTCCTGCCAGGGGCCTTCCCACCCATTGAAATAAGCATGGACCAGCGCTGCGCTGTCAAACCAGACCCACTTGTTTCAAACTCCCGACAGACACCCTTCAACTTCTGCTCTAGAGCCCCCAGAACCATCATCCACCTATGGGCTCAGGGGACCAGTGGGTCTCAAGCCTACACTGGAATCCCCTGGGGAGCTTGAAAAAGTCCTGATGCTTGGGCCCCAGCCCAGACCCATCGAATCACAGTCTCTGAGGTGGGACCCAGGCGCTGGCATTTTAAACAATCTCTCCAGGTCACTGTAATGTCCGGCCAGGGCTGAGGATGCTGCGATCGATGACCAGATGAAGGAGGAGAGGCAGGCACTTCTTGTCTCCATCCTGTGCATCTCTCTGACGTCCTTGGGGTGTGCCTCGTAAGCTCTGGAGACCATTTCTGTTCTGCCTCGTCTCTCCAGCCGCAAATGCAAACCAACGCTGAAGCAACCAAGATGCCCTTCAGTAGAGGAAGGGAGAAATCAGCTGTGGAACCTCCAGATGACGCAATATCATTCAGCGCTAAAAAGAAATGAGGTTTCAAGCCGTGAAAAGATGTGCAGGAAACTTAAATGCATATTACTGAGTGACAGAAGCCGGTCTGAAAAAGCTACATAAGGTATGATTCCAACTATGCGACATTCTGGAAAAGGCACACTATGGAGACAGTAAAGAGATGCTCAGTTGCCAAGGGTCGGGGGATGAATAGGCGGAGTATGAAGGACTTTCAGGGCCGTGAAAATACTCCGCATGATACTATCATGGTGGATACACGACATCGTACACTTGTCCAAACCCACAGAGGGTCATCTGCCAAGAGTGAAGCCTCATGTAACCTGTGGACTTGGGGGGTTAAAGATGAGTCAGTGCAGGCTCACAATTGTAACAGATGTCCCATGCTGGTGAATGATGCTGATCATGGGGAGGCTGTGCACATATGGGGGCAGGGGTGACATGGGGAGTCTTGGTACCTTCCGCTCAATTTTGCTGTGAACCTAAAACAGCTTCTCAAAGAATAAAGTCTTTAAAGAAATAATCAATAGTGAACAAGCCCTTCCGACAGATTCCTTCACTGGGCACCGCTGAGCCCCCAGCGCCTGGCCCAGGTGGATGCTGGGAGGCCAGTACACGCTGCCTGCTCAGTGGATTCCACTGCGTGGCGCTAGGCAACGTCCGGAACTTTCCTGCGCCTCCAGGATTTCCTCCACCTCTAACATCAACGGAGGCGCCTGGGTCTCAGGTCCTCCGGCCATTCCCAGTGGGGCAGGGGCTCCAGGGCCCTGGGCCTCTGGGCCTCTCGTGGAGAGAGAGACTGCACAATGGTGGGAAGGTAGCAGGGATTTTGGGGCATCAGAAGGACACCTTGACCAAAAGGAGGAAGGAAAAGGCCTTCTGAGTCACTGGAGGAAGTTACTATGGTCAGCGGGCAGGGAGGGAACCGTGCATGTGTGTGTTCCTGCACACGGGTACATGTGATGATGTATGCGAGGGTGTCTATGCCCATAGTATGTGTGTGTGTGTGTGTATGCGATGGAGTGTGTATGTGTGAATGCTTGTGTGCAAATACGAATGCATGTGTATCAAACATGCATGAGGATCCCGTGTCTACACGAGGATGTAAACATGTGACTATGTAAGCGTATGTATGTATGTGAACTGTGGATGTGTGTGATGCATATATGTATAATGTGTGACGACGTATGCACGTGCATATTTGTGTGAGTGACTGTGTATGACGGTGTGTGTGTTACTAGCCGGGTGTTGTAGGGCAAGTTATTTAACCTTTCTGTGCCTCAGTTTCCCTGTGTCTAAAATGAAGATAAGTACTTAATGTGGTTGGTTAAAGGTGGCCACAAATTCTTCACCACTCCTGCCATTACCAGGTGGAGTCCATGTCGCAAACCCTTGAACCTGGGCTGGACCTGTGACTTGTTCTGCATTCGCACACATGCAACCCTGCCTCTTGGAACCCAGTGGCCAAGCCAAATGGTGAAGCCACAGGGAGGGAAACTGAGGCATGCCCTTAGTCAGGGCCCCCTGAGCCCGCAGCCCGCAGCAGCACCAACCACCGGCCACGGGAGTGAGCCCTCCTGGCCCAGACTGTGGTCCCAGCTGACATCATGAGAAGCAGAACTGCCAGCAGGGCTCAGATAACACACAGAATCATGAGAGAGAATAACGGTCGTGTTTGTTTTTGAGCCCTTGTGTCTTAGGATGGTTAGTTATGCAGCAAATTGATAACAGATACTTCATAGAGTTTTAAAGCACTTAGAACAGGAGTCGGCAAACTTTTCCTGTGAAGGGCCAGGCAGGAAATATGTCAGGTTTTTTGGGCCATGTGGTCACTGTTGCAACTATTCAACTCGGCTTTGTAGTGCGAAAGCAGCCACAGGTAATGCGTTCATGAATGAGCACGGCTGTGACCCAGTAAAACTTCATTTACACAAACAGGTGGCAGTCACCCAGACCTAGAAAACTGCCTGGAAGTGTGAGCTGAGTGTGTGTGTGTGTGAGTTCAAGAGTGTCTGTGCATGCAGATGTGCACACACATGTCTGCACGTGAAGCATGGGCCTGAATGAATGTAAGTGTGTCTGTGTGCAGAATTTATTTCGTCCTTCTGTAAAAACAAAGCAACAAGCTCCTACCAGCCAACCTTTTGATGCAGCTTGTTCTGGGGGGAAAAGGAAGCGCCAGAGAAAGCCAAGAGAGGAAAGAGCTCGTGTGTTGCCGCCGTTTTCAGCTGGGTTAAGTTTGGAGGGAAGCCATGGTGGGTGGCTGGGCTACTGTGGGGCGGCGGCCCACGTCTTCCGTCTGCTGGTAGGAGGATGAAGTCAGCCCTCTGGGGGGAGGGGGAGGGGTGCTGTAAAAATGAAAAAGGAACCCTGGAGGGGACTTTAAGGAGGGGGTTGGGGGGTTGGGAAAATCTCTGCCCCGTCCTGGTCCTGCAGTTGGTGGCTTTTCCAGGCAACTTGTAAACATCTGCCTGCTGGTTTCATTTTGATCTCCCACTGGGGGACCCGTTGGGGGGCTACTTCCTGCATGACTAACCTCCTTGGCTCAGTTTGCAAGGGCCAGAAATGCAGCGAGTGTTCGTTTTAGAAGCAGCAGATGTGGGTTCAAATCCCTGTCTGCGTTCACTTACTACGTGGCCTTGGGGTAGGTGGCTTCCTTTTGCTGAGCCTCAGTTTCCTCATCTGTAAAATGGGGGTGACACTAGTACCACTTCCTGGGACTGGTGCAATGACCAAACGAGGATGGTGTGTCGAGCATTTGGCACGGAGCTTTGCACACAGTAAGTGCCCTGCAAGGTGACGTGCTGAGACAGACCCCCATGGATCAGTGTGCTGGGCTTCAAGACTTCGGGGAAGCCGTCCCTAATCCCCCTGGGCTGCCGTAAGGTCCCTTCTGATTTACAGTGTCATAGAAACCTGTTTCTTTCCTTCAAAGCGTTCACCTCTGTTAGTTATTCAGCACTCACGGGCATGCTTATTGACAAGCTGTCTCCCTCCAGCAGATTGAAAGCTGCAGGCAAAGGAGATGGTACCTGTTTTGCCAACCACTCTGTCCCCAGTGCCAGAAGGGGGCCTGGCACATCGCTGGCACTCAATGATTATTTATTGAATGAGTGAATGGGGGTGGAGCACTTCACAGTTTGGAATTCCCTGGGGCCCTAGGAAAGAGCACCTTCTCCCCCTTTTTAAGCAACATCAATTTTGAGGGGTTTCAATGGGGTCTTCAAAATAAAGTTAGGACAGGAGCCCTGTGCCGCATCCTGCTGCATTAGTTCGGCTAGGCTGGCCTGTGCTGCAGTGACAAGGACCCCAGGGCTTCCTTTCAGAGGCCTAACGTCCCAAAGGTTTATTTGTCACTCATGCAAAGGCCAGTCGGAATCCGGGGACTGTCAAGGACAGCTGTTTCCTTTGTAGTGACTCAGTTCCATCTTGTGATGCTGCCGTCTTCACACGTGGCCTTTATCGCGCCTGCGGGCTTATGCAGAAGTCCCTTCTGCAGGACGGCTGGGAGATACCGGGTCCCTAAAGGATATCTACTAGCAGAAGTGTCTGCTACACGAGGGAAGGGCTCATATGTCTTGGCTGGGCTCAGGGGTCTGGGTTTAGTGAGAGGACGCCCAAATGCATTTTGAAGTTTTGGAAAATGGAGATTGCTACTAATTAGGCTGCTTTTGAAAACCACGTATTTATCAGAGGAAAAATAATCAATCACCACAAATCCTTTGCTTAAAATATGAAGCAGTGTTTTCAGGGCAGTTGCTTGCCATGCGAGACCCTGAGGGCACCCCCCATCTCCAAGTGCCACACCGTTTTTTTCTCTCTCGTTAAAATATGTTTTAATGGTTTCATTTTGATAAGGAACGACAGTCGCCCATCACAGGCTTAGCTCTTAATTTGAGGAGACCAATGATTAAATAACCCATGAAGATAAAAATCTTGCCATGAGCTAAGGTCCTTAAAAGCTTTTAGTCTGAGCCTGGCACGCAGTAGGACTCCTAATGTTTTTTTTCCTGACGTCGTTGAAAGGTGCCTTGATGGACTTCAATTTTTTTAAGTGTCAGCTCAAAGTCACTGCATCTAAATGGCCGTGGGAGGAGGGGAGCGATCGAGACAAAGTGTGGGCAAAACCAAATATTCAGGAAAAGAGCCAGCATTTTGTAAAGACAGGCTGCATATGATGGATGTTCTCTCCAGGCTACGAAGACTGAAAGAATGAAGGCACTGTCCTGCCGCAAATAGAGGCTTCTCTTTGCTGAGAAGTTTCAGGATGACTCTGATGCCTTTTTTTTTTTGAGCAAAAAAAATTTTTTAATTGTTTCCATCTCCCTAAGGTTGGAGAAAAGGGGAACTGGCGGTGGGATTAACTCCTATGCCTGCTTAGCAATATTTTGTCTTGGATCTCTCAGCTGAAGGGTTCCGTCCTAGGATTTTATTCCAATCCCTCCCAGCCCCCCTCCCCCCACTCCCATCTCTGCCACTGAGCAAATGTCACGCACACCAGCCGGTGGTTCCACAGCACCTGGTGGGGAGGTCCAGGAGGGCCACCTGACCTAAATCGATGGTTCGCAACCCTGGCTGCATTCTAGAATCGCCCACGTCCACGAAGCTGTAGAAAGTCCTCATGCCTGGGCTGCACCCCATGAGCTTCTGACCTCATTGGGCCGGGGGTGGGGTTCCTGAGCATGGGTCCTTCTACAAAGCCCCTCACGCGTGGTGGTAGGGCCAGGAGGAAGAACCACTAGCCGAGCCTCCTGCCCAGGACTCAAGCATGAAAATCAAATTGCATTAGAGAAACGAAATGGGGAGGAAGGTTATAAGAAGATGACACAATTTGGAAGAAAGAGAGAGAGATGGGGTGGTTGATCCTCTCCTTGGATGGCCTCCCTTCTGGAAACACCTACAATGAATATTCATGACTGCTGAGTCACCCACAGTCCTGTGGGAAAGGAAGCGTGGAGATGGGGAGGGGCTGGGCAGAGTGCCCGAGGGTGACGCTCTCTTAAGATATGGATTCACCTTCCTGTTGTTCCAAAGATGCTGGGGCACAATCCTAAGAGACCACAGCTAACATGTGGATGGCACTTCTCAATTTCACATGCATTACCTTGGATTCTCCCAACAAGCCTATAAAAGGAGGTATTATTACCCCCATTTTGCAAATGAGGAAACTGATGTTCAAATGAGTTAACAAACTTGCCCAAAAGATTACAGCCAGTGAATGGCGGAGCCGGGACTTGAATGTAAACATTTACGGAGCATTTACTATATGCTAGAACTCAGGGAAGTATAAATTTTGTAATTAAGGAAGTATAAATTCCCTAATTACTTCTCACTTCTTTGACACAATCTTCTACTATTTGTTTCTAGCATTTCTGCGGCAGAATCTTATGGACCCGCGAATATCCATTTTTCCTTCCTATTTGGCTCAGGGCTGCTCCGTACGCCATGTACCAGGCTCTCTTTCCCAGCTTCCCTGCAGCTGGGAGTGGTCATGTGACACCGTTCCGACCAATGAGAGATCAGAGGATGTCTACCGCATTCCTTAAACCATTCTCTCTTCTCCATGCCTGGAGTAGCCATTGTGGGATCTTGGCATGACAAGCATGAGGATAAAAGTGAAAATGCCAGAATGAGAGCAAAAAAATGCCTGGGTCCCTGATTCCTCCCTGAACTGCTGGCTGCCTCCCTCCAGGTTTGTGGCTGATGAAGAAAAATAAGCCCCTATTTGTTTAAGCCACTCCAGGTTAGGTTTTCGTAAGTTGTGGCTAAGTGTGTTCCTAAGTGATACGGTTTCCTCCATGCCCTTCATCACTGTTGTGGTTCTTTTCCTTTACAAGTGAACACACCGCCCACCAGCTTGCTACCAGCCGGCACCTGACGGAAGCCGAACCTTAGCCACCTTGGGCACCCCGAATCAGTATCTTCTTTGTATTACCTTGGAGACCCATGGCACTTCGTCACCTGAATCAGCACTTTCGTTTTCCCAGCTTCCGTTTGTTTTTATGAGATAAGGGCAAATGCAGGAACACAGTCACACAGCTGTGTCAACATACCCCACACAGATGGCGACACTGCCACAACTCAACCATTGAATGGGAGGCCAGATCCCACGGTGCCTCAGCCGACGAGGAAACCTGGATTCACTGTGGGGAGGGTGGTTCGGGGTGTCAGCCAAGCCCTTGATTCAGAGTCTGGCTGTTCGAAAGTCAAATGGACAGAAGTCGAGGGCTGCCTGTGTTTACGCCAGTGGTGTCCTTGTATGCCAGACTTCAAGCTTCCAAATCAGTTAGCTGATGCTGAGCAAGAAACTACCCCTAACTAGTGGCCTGAAACAGTAAGTGTCTATTGTTGCTCAGAGACTACGGACCAGTGGCGGGGTTCTGCTGATCTGGACCCGACTTGGCTGGTCCTGGCTGGGCTCGCTCAAGCATTTCAATTAGTCTGTTGTTGGGTTGGTTGAGGGGGAGAAGGGGTCATTGGGGCTGGTCTGGGATGGCCTTGTTTATATATCTCACACGTGGCTAGCTATCAGCTCTGGTGACAGGGCCACGTGAGCTCTCGTCCTCAGCAGGCTAGTTGTTCACATGGTGGCAGCAGGCTTCCAAGAGAACAATCAGAAGCAGACAAGACCCCTTGAGGCTTAGGCCAGGAATTAGCACGAAGTCCCTTCTGCCACGTTCTATTGACTAAAGAAAGTCACAAAGCCATTCCAGTTTCCAGGGGTAGGTGAAAAGGCTCCCTTCTTGATAGGAGAGACTGCAAAGTGACTTTGCAATGGGCATAGGTATAGGAAGGTTTGGAGAACAGGGGCGATTTTTGTAATCAGTCTACCATAGTCCCCAGAGGAAGAGCTTTCATAGAGGGCAACGCCATGGGCATCGAGGAAAGAGATGAACAAAGTCTGGGTAGCAGAGAGATGTTCGGTGGACCAAAGGGACACACTGTGCAGTGAAGGAAGAATGAGCAGCCAAAGGAGCAGAGGAAGAGGCTGGAGACTCAGACTCCACGACAATTCCAATCTAATCGTTACTTCTACTCTGATGCTCACCGGGCGCTCAAAGTGGGTCCAGCACTTTTGCAGACACAATCTCACTTAATCCTCAATGGCCCCTGTGAGGGAGGTTCTATTAGTAATCCCATTTTACAGATGAGGGAATTGAGGTTCAGAGAGACACACAGATGAAGAGTGCGGGATGCAAGACTGGAAGACGGGTCTCTTGGCATTAAAGCACTGGCCATAAGTGACCATGACATTGTTCTGTCTCCAGAGCAACTTGCGTCTCTGTCCCCACCTCAGGCCCCCTGCCCAGGCCAGGACCACTGCAGCACCTGATGACTTCCGGCCAACTTTTTCTGTAAAGGGCTAGAGAGTAAATAATTTCAGTTTTGGGTGGCAATTACTCAACTCTGCCAAGATATGGTGAAAGCAGCCCGAGACAGTATGTAAATGAACGGGCGTGGCTGTGCTGCCATAAAACTTGATTTACAAAAATAAGTAAATTGCCAACCTCTGTCTAACCCGTTCCCCACCTTGCAGGCAGAGTGAACCAGACTCACGCGCGACCCTGCCATGTCTCGCCTAAAGTGGTTCGCCAGTGTCTTGCAGATCAGTCCAGACTTTCAGCATGGTTTACAACCTTGCGATCCAAGGGTGGCCCCTGGAGCAGCAACCTCACCATCCCCTGGGAGCCGGTTAGAAAAAGCAGCATCTCAGGGGCCAGCCGGACCTGCTGAATCAGAACTTGCATTCTAACAAGCCGCCCAGGTGATCTGCACACTCCAGTTTCAAGAGCTCTGGCTTCAAGACTCCTGGTGTCCTGGTGCCTTCCTACCCGTCCCCGCTCATCCTTTGCCCCTGAAGCCTCTTCCCCTCACCCCAACCTTTCCAGCTAAATTGAAATGCTCCTCTCACCTCTGTGCCTGATGCATTCTTCTCCCGCCCAACTCCCTTCACCTAGTGAATTCCTACCTATATTTGGATGTCCACTTAGAAGTCACTCCTTCCAAGCAGCCCTCCTTGAAACCCCTGGACTGAATGAGGCGCCCCTCTTCTGTGCTTCCGTAACCCTTCCCCCACTTAGCACCCACCACACTATATGGAAACGGCTTCTCTAACTCCCTCTCATAGCAGTTTGTGAGCTCATGAGAGACAGAGACCACATCTGTCTTGGTCATCACTGCATGTGTCCTCAATGCCCAGGGACAGTAGCCACTCTATAACTACTTGTTGAAAACTAAAGGAAGCACACGCCCCACCTTCCCGCACGCAGGCATCCTGCACAACTACTGTGGAATCAGCCTGTGGCCCCAGCTTTACCTAAACTTCCACCCAGCCCCACCGCTTCTTCACAGAGTCCTGCAGAGTCTCGGAGCTTCATCTCCCGCTAAGCCTGATGGTTTCTTATATTAGCAAATGTTTACCATTTGCAGAGGGCCCGAGGGCCTAAGAGATTTCTGGGCACAATTTTTGAGCTGTAAATTAGCCACAGGCCAGGACTTGAATTGTGTTGAGGGGGGTGTGGGCGCCGGGAGTGGGGTGGAGGGGGGGAGCAGAGAGGAGGGGCAGGGGCAGAAGGTTCCAGGCAAGAAAAAAGAAGATTCGAAGGCAGGACCCCAAGCTGCAAGCCTAGAGAACTATGACCTGGCATCCTTTCCCATCCTTGCAAAGGGCCATTTCTGTACAAACAAGATCCCAGCTTTGCTGCCCGGGCAAACACCCCCATACACCCAGCCGCTGAAAGCAGGTGAGGCTGCTGTAAGGAATCAGAAGCTAGTGTGAGAGCCCTCCCCGAATCTGACGTTCAGTCCAGAGGTTTCTATAAGTTCCTTTATTGACAAAGCAAAGTATAAAAAGAACAAGGCCCCCCAATGACCCATATGATTAAAAGTGCAAATTTACTCCAACCTGAAATAGAAAACAAATCTCAGGCCTCGACTGTTTGGGCCACGGAAATTTGGCGATTAAAACGCTTTTTAATCACACAACTGTAGCAGCTGAATTATATCTGATCAACTCTTTGGTCTCTGTTATTGGAACAAAATATGCTATGGCTGCAGCCGACAGACTGCGTCCTAACACGCCATTTGGGGTCAGAATACACATGAAAAATAACAATAAAATAAGAGGAATGTTTTAAAGTCAAGTGACTGAATCAAGGCACTTTTTTTTTTTAAAGCAAAAGGTGCTAAAAATATTCCTGCATATCTGATATTTCAAAAACCAGACCAGCTATCATTTAGCTGCACGTTTTGGTCTGTTCTCTCTGTATAGAAGATGGCATATATCTTTCTCCCTCCCCAATTTATACTTGCTTTATCCCCACCAAATCATGTGCTATGTAGGTATAAAAACATAAACAGTAGTGTCTAAGTAACACATGTGATTTTTTAAAAAAATTAACAAATGCCAAGATGATAACACTGAACTTCTTTTTCCCTCTGGAGGGGACACTGGAAATGTTAAGGAGGCTCATTTCCCCCCACCCCTGGGAGGGAGGTAACAGCCTTCCTCCACGTGGATAAGCATAAGTCTTCATCCTCAAGGTTGAAAGCCACATTTTACAGAAAAAGGGACTTACTCCATGAGGTTCGAAGAGATGCTTTGGGAGTATTTTCGGTTAATGCCTTCAGAATGCGGGGATGTCAATTTCAGTGGGAGCCACCGAGTCAGAAAGCGATAGAGACCTCTGATCAGAACAGTCTTCTCGGCAGTGGGAAGGGTGACAAGCCTAAGGAGCTTGGCCGGAAGACCCAGCATTGTTTTTCTGGTGTTTACGGCCACCAACCATCATTGCCAAGCCACAGGCTAGGATACCATCAAAAACCTAATAATTAATTTAAAAATAAGAATAAAATGCAAATAAAAAAGAAACAAGTTATTCTGCAATCCTTCCTGATTACTCATCTGAAAGCTCCGACAGAACCAAGGGGTTTGGCCTTGACTCACTCAGGAAATGCCAAGAACCGGCCCCCAGCAGAGGATCTGACTCGAAAAGAGGCTCCAGGATCCCGGGTCCTTCTGGGAATTGCGAGTTAAGTGTTATCTGTGGCCGTGTTAATTTTTTTTGGTTTGTTTCTATAATAAAGCTTAGCTCTGAGAGATAGACTTGAAATATCACACCCCCAACGAAGTATAACATCATACCCATAATGATAAACAGAACCTTATCCATACTTGGGGGGTTAACTGTGTAAGGCAGGGGTCGCAAACTGGTGGCCCCCAGGCTCAACCAAATGTTTTCTTTGGCCCACATGGTGTTTTGGACAGTTTTAAGTTATTCTGTTTAAAAATAAGGAAGTTTCACTTTTTAAAAAAAAAATCATGATTTCCAGCCCCTCTCTACCCATTTTTCCCTGCATGGAGCTGAGCCGTGACGGCCGCCCCTTATAAAGGGCGTAGTCTCCACTACCCCCCCACCCCGCTTCCCTTATTTATCTTCCTAACTTGCTTCTGCAGGCTGCTGAGTTTGCGACCCCTGGTTTAGAATAGCACATACCTAAAAGTGTGTTTCCTCACCCAAACCTCTCTCACACCCTCACATGATTTCCAACCCGTCTCCCCTTCTCCCCATCTCTTCCTTTCACTTCCATCTTAAGTCCTTCTTCCTGAATTCTTCCGCTTTCTCTTGGTTCGCTTGAATTCTCCCTTCTCTCAGCTTCAGTTTCATTTTGCAAAGAAATAACCCCTTCTCCCAGCCCCTCCAGCATTCCAGGATGGCTCCTAGGACTGGTCAGACCCCGAAGGGTGTCTCGTGGCAAAATGGCTGAGTCCTGTCCGCCAACACATATCCTTTGGACACTGGCTGGACAATTAATCTTTTTTTTTTTTTAACATGATCAATTTTGAACCTTCTTGTATGAGAATATTTGCATATATGAATCTCCAGTACCAAGTACACACCAAAAATGTGTACGTTTCAGATCAAGGACATGACGGAGCCCTAATAAAACACAGAAGTGAGTGTAATTAAGTGCCTCGGGCAACCATCACACCTGGCTAATAAGCCCTATTATTGCATTTGTACACAGTACATGTCTGGGATTATTAAACATTGATCAAAATTGATCGAAAGCTCTGATTTGGTTACCATGGACAGAGAACAATTGCTCAGCATGGCATTTAAATAAAACATGAATATTTTAAAAACTCACAAACACAATGCCCCGTTACTTTAAAAAATAATAATAAAATTTAAAAATCTTGAGGATGGATGAGGCTTTGGGTAATTAACCTGAAAGAAATACAAAACAAAAAAAACTACAAGAACAGTATGTTACCAGATTTAAACTTGAAAATGCTAGTAAGATACAAAAGAGAAGGAACCTATCAACTCGGCTAGAAATATCTGGAACACTTAGCTTTTAACTCCCCTGATCCAGGAGAATTAAGGACTACAGGAGAAATTGTGGCTGAGCATGAAAACATTATAAATATGTATATATATATATATAAAGACTACTTAGTTGTGGCATTTATTTTAAAAGGTAATTTTTAAAAACACTGTGCAGTTTCTGTCTTTGCAGGAAGCTGCTAGACTAATCCTTTGCTAAAAGCAGTACCTATGACCTCACTGACCTGCAAAGCTTAGAGCGACCTTTGTGGTATCCAGGGGAACTGGCCCCAAAACAACCTCAAAGAGACAGTATGACATTTGCAACTGTTTCTTACAGTCCAAGGTTGCGAGGGGTAGAAAAAGTCTTTGCAGCCCCAATGAGAAGGATTCTCTAGAAATCGTTTATTTACAGTGATTTCCTGCAGTGGCCAAGTTGGTCCCCTAAAAAGGGTTGGAAGAGTTCCCTCTAAAGAGCTCAGAAATGAAACAATGGCCCTATTCAGGTGGCTACTTCCGTCTTCCAAGTTTTACCTTTAAGAGCCTAAGGAAGTGCATGTCTTTATTAAGAAAGACAAAAATCCCAGGGGCTGGCCTGGTGGCGGAGTGGTTAAGTTCGGATGCCCCACTTCTGCAGCCCAGGGTTTGGGAGTTCAGATCCCAGGAGCAGATCTACATACCGCTCATCAAGCCCTGCTGTGGTGACATCCCACATACAAAATAGAGGAGGATTGGCACAGATACTAGCTCAGGGCCCATCTTCCTCACCAAAAAAAAAAAAAAAAAAAAAAAAAAAATTTCTGAAGGATAACACTGGGATGGCTGCATTTTCTATTAGGCCAGCAGATGGTGGACCTTTATAAACCTAAACTGAGTTTTAAGTCAACTGATGCAAAGGAGGGCTGTTAGAAATTTGGGAGGACAAGGAGTGGATTTCAGGATGGGCTCCTTCCAGGTGCTAAATACACCCAACCTGGTCATATTTATGCCCAAAGAGAAAAAAGAGCAGACCGCTGCCAAGGGCCATCTCCCTCGATCGGGGAGTAACTGATCTTCAGGCACAGAGCCCAAGCCGCTGAACTCTAAGTGAAATGCTTTGCAAGTCCTGTGCCAAATCAACCGCTCCTCAAAGCTGGCCTGAGGACCACTTGCAGGCCGCTTGGGCAATGGGAGAAAAACTAACCATCACTGAGCATTGACTGAGAGAGCCAACGACATGCTAGGCACAGCAGCAGTAGCTCCTTTCCATTATCTCCTTCAACTCAGAAAGAAATCTCCATGCGAAGGAGTTTGCTAAAAAGCCTTAAAACAAAAAGGGTTTCTGTCTCCAGCCACAGCCAGCCCTGGCGAGACCCCTTGATTGGCAAAGACTGAAACACATCTTTCTCCAGACCCGACATGTTTTAGGCCCTCACCAGTGTTGTCTTAGGTATCTACTGCTGCTCTGCGCTGCGCCTGGCTCACAGGAGGTGCTCAATGAACGGGCGTTGACTGGTACACGGCCCGGCGTGCGCCTGCGGGGATGTTAAGCCAGCCTATTTTTCACTGCACATTTCCTAATAGGAAATGTACCCAGACTCCCTTTCAGATGCAACATTTGGCACTAGCAATTATCACAATACAAAAGAATTGGTCAAAACAAGGTGCTATCTGCTCTGGAAGTTTCTCTAACTGACTCTTGACTGCCTCTCCACACATGTGATTTAATTCTTCGGGGACCTGTCAAACCCCCGTGATTGCACCATTTAAAAATTCCAACGACTCCAGTGAATTAATGTTAATTTGAATAATGGAAACTGTGTTTCTCAGATCATTCGCCCCCAGAATAGAACTTCAATTCCAGTTGTAGATTAAGATTCAGATTTTTGTAAAGACCGTCAGGAACCCAGGACCTTGCAAGAAGTTACCTGAAAACACATTCCCTTCTTCAGATTTGGGGCCAGCGAGATCTGTGTCTTAAAAACCGACATGGGGCACTTTCTCTGCAGCTAGTTCTTGCTTCCTTTACTGGACTTCCCTAAAAGCAGAATCCAGAATCATTCTACACAAACCAACATTTGGACCAACTCCTAGCTGCTGCCCTTGGCTGTTTTTCTGTAGCCTGCCCAGGACCCCCCTGGTGGGCGTGAAGAAGACGCCATAACTATATTGAATTGTGGAGCCAGGGTGCCATTTAAGCACCAAATACCATCTTCTTAATTTTCCAACACCTGCAGTTTATCTTCCTTGCTTTCAACTGGCTTCATTGCCATCCCCACCCCCACCTGGTGGGAGAAGCTTTAGGACATTAGGCCAGGTGGGGGCGCTGTCACGGTTTACGGTTCGTCTTCAGGGAACCCCTGGGTACGCTGACTCCCTGGTGGGGGGCACCTGGCAAGGTAGCGGGGACCCCCATAGGCCCGGAGAAGCTGGGGCAGCCTTCGCCACGTGGACAGCAAGCGTGCCGCTGCGAGCTCCCGGGCGTGCCTGTCGAAAACAGCCAGGAGGTCAACTGGGGCTGCTTCACGCAGGACCTTGGGCAGTGGGCCCACCTCCACGGCCGCCCCGCCAGGGCCCAGGACGCAGTGGAAGAGTGTATGGCGTCGCAGCAGGCAGTCCCTAAGGAACTGCACCAACTCTTCCAGGCGCTCAACCAGGTGCGCCTCGTCCCAGCCTTGCGCGGCAGCCCCCTTGCACAGCAGCACCGCCAGCAGCGCTGTCTTGAGCACGTAAGAGGAGAGGATGCGTCCCCACTGGGTGGCAGCCATGGGGTCCAGGCCACGGGCGCCTAGGTCGCGCAGAGCTTTAAGTAACTGCAGGCACTTGAGGTAGCAGGCACCTGGAGGGGCCCGTTCCTGCAGCCAGCTCAGCAGCTTCTGCTCCTGGCGCGCTGTGTTCACGCCCCACAGTGCCTCGGCACGCAGGCCTCCTGGGAGCTCCGAAAGGGGCCCGAAGGGCGAGGGTGGTGGTGGTGGTGCCACGAGGAAGACACTGTCGCCCAAATGGACGGCGGGGATGAGACGCACGGCCATGGAAAGGCGGCAGCAGCCGTAATCGGTGCGGCAGGGTAGGATATGCAGGGTGGGAGGCTGTTCCAGGCCACCCGGGGTCAGGCTGACGCGACAACGCTCCTCCAGGCTGTAGCGCACGGTGGCCAGGGAGCGCTGCAGGTGCGACTGGAACCAGCGCAGCACCAGCGCGGCCGAGAGGTGGCGCCGCCCACGCACGTCCACGCAAAAGCCGTCGGCGAAGGGTTTGCAGTCCCGGAGCCAGTGGGCCCCCGAGGCCCCCGGCGGCGCCTTGAGTGCGCACACGAAGCAGCCGTGGAAGCCTGGGGACAGCCCGGGCTCGGCGCCCAGGCCCCGCGGCTCCAGCGCCACCAGCGGCGGGAGGCGCAGCGGCACCAGCACGTCGAAGCCGTCGGGCCGGCGGATTTTATGCTGCTCGTAGGCGCTGCCCACCTGGATGAAGTCTCCGCGGAAGGCCAGGGCCAGCGCTCCTCCGGGGATGGGACCTGGGGACCCTCGGGCGCGACCAGCCCGCACCAGCTCGCCCACGATCCGGCTCACGTGCGCCTTGCTGTGGCCCAGCACGTGCGGCGACAGGCGCACTTCATGCTCGTAGTAACTCTCCAGCAAGATGGCGAGGCTCGGCTCTCGGAAGTGTCTCGGAGAGAAGGCGGTGTGCCTCCCCAGGCGCGGAGACCCGGGCAGGAAGCGCTGCCGGACAGCGTGGCGACAGCGCAGGAGGATGTAGCCGAGGAGGAGCAGGATCGCCACCTTGAGCAGCGGGAAGCCGCCGTCGGCGCCGTCGAGGGGCTCGGCCCGGGCGCCCCCGCTTCCCCGCAGGACATGGTAGAGGCACACGAGGGCGGTGCACAGGCCGGTCACCAGGGGCCAGAAGACGCGCAGATTGAGGGTATAGTGCACCGACATGCCGGGCGCCTGGGGCCGCGGCGGCCGAGCAGCCCAGGGCGCGAGCCCCGGCGGCGCCCCCGGACCGGCATGCGCGCAGCGCCCGGGCAGCCCCGCTGGCCCGCTCGCCTGCGCCTCCGCGGCGGCTCCCCCCTCGCAGGGCCGGGGGAAGCCGCCCTCCAGCTCGGCCTCCTCTCCCGGCTCAAGGGTTCCTTGCAGCGGCGGCGCGCTCTGCCCTCCCGGGCCCGGGGCCGCGCCCTAGCCCGCCGCGCGCTGTGTCCTGCCCGGCGGCCCTCCCCGCCCGGCGCCCCGGCGCGCGGCCCGCGCCCAGCTGCTGGCCCGATCCGGCTCGCCTCCTACCCTGGCCCGCTCTCCTGGCCCGCGGGGTCGCCCGCCGCTCCCCTGCGCGCCGGTTCCCGTTACTCGGGCGCCGGGAGTTTCCTCTTCCGAGGGGAGGCGAGGCCGCGCCAGCTGGCGGGGAGGAAATGCCGAAGGCTGGAGCGGCGCGCGGGCCGGCCCCCTCCCGGGCCTCCGCCTTAAAGCGACGCGGGGCGGCGGGAGGGACTTCAGGACGCGCTTGAAACTGGCCTCCGCGGGCCACCCCCATCCTCCCTCCCCGAAGGCAGAACCGGGAAGGCCCTGATTGTGGGGCGGTGGCCTGGGCCGGGAAGGTTCTGGAGTTGTGCGCCCATAAAGTGACGCTGGGAAGGTGAAAGAAGGGGAAGACAGCTCGCCCCGAGCCTGCTCCCCCGCCCCCCCAGCAAGTCGTGGTGGCTGGTGGTGGTGGCGTGGCAGGCCTTGGGACGAAGCAGGCCCCTGCCGGGGTGCCGCAGTCCTTGACTCAAACCACTGCTTCCTGGGCGCCTACTGTGTGCCGAGCAGGAAGCTCGGTGCTGGGGAATAGCAGCCGAGAAAACAGACAAGGTTTCTGCCCTTCGGAAAGCTTGCAGCCTTTTTTAAAAAGAGGAAACCAAACAGAAAGGATCCCATAGCAGAGAATGCTCAGGAAGACACACAGGTGGTCTGAGGAAGTGAGCAGGTGGGGCTGCCGTGGGAGCTGGAGGCTGCCTTTGGGGGACCGTGGTCTGAGATCTGAATGAGGAGGACCCAGCCTTGGGAAGAAGAATAGTGATACAGGACTCACAGTGTGCCAGGACTGTGCTCCCCACGTTACACAGATTCGCTCACTCCTCATGTCAGTCCTCTGAAATGGATGCTGTTATTTTCCCCATTTTTCCGATGTGGAAACTGGGCCCAGACAAGTTCAGCCACTTGCCCGAGGTGACACAGCTTTAACAGAGCTGCGACTTGACCGCAGGCATCCAGCTCCAGAGAAGCCAGAGGGCAGGACTGAGGGATGGGGACCAGGAAGTCCCTTCCTCAACTGCTGGGAATTCGCCTGTGTCCTTTGTGGGGACCTACACTGGGACCTCAGTCAGGGGAAGCTTGCTTTATTTCATAAGAGGGAGCACTCCCTGAAATAATCTGGGCGTATTTAATTATCTGGATTGATTTAAGTAATTATTTATTTACTCCCAGTGCACCTTCCCTGCCCCCACAGCCGGTTAAGGAGAGCAAGGGTGAAGGCATTAAATGTGTCGAACCCAGCTGGCATCTGGGAATCAGGACTCAGAGGATGCTCCTGGGTTAAGCACTGAGATTACACCCAGGAAGTCCCGGGTTGGGCCTCTCAGAGCTCAGCAGACCTGCTCTCAGATCCAGTCTCTGTCGCCATCAGCTCGGAGACCAGAAACACAGCACAGAAAGAAGGTGTCTCATGTTAGCGGAGCCGGCAAGGGGATCCTACAGCAGGATCCAGGAGCAACCCAGGCGCTAAGCGTCCTTAGAAGAAGAGGGAGAGAGAGATCTCCATGCGCATGCACCGAGGGAAGTCTTTATGAGGACACAGCCTGAAGGTGACCATCTGCAGGCCGGGAAGAGAGCCCTCCCCGGAAGCTGGACCCTGCCAGACCTTGATCTTGGACTTCTGGCCTCCAGACTGGGAGAAATAAATGTCAGTTGTTTAAGCCTACGAGCCTACAGTATTTGTAATACGCGGCCCAAGCGGACTAATACATTGGATACCCAGCGCTGAACCGGGAGGTGGGGTGAGTCCTGCCCAAACCACGAGAGGGTGTCCCCCAAGGAAAGTTGGGGTGCTGTGCTGGAAGGAGGGGTGGGGTGTTTTGGCATTCATAAACAACAGGCGGCCCCCAGGTTTGGATAAATCTCTTGGTCTCACTTTGCTTCAAACTTCCTGCCTAGACAGTGGGGGTGCCGCTCCCAGGGTGACTTGTTCTTTTTTACTGGTAGATATGGTGCATGCCATTCAACCGTGCAAAGAAGGGCAGTGCTCTAGGTCAGAGGTCGGCAAACATTTTTGTCCAGGGCCAGAGAGTAAATATTTGAGGCTTGCGGGGCCTCACCGTCTCTGCTATGGCTCCTCGGTCTGCTGCTGTCGCCCAGACTCGTTTCTGGGGCTGCCGTCACAAAGTGCCACAAACTGGGTGGCTAATAAAAGGAGTTTATTCTCTCGCAGTTCTCGAAGGCAGCAGGGCTGTGCTCCCTCCGAAGGCTCCAGGGGAGAGTACTCGGTCGTCTCTTCCAGCTTCCCGTGGCTCTGGGTCTTCCCTGGCTTGTGGCTGCATCGCTCTGACCTCGGCCTGCGTCTTCACGTGACCTTCTGCTCTGTGTGCGTCTTCTCCTCTTCTGTCTGCTATAAGGACACCTGTCATTGGATTTAGGGCCCACCTGGGTAATCCAGAATGGTCTCATCTGGAGATCCTTAATTTAATTATGTGTGCAAACATTTTTCCAAATAAGGTCACATTTACAGGTTCCAAGGGGTAGGGCACAGACATATCTTTTGGAGGTGTGTTGGGAAAACCTCAGTTTTCTTTCCTATGTGTCTCTTTCACTCCTCACACAGAAACTTCACTTCTGACGCTTCTGGTCACCAAATGTGGAGGTTTGTGCCCACAACAAGCAATTCTCTGTGCACCAGCTGGGAGTCCTACGTTTTAACTTAATTCTGACGCTATCCACCCGCAAGACCACCCCTCACCCCACTTCAGTTGCCAGTCACAAGTAGTAGGGCCCCAGCTTACCCACAACTTTTGTCCAGTTTGGCAACGAATCGGAGGTTCCCATGACCCCATCCTTGGGTTCGATAATTTGCTAGAGCGCCTCCCAGAACTCAGGGAAACACATTTACCGGTTAATCAAAAGAGATGGTAAAGATGTTTCTGTCCCCACAGAGTTGGGGCGCGTCACCCTCCTGGTACATGGATGCGTTCACCAACCTGGAAGCTCCCCAAACCCCATACATTGGGGACCTTCTGGAGGCTTCCTCATGTATCATGATCAATTGTTAACTCCATTTCCAGCCACTCTCCCCTCTTTGGAGAATGGGGGCATGGGGCTGAAAATTCCAAGCCTCTAATCACGGCTTGGTCTTTCTGGCGACCAGCCCCATGCAGGAGCCACCCACCAGCGTCACCTCCCTAGAACAGAAGATACTCCTGGTGCTCTTATCACCTAGGACATTATAAGAGTTTTAGGAGCCCTATGCTGGGAACGGGGGGCAGAGACCTATCCTTGTATTTTTTCTATTATCTCCCGGGGACCATGTGAGTACCCCACTATGCCGAGTAGATGATGTGTCACTGTTGCTGTCTTTCCTGCCTCTAATGTGTTTCCATAGCACATTTCCTCCAAAGACTTTAAAGGACAAGCTGGGGACTTTGCACTCAAACAATCTACTGTATGTGTCAGAGCAAATACAAATTCATGTATGCATTAATTTATTACCCACCTTTGTGGGTTCCTACTGTGCCAGGCAGCGGGCAACGTGAAGGAGAACAGTCAGGTGCTCTGAGCTTACGAATGAAAACGCCACAGGGGATGGGCGGGTTCAGAAAACTGCCACTGATAATTATTTCATTAAAAATCTCCTTTAATGTTCAATATTTGACAAAGGCCACTCCTGGCTTTTTTTTGTTGTTTTTTTTATGGCTCATATACGCGCAGCCCTCTAGATATTTCTGTTATCCCAGAGGCGTGTCCCGTAGTGGAAGAATGACAACTTTGATGAGAGGGGAAGAGAAGCAGGAGGAGACGCCTTTCCCACAGGAGGCCCCAAGGCGGGCTCTCAGGGAGGGGACCTGTGACCAGGCTTTGAGGGATGGGAAAGGACGTACATTTGATAGCTGGCACGGCCCTTCCCCTCGGTGTCTTCTTAAATGCTCGGGACAAGCCCAGTGAGGTAGGTGCTATAGTTAATGCCATTTCACATATGGGAAAAGTGAGGCTGAGAGAGGGTCAGCAACTTACTCAAAGTCACACAGCTGGCAGGGCTGACTCCAGTGCTGGGCTCTTAACCTCTGTGCTTCCTTCCCTTTCACACGGTAAATGGTTTTATGGCACAGAAAGAGCACATTCTGGGAAGGCAGGTGAATTTCTGTTTGTATCTGTCTCCCTGCCAGGTGACGAGGTTCTGGGAAGCCAGGACTTTGCCATAGTCACCTTTGTAACCCCAACACCCAGTATCATGCTGGGAACGTCACAGAGGTTTGTTGAATGAATGCACGCATGCATGCATGAATAGGATTTTGACCAGCAGAAATTCAGGGAGGCCAGTCCAGGTAAAGGAAACAAAATGTGCCAGTGCACAGAGGTCAGGAGCATGTGACAGTGTGGGGGGCAGAGGATGTCGGTCCTGTCGTTGCAGAAGCCTGGAGTCTGTGAATGGACACTGGTGTTCCCTGGCCGACCCATGCAGCCTTCTCTGCAACTGGGGCTGGAAAGCTAAAGACACTCCCCCACTCCCTGGCATAGGGACAGGTGCTGCCCAAGACACCTGCTTTGCCAGGGCTGTGGGTGGCAGAGGTAGAGCACTTCTGAAACCCACAACTGGGCCCTGATTCCTTGGGCAGCTCCCTCGTTGGGGCTGAGGCAGCAGCTCCCTGGACAGCCCAGTTCTGCTGTGTGGCCGAGTGGTCTTTTCTGGAAATTGCGCTCAGAGTCCTTTCCTGCTGCTTCCCAGTGCTTCTCAGGCTCTGTGATAAATGATCTGTTGCCGTTTCTTTAAAATCTTCCTCTCAGTTGTACTATGTGTGACTGTCGCCCAGCTTACGACCTGGGCAACTCAGAACATTCACGCTGGTCCAGCCTCCGTTCAGAGACAGAAGCTCAATCACACTTTTGAGGATGTCATAGCAATGTCAAGGTTTTTTTCTTTTTTGGTTTTGTTTTTGTGAGGAAGATTGACCCTGAGCTAACATCTGTGCCAGTCTTCCTCTGTTTTGTTTGTTTTTTGAGGAGGATTAGCCCTGAGCTAACATCTGTTGCCAATCCTCCTCATTTTGCTGAGGAAGACTGGCCCTGAGCTAACATCCATGCCCATCTTCCTCTACTTTATATGTGAGATGCCTGTCACAGCATGGCTTGCTGAGCGGTGTGTAGGTCTGCACCCAGGATCCGACCCTGGGCCACTGAAGTGGAATGTGTGAACTGAACCGCTGCTCCACTGGGGCGGCCCCAGCAATGTCAAGTTGATGCAGATATTTCTAAACACTTTACTCTCAAGGGACTGGACCAGGGCAGCCCGTAACAAGGGGGCCTGACACACAGCTTTGCCAACGGTGCCACCCAATACTAGATGGTGACCAAGTGACCCAAAGCTATCTTCTTTCTCTCTTGGGGAGTCTCGATGGGACACAGAAGCCATGAGGAAGCAGAATTCAGAATGAAACAGAAGCCATGGACTAGGCAAAGGCTTTGAGGAAACGGAAACCTTGGCAGGTTGGGGGAGGGGAGGGGAGGAGGAAGCGGGGAGAGCCAGCAGCTGATCCAGGAGTGGTGGTGGCAGAGGTGATGCTGAACACTAAAGCTGCCGTGTGCTGGATGACATTCCAGATCCCACCCTGTCTGAGCAGCTGCTGCCTCGGGTCCCTGTGGATCCTTCTCATAATCCTCACTGGGGTCTGAGGTCACTTCCTTGCAACTCGGACTCAGGGGAGGGGGGCAGTGGGGGTGGCAATTAGCCTGGTTCCCTAGAGAACAGAACCTGAGGGTGCAGCTTGCATATGAATGTGTTATTGGAGGTGCAAGCCCAAGGGAACAAGAGTGAGGCAGAGGGGCCGACCCAGTGGCATAGCGGTTAAGTTTGCATGTTCAGTGTCCGCGGCCCTGGGTTCGCCGGTTCGGATCCCAGGGGTGGACCTATGCACGGTTCATCAAGCCGTGCTGTGGCAGGCGTCCCACATATAAAATAGACGGAGATGCGGATGTTAGCTCAGGGCTAATCTTCCTCAAGAAACGAAAAAAAAGTGAGGCAGAGGGGAAGTGAAGCAGGGAAGGAAGGAGGGCACATACAAGGTGGCACGTTCCTGAGCTGGCCACAGCTTTGCGGCAAACATAGCTGGCTCCTGTCACCAGAGTCTCCAGTGACACCGCACAGAGCCGCTTCATCTCTAAACAGCCAGGGAGAAACAGGGCAACCAAGTCAATGGATGGCGCCTCCCCACCTCCTTCCCCACTGTCAGAGTATGCCCACAGGGCACTCACCGCCCGCACTTCCCCGGCCGGCGCGGCTGGTTTGTGCACATGCGGGCAGTCTCTCCTTCTCCCTCTGTGCTGGCTCCAGGCTGAGGAAGTCCTCGGTCAGTGGCAGTGGCTGGCGCCTTCCAACTGTGAAAACAGAGTGAGCCATCGCTAGGGCCGCTCTGGGCAAGAAACAGGGCAGGAGAGCAGGCCACTGTGCAGATGGGGCTCAGTGGATCTGGGGTGGCCCAGGAACTGGGTCTGGTGCAGAAGGCTCTCCAGCAGGGGTTTGAGCTAAGCTGATTCTGGAGGATGAATTGATCATTGCCAGATGAAGGCAGTGAAAAAGGGCAAACCATGCAGAAGTCCCTTCATGTACGGAATCCTGGAGACCTGAAAGAGCACAAGTCAGATTTTAGTAGGTCCGAAGTTTGGGGCTAAGGGGAGAAATGTTGAGAGATGAGACTGGAGGGCTGGTCACAACCCTGTATATCTTGCTGTTTGTTTAGAATGCTCTTGGTTACTAGTAGCAGAAGATTCCAATTCAGCTGATGTAAACAACAAGGACATGTCACAGCCTCACAAACTGGAAGTCTAGAGGTGGAGCGGCTCCAGGCTCGCTTAATTCAATGGCTCAACCCTGCCATCAGGTTCCTACCATCTATAGACTAGCTCTCCTCCTGGTTTCAAAATGGCTGCCATCGTTCCAGGCATCGCATCCAGATACAGCAACATCTACCAGAAGATGGAACTAGCACTATGCCTGGTACTTTATAGAAGAGGCTGTCTCCTTTGGATCTCTATTTTAGAGCAAGGAAATATTTCACAGAACTCTCCCAGCAGAACTTTCTGCACGTTTCATGGCCTAGAATTGCGTCATGTCCAGGCCCAAACCAATCACTGGCAAGAGGAATGGAGTTGCCCTGTTTGGCTTATAATAATCAGGATTTACCTCTGGCTAGGGGTACATCACCTTTGTTAAGAGTTGAGACCTGAATAATTTTGGGGTTCCTGTAATAAGGAAGAAGGGGACTAGGTGATGGGTGGATGTATTAATTAAGATGTAAGTTCTGCTCTTACAGAAACCTGAAATTACAGCAGCTGAAACAAAATAACAATTTGCCGCTCATGAAACAGTCACGGTGTCAGGAACCCGGGCTCCTTCCATCTTGTTGCTCCGCCATCACTTTCTGCTGCCCTGATGCTATGCTGCAAGATGGTGCACCATTGCCCCTGCATTCCAGCCTGCGGGATGGAATAAAAAGACAAAGGAAGGGCACGCTCTTTCCTTTTAAGGGCATGACATGGAATCACACATTCCATTTGTATATCTTACAGTGGCCCGAACTTAGTCACATGGTGTGATACTGTGATTTATAATAAGAAATATATTTTTGGTCTTTGACCCGTTTCTGGCACAGAGCTCCTAAAACCCTTGGAATTTCCTAAGAGATGAGAGTGCAAAAGGCATCTTTTGTTATGGGAATGAGGTGATGCTTGGACTACAATTAAGGGTTGGGGCTGGGTGCCAGGCAAACCAACCATGTGATTAGAGGTCTGGAACTTTCAGTGCCACCCCCTCACCTCCGGGGAGGGGAGAGGGGCTGGAGAGTGAATCCAATGGCCCAATGGCCAATGAGTTAACCAAGCATGCCTACGTAATGAAGTGAATCCCAAGTGAGGGGCGAGACAGGGGACAGCCTGGTGGGACTGAGCCCCTAACCAGTGGGATCTGATGCCATCTGCAGGTAGATGGTGTTAGAATTGAGCTGAATTGTAGGACACCCAGCTGGCCTTGGAGAACGGCTTGGCAGTGTGGGAAAGCCCCTACACATGCTGGAATTGGTCCCAGAATTATAAATGGCCACATGTCACAGCAAAGGAGGCTGGGAAATGGACTCATTATCCTAGAGAGCATGTATCCTGCTAAAAATAAGTGTTTTATTACTATGGAAAAGAAAGACAATAAATGTTAGGGGCCAATCCTCAGCCTTTGCCATAGCAGGCGACCAACGTATCTGCTCCACGGGCTGCTGTTGGATGAGTTTTGTCCTAACTGTGATTGATTATTGGTGTGATGAGTAATTCAATGTTTGTATTTCGACATATATTGTAAATGTTTTTGCAAGCAGGGACCATATCTGTCTTGTCTACGCTCAATTGCTAATTGTTGAATGACTGAATGAATGAAAGAAAGAAGGAATCTTATTTCAGAAGTCCCACAAAGGAGTCCTAGATCGATAAGGAGATTTTCACGAGCAAATATTGTTCCCTGCTCTCTGTTTTCAAAGCCACTGTTCATATAAGAGTCATGAATAATGAAACCAACATCGGTGAAAGGGCAGCTTTGGCCCAGCAGAGATGAAGGGCCAAGACAGAGCTAAGGAGTCCGTAATGCAATTTGGTCCCAATAAAATGGTGCGATATGAAGTTCAAGGCCACCAGATTTACACTCTAAACCCAATGCAATTAGAGAGCAAGAGCCCAATTTCCTGCCTGATCCAGTGCTTCTAATTTGAGTCATTTTATGGCCGCAGACTTCCCACCGACACTGTCTGGTGATGTCATGGCGAGAATTTTGACAGTCATTAAATTTCTGGCTGGAGGGCCAGTGGGGCCAAAGAGACTCAGAACTGAGTGGAACATCAAAGTCCGTGAGTGCAGAAAGCCACTGTCTACAAAGTCGACGAGTCAGATGCGGGGCCCCTCTTCCATCTTCTGCTGTCAGGGAGGAGATAAGGGTCAGCAGGTCCTGCATGTTTATCACCAGGACGAATGTTCTAGTTAAGCACCATACATGATGTAACTTATGCAGCCCTCACCGCACAGAGCCACCTTATGAGGTAGCTTCTATCTTTATCTCCATTTTGTAGATGGGGAAACTGAGGCATGGCCAGGGAACATGCTTTGCCCCAGGTCATCCAGCCAGAAAGTGGCAGAGCTGGGATTCGAACCCATGCCTCCCACGTTGATGCCTTTAACCACCGGGCAAACTGCCTTGAGTGAGTCCTTTCCAAATGGGCATCTGATGATGTTTTCCAGGATCTGGCGCCAAAGAGAAAAAATAAGGCAGATGAAGGGAATTTTTCATAAAGCTCAATTTACAGTGGAGTCTCTTCTTACAGAGTAGGGACATTTCAAAGTCAGCACATAGCAAAAGAAAACTGTATTTTGTCCAAATTATCCTTGAAAGATCAGCATACGGGTTTGGATCACACATTTGTCAAAACTCATCGAACGGTCCGCTTCAGACTTGTGCATTTCACTGCATCTAAATTTCACCTCAAAAAATCATAAACACATATTGGATTCTAGTGAGTGATCTGCACGCTGAAGCGTTCAGGGGTGACAGGTACTGCCCTCAGCAATTGCTTTGAAATGGATCAGAAAATAAGATGGGTTGATGGGTGCAGCGAAGGATGGATAAACGGATAGACGCGCGAGAAAGCAAGTCAGGCTCAGCGCTAACTGGAGAATCTAAGTGGTGGCTATCTGGGTGTTCGCTGTACAATTCTTTCGATTTCTCTGTATGCTTGAAAAAAAATTTTTAATATAACGTTGAGAGAAAAAAATAAAAATCTGTTAGCAAGTTGCTATTTTAGAAACATATTCTGTCTCTCATTGGCTATGGCGGTCAGCTTTTTCTCCAGCATTGATACCAAAGTTTCATTGGTCCAACACCTGACGAAGGAGCTGGTTTGTGAGTTTATGGGCCAAGTTGTATGAATCGTACGTCTCTTTAAGCCCTCAGCGTGGCAAGCGAGCCATTGTAAGACCCCGACAATGGGTGACAACGTGAGACCGGCTCTCTCAGTAAAGCGATGAGGCAGATTGTCCACAGTATTTGAAGTGTTCTCTTCCATACTCCAAAGCATTTTTGTTTATGTAGCTGACTCCCAACAACTTCAATTTGCATATGATAAGTTCTAATATAGTCATTTAAAAAAATCTGTCCTTTAAGAGAATGCCCTTCACTCTATTGGATGTTAAAATAGACATTTCCTTTTAAGGAGAAACTGATGGTAATGATACTCATGGGAGGCTGGTTTCTTTCCTTAAGTGCTAACTTTGCAAAACGAAAAGTTGGCGATCCTAAGCCTGTCTCCCAAATCACTTAGCTCTGCCCCTCGAATGTGGGTGGGGCTTTTATCTGCTTTGTGCCCCATTTTCTCCCCAGGGCCTGGCACTGGAGTCACTCAATAAATATTTGTTGAGTTCAGTTTGCCGGCCTCTGAAATCTAAAGGGTTGGGGAGAAAAAAGCCTGCACCAAGATTCGAGCAGTCGTTACTGACCCCATGGATTGTTAGATGTGCCTGCGCTGGGGCCCAGCCCCACACAGCCATCCTGTGATCATCTGAAGACACAGGTGTCGTGAAGAGAGCCACGGCCTGGCCAGATCCCCTCCACGTAACTTACACTCCATCCATTCCACTTGGGACATTTTCCCCCAAGGAGGGAAAGTATCGCTCTTTTATGTACCTCACAAACGAAGAGGACCCTGTGTGTATTGACACCACTAAAGGATCCCTTGGGATTTGCATCTCTCTGGTGGAGGAGGAAGAAAAGAGACTTCTCAGGGAAACACAGCAGAGAGGACCCCCAGGACCCCCATGGGAGCATATTTCTCTGCACTCTGGGTGGGCACGGTGGGAAATTCTGCCACGTGCTAGGGGACCTGGATTTTTGGCACCTGGGTGCATCCACAAACCCACGATTGTCCACGTTCCTGAGCCCTTGCTATGTGTCAACACCGTGCTTTCCATGTGTATTTTCACGCACGCTCAAGGCCAACTTTTAAGGTGGGTATTCATATCATCACCCATTTTCCAGATGAGGAAAGTGAAATTCAGAGGGATTACAAACCTGTACAAGGCCATCCAGCCAAGAGCAGAGAGGACCAACATTTGACTCAGTTCCACCCGACTCCCACACCAGTGCCCTTGCCAGTCCACCACGACAACTCTGTGAACTGAATGTCAGAGGCAGTGGTATCCTTGGGACTCTGCTGCAAATGAGAACCAGAACTGAGGCCACAAACGCTGGCTGCCAGAGATTCTAGTCTGGGGTAGAATGCTCCAGTGGGTGTCTCTTGTTTCTGCCTCCTTGGCATCCATTCTCCCTTCTGGTGACAAGACTCTGATTTTTGTGGGGGACCTCACCTCTTCCCCTAGATCTCAGCTCTCTTGATTTGGGTGGCACTGGCCACACCCCCCAACTCCAGGAGCAGACATGTGACCCAGGCCTGTCCGTTGAGAATCCAGTATTCCCCTGCTCCCTCCGTGACTCAGGGCGAGAAGGTGCTCCAAGTTGATCTGTAAGTATCAGTTAGCTTTTGGTGCGTAACAAATATCCCAGACCTTAAAGGCTTCGATAAGAAACATTTGTTATTTTTCACAGTTCTGTTGGTTGGCAGAGTGGTTCTTTGGTCTGGGACAGCTCAGCTGATCTCGGTGGGCTCTTGGTGGCTTGGCTGGAACTGAATGGTCTGGGATGGCCTGACTCGCACGGGCAGTGGTTGGTGGGCTGGAACTGCCTGTGTGCTGCACGTCATTGCTCATTCTCCAGGAGGCTACTCCGGCCTTGTTCGTGGCAGCATCATTCAAAGAGATTCAAAGAGAAGCGCTTTTTCCATCAGAGTTGCTGATCTATGAGGCCAGATCATGTAGCCTGAGGATGCTGGCTGGCATCTTACCACCAAGGGGAAAGGCTGGCTGGAGAGGAAAGGACCACAGAGCACAGAGAGGGAAATTCCTGATGGCTTCATTTGAGCTCCCGGATCCAGCCATGCTCGATGTTAGACTTTTTATAGTTAGGTCGCTTTGAGTCTCTCTTCTAAGGGATTGGAAGCGAGAGCAAGGTAGGTTTCCTTCTTTCCAAATCCCTTCTTCAGATTCCCACAGCTCATCTCTGGAGTGGTGGCAACAGCTGCTCTCCGTCATTGGATGCTGTCTGTCTTAGTCCGTCCAGGCTGCCATGACAGAACACCAAGGACTAGGTGTCTTATAAACAATAGAAATCTAATTCTCACAGTTCTGGAGGCTAGGACGCCGAGATCAAGTGCCAGCCAGTCTCGTGAGGACTAATGGTCCTCAGTTAGATCAGTAGATGGTCGTCTTCTTGCTGTGTCCCCATATGGCAGAAGGGGTGAGGGGTCTCTCTGGGGTTTCTTTTATGAGGACGCTAATCCCATTTGCGAGGTCCCCACCCTCGTGACTTAACCACCTCCCCAAAGCCCCACTTCCTAGTTCCATCACCTTGGGCATCAGAGTTCGACACATAAATTTAGAGGGGACACCCACAGCCTATAGCACTGTCCCTTGGATCCTATTTGAGCTCCTGGCCTTTTGCTTTCCTTCTACTGAATAACTGATTTCCACGGAGACGGGCATGAGGGACAGTTGGTAAAGAGGACAGCCCTGGTGGGTTTCACACCAGTGTTTGCTTTGACCTCAACAGAGACAGGATACGGCTGCCAGGATTTTCAGTAAAGATGCCAGGAATGTTGTAACAAGCTAACTGAATGATGAGCGGGTCTGTTGAAACCCCATGACCTGGAAAAAGTGCCTGTTTTTTAATATTGGTCACTTTTTTGGGTGGTACCCTAATCTCTCCACGGGTACCCAAATGTCTATGTACAGAGAAGCCCCTCCCTACACCGAGCCCCACAATGTGTCCAATTCATTTGTGCCTCTAAGACGGCTCAGAAGAACACTCTTGGAAATGAAGTTTAAACATATGGAAATGGATGGAAATTGTGGAGGTCTGGAGTATAGTAGGAACACTTTTAATTTATGTGAATTCAACCATAAAAATAGGGCAGAAAGGAGGGAGCAGGGACTGGAGAGAGAGACGGAGAGAGAGAATATTATAGTCACAGCGTAAACGTTGCCGGGGAACCACCCATCTACCACGAGTCTGGTGAGCACACACTTGGCGATGAGTGTGAGAAGGGAGCTGGAAATCGGCTGTTGTCCCTTCTCTCCGTCCAGTTCCCATCTGTTGGGGGCAACTAATATTTAGATTGCAATTTCTCTTCAACATGATCCTAAGAAACAATTTCTTATAGAGCTCAACCAGAGAAACACAGCGACGGGTTCCCACCCTGGAAAAATTAACTAGGTATACGGAGATGCTGGGAGGTAGGACATGCTGTGTTTGCTGGGAATTTAAGAAATTCTTTCCAGGGTATCTTTGACAATACGTGATTTTCACCATGCTTGTTGACTCTGGAACCTTCCCCTTTGCATCCCTGCGCTGAAAAGGATGCTTATTGTCTCTGAAACCTGCCACAACTCTCATCGATTGCAGTTTCGAACACTCTCGCTGGAGGATATGACGCCTTCCTCTGACCCATTTGAACCCGTCACAAATGGAGAAGTGATTTTTGAGTCATTGAGAGCTGGCATCGCCAATGATCTCAGACTCCTCGCTCTGCAGCTCTTGAGCAGCCTCCCCACAGCCCCTCCCCGGCCCCCGCCTGCTGGGCCCGAGGGCTGGCAGGATGAGACGCCCCCTCTGCTGACAGCCACACTGGCGGGCTCTCGCCTGACCACCTCGGGCTGCCCCAGCCTAGCGGCATCTTACTTGCCGCTCGGTGCTCTGCCCATCAGCTTGACAAGATGCCCAGCTGCCATTGCGTACCTTGCCCTTGGACACAGAGGCCCTTTACTTTTCCTCCTTGGTTTAAGGCACACTGTGAGGAGAGAAAGAGTAGATTCGGCTGTCTTTTATAGCCCTCTTCAGAGCTCGGGCTTTCTTCTGCGGCTGAAAGTGGCCCATGGCACTTTGTGCATAAAAGGGATACACTGTCAGCCCTGCCTGTCGGGGCTGCGCTGGGCACATAATCTACCTCACTTTTCTTTGGTGTTGATTTGATGTATTTAGTTTCTGACCCTGCGTGAGGGACCCGCCAGCACCCCCATCCTTTAGGAGGCCTTGAGCAATACCCACCTCATTCATGGGGGATGCCCAACCCAGACCAGACCCGGGATGCAGCAGGTGTTCCATTTGCATGAGTAAAATCCCCAGACCCAAACAAGCTGTGCTCGCTGCAACCACAGGGAGGGGCCAGCAGCCAGGCACCCACACATGTTCAGAGTTATGTTCACAGAACCGTCCTTATCTCACTCTGCGGCTTCTGTTCACCTGACAGGCAGCTGTGTGGATTACCGATAATTCGCTCAATGTTCACTGATTCAACACATACTTCTCGACCACCTACTATGTGCCACACTCTGTTCTAGGTGCTTGGGATACGCTCAGTGAACAGAACAAAGATCTCAGCCCTCACTGAGCTGATGTCTGAAGCCTCATACGTTACAGTGGGGACCACAGAATTTATCGTTCAAACTCAGACACCCTTGAGAGGGAAAATGGTGACTGTGGATAATTAAGTCGGACAACAGGCATTGACCAGGGCTGCCCTGGACAAACCACCGGGGAGGTGTGAGGTGGTCCAGGGGCTTCCTTGTGGTGGGCCCAGTTCAGGAGTTAGGTGCTTCTCTAGCAGAAACAGCGTGTGGTTTGGAGGTACACAGTGCTGGGTCTGAGACTTACGAACGGTGACATCAGCTTCCTTCTGATCTTCTAGTTTTTGGGTGATCAGGATTAAGTAACGCACGGAAAGCAACTGTCCCACGCCTGGCACATAGAGGCTTAACAAATGTGGGTCTACCATCCCTCAACTCAATGCCGACCCCACCCCCAACACACACACCTACACACACACTCACTCACACACTCACTCACACATACATTTACTAGATTTGGAAGCTACTCTTTAATAGCTAAAGCAACCTACTTGGATTTGCAGAAAACTGATTTTGGTTAAATAGCTCCAGGACAATTTCTACTGGAAGAAAAGGAGAATATAATCAGGGGAAAATGATAATAACTACTACATTTATTGAGAGTTTACTGTAAATGCGAAGCCGTTTTTATGTTCATTCTGTTCCGTAATCCTTACAGTCTCTATGAAGCAAGTTGCGTTTTCGTTGACCCATCTTAAGGGTGAGGAGAGGACGGCCCGCATCAGAGGTCGGCAAACGTTTTCTGTAAAGGGTCAGAGAGTGAAGATTGTAGGTTTTGAGGTCCTACGGATTCTGTTGCAACTACTCAAGCTGCCGTTGTAGCGGGAAAGCAGCCACAGACGTGCCAACGAAGGGTGTGGCTGTGCCCCAGTAAATCTTTCTTCACAACAGCAGCTGGATTTGGCTCCGGGGCCAGTTTGCTGACCCCTGACCTGGGGCTGTAAGAGCCGGCCGCAGGTCACCATGGGGAAGTGGGGCAGCTGGCATTCGAGCTGCACTTATTCGCACAGTTCTCCGCCTCGCTTCCCCCACTACAGCATCTCTTGGAGATTTTTCCATATTACAGTAAACAGAGCCACCTCATTCTTAACGGCTGCAGAGTGATGCCTGGAAGGGCTGAATCGTAGGTGGTGTGGCTGGTCCCCTCCTGGCAGGTGTTGAGGTCGGTTACAATCTTTTCTATCACAAGCAATCCCCCAGCAAATACCCTTGTGCACGTGTCATTTGGCTCACGTCGAACTGTACGTGCAGAAGAGACCTCTAGGCGGGGACTTGGGGCACCCAGCACCTACGGCATGCTGCAGGAAACCAGACTCCTCTGAAGAGGCCGTGTGGAGACAAATGAGCAAGGCCTCTAGACCCTTCCTTGGTCCCATGCTCAGCTCTGGCCGTCTGTGCAGATAAGCCACGAACGCTGTGGTTGACCTCCAGATAAAGGTCACTCTTGGAGTTAATGAATGAAGAAAATGGCAACACTGGGACAGTGGCACTGCTATCCACTCTGCCTTCTTGATCTTGGAATAATTTCTTCACAGCTACCCCATCGAAAGCAGAAATCTAAGCTGTGAGCTTCCTGGGGGCAGAGACTGTCTTAGTCAACACCGCCTGATTCATTCGTTCATTCGTTCATTCATTCATTCAACATGTATTGATGAAGCACCCACAATGGGTCATATGCTGTGCTGGCACTGAGACTACAGTGATAAACAGGAGGGACAAGGGCCATTGTTTGGGGAGGCTACAGGCTGGTGGGTCACGGAGACAAGCAAACAGGTAATTAATGTGCAATGTGATGAGGGCTATGGCACGGGACACAGGAGCGTATGGGAGCCGCTAGAAGAGAATTCGTATAGGAGAGTGGGAGATGAAAGAAGGCTTCCTAGGGAAATGGAGTCTCCCCTAAGACTTGAAATCATGCACTAAAAGTATCAATTAGGGTTGATACCTTTCGGGTGCTATTAACAAACGCCAAAACTAACAGTGGCTTAAACACAGTAAGAGTTTCAGGTCAAAAAGTGGGCAGTCCAGGGATGGTGTGGCAGTGTCATGGTCACCAGGGACCTGGAATCTTTCTGTTTTTCTGCATTGCCATCCTTGGCATAGGGCTTTCCTCCTCAAAGATGCCTCATGGTTTCACATGGCTGCTGGAGTTCCAGCCATCATACCCACATCCCAGGCTGGAAGCAAGAGTTGGAGGAAGGCAAAAAGGGCCAGCTCCAACTGTCTGCCCCATCCCTAAGGAGCTTTCCTGGAAGTCCCACCCAAGAATTCTATTTATATTCTGCTGACCCAAACATAGTCACATGTGCACAGAGTTGCAGTGTGGAGGGAGACAACACTGGCTGCACTGGAGACTGTGGCATCGGGTAAGAGATGATGGCGGTCAATACTTGAGAAGTGATGATGGGAATGCAGAGAAAATGGCATGGCTTTGAAGTTTTTAAACCCGATGAAACTTCCACCTCATCTCCAGCTTTGCTCAAGGCTACTTAGGAATCAGTACCAAAGGCAGAGGCTCCTTTATAAAGTGATTTACTCCTTCCGTCATCTCTGTTCAGCCGGAACACAAGGAAGGACATGAGGAAGGGGCAGGAAAGTCTTCCTGCCCTTAGATTCCTGCCGTGGAGAATGGAGCCCACCCCCCAAAAGCTGACGTGCAGTCTGAGCGCTGCCCCTGGGCCCCCGTGGAAATGGGCGGGGAAGCACGATGCCCCTCGGAACTCCAAGGAGGTGCCGGTGGTCCAAGCGCTCCCTTCCTGGAGTGGCTTTCTTAAGGTCGCCCCCCCTCAGATGGGGAGAGAGTATGAAGTACGTACGGAGTGACCCCCAGGAGGCCGGACTCTCAGCCGTAGCTGTCACCCAGGAGGGGCGTCTTTTTCTCCCTCTCTGAAGATGCTCTTACCCCCCTTCTCAGCTTCTTTCCACTCTAGGCCCTGTTTCGACATTTTATAGAAAAATTGCAGGTAATTTTCCTTTGGACACCATGTCATCTCCCAACAAACATCAACATTTTAGCAACACCCTGCCTTCTCGCCTTAAATAATACAGAATTGCGGAATATGCTTTACGTCTATATACTCGGATCAATCCCAACGACTTTCTACTTCCTAATTTCACATACAGTAATTCTTCAGACGCCTCAGCTATTTCCATGGGCCTCTCGGACTCTGAGTGAAGTCATTACTAAACGTCGTGGATCTAAAGGATGCAGATGGCGATGCCAATGAGAGTCCTCTCTACCTGCCGAGGAAATGGGTTTGAGAGAATTCAGGGAGGCAAGATTATGGATTTTAAGATTAATTTGATGTTGAGGGTGAGGCTGACGATAGTCAAGGATGGATTTTTGGCATCTAATTTAGGAACCAGGTGGATCTCTTAATCCCCAGTGGCCGGCACTCTATTTGGCACAGGGCAGGTGCTAAATAAATGCTTGTGAATGAAAAAGAACTTCTTCTCCCCAAAGCAGTCGACTTCCCTTAATTGGAGTCCCTGATTTCTGTCCCCTCTTTGGATCCTTTTCCTAGTCATTCAGCCTGAAAGTCCCCTATTGACTCATCTTTCCTGCAGGTCCTGTATTAGTCAGGGTTCCTCAGAGAAACAGAACCAATAGGATGTAGAAAGAGAAAGAAAGAGATTTGTTACAGGGAACTGGCCCATGTGATTACGGAGGCTGGGAAGTCCCAGATCTGCAGTGGGCAAGCTGGAGACCCAGGAGAGCCGATGGGGGAGGTCTCGTCCGAAAGTTGGTGACTCCAGACCCAAGGAGAGCCAACGTTTCAGTTTGAGGCCAAAGGCAGGAGAAGATCGACGTCCCAGTTCAGCAGGCAGGAGGAGTTCCCTTTTACTTTCAGCAGGATCAGCCTTTCTGTTCCATTCAGGTCTTCAACTGATTGGACGAGGCCCACCCACATTGGGAAGGGCAATCTGCTTTACTCAATCTACCCATTCAAAGGTTAACCCCATCCAGAAACATCCTCACAGACACGCCCAGAATAATGTCTGACCAGATGTCTGGGCGCCTCACGACCCAGTCAAGTGGACGTTATAAAATTGACCATCACAAGTCCCTCCTGATTAGCCAACAGGTTCTGCTCTGCTTCTGGAGAGGCCCTTCTGTGCAGCCAGGGCCCTGGCAGGAAGGAGAGGCACTCTCAAAAGGGGAAACTGCAGGGAGTTAAAGGATGGGGCTGTTCAGAAAGGCGAGGGCAAGATGAAGGGAACGGAAACCTCATAAATGGTGAAGCCCCAAGGGCCTGTGACAGTCGGAAGCTGCTGTGACCCCCAGGCCTGACGGGGCAGGCAGAGGGGACGTGCTGGGCGCATGACCATACACCTTTAAAAAAACCCACAGTTTACTGAGAGAGAATTCACACACCACACAATTCACCGATTTAGAGTGTACGATTCAGTGGCTTTTAGTCTATTCACAGAGTTGTGCAACCATCACACAGTCAATTTTAGAACAGTTTAATTACCCCCTAAAGAAACCCTGAATCCCTTAGCTGTGACACACACACACACACACACACGCACACCCCGCCACCTCCATCACTCCCAGCCCTAGGCATTCACTAACCTACCTTCTGTCTCTATAACTTTGCCATTCTGGACATCTCACGCAAATGGAATCAGGTAACCCGTGGTCCTTTGTGACCGGCTTCCTCGTGGATTGTTTGCAGGTTCGACCACGACAACGCAGGTGCAGTCATTCCACAAGTGGGGAGATGAAGGCACAGAGAGGTTAGCTAATACCTGGTAAGTGGCAGAGCGAGAATTCACACCCGGGGCATGTAGACCATTCATGCCACGCTGCCTCTGGGTCCCCGCAGAGCCCTCAGCCAGGTCCCCTCCACCCTCGAGGGGAGCCCCATAGTACTGTGCCCCTGGTCTCTGTCTTCCCTGCTCGGGGCCATCCTGAACCCGCCGCCCCAGCGACATCCACGGGAGTCCTGCCTCCATCACAAGCTTCGGGGCTCAGGGCACATCTGGCCTCGGCACCTGCCCAACATCTGTTCTCCCTTCTCCTTGGGAGGAAGCGCCGCCGCCCTACTGTCAGCCCACGTGGGTCGGGCGGAGTTGTCCCGCTCCTCCAGCTTTGGGGGTGACCACGTGACCAGGCCTGGCCAATGAGAGCACCACAATCCCCCAGGCCACTGTGATTGGTCAGGGCCAGGACTGTGACCTGATTAGAGAAAAACGAGGCTAGAGGTGGAGAGGGGCATGTGTGGTGGATTCTGGGAGTACGCTGTTCTTTCTCTTCCGCAGAAGGTAGAGGAGAAGCCCCTCACCCTTCTTGTGGGTGGAGGGATGTTAGGAGGTGAGGTGTGGAAGTCCCACAGCGATTCTGCTGCCACACATCAGGAAGGCCATTGGGAGCCTAATTTCAATACCGTGGAAAACAGAGAGGAGAGAGAGAGAAGCCAGGTGTTTGGGTTGAGCTCCTGGATCAAACCATACCTGAAGAAAATGATTTCATTTCTCATTTAACAGAGCTAATAACTTCCTATTACAACCAAAGGTGAGATGTTTTATGTCTCTAAATGATCTAAGGGAGGAATGGGAATTTCATGTTCTAAAATTCTTTTATTCCACAGCACTTAGAATCATATGCCCCGTTAAAGCAGCCGAATAAATAAGTAAGATAGTTATTCTTTTAACGCCCGTGTTGTCTTATTTAAACACACATGCATACAGAACATCGGCAAGTAAGTGCAACAGATGGCATCTCCATACAATTTTTTATCGTTTCGTTAAAGTCACTTGGAAGTTAGGCATGGAAAATACCACAAAGACTGCCCCCTCTACCCCCGGCAGAACAAGGAGCATTGCCCTTCACCATTGTATCTACTGATGGTCTGGAACATGTTTCCAGCTGTCATGGCACTGAATGGGCTGGAGAAAATGGGAACAAGTCACATCTTACCAGAAAACAGTGCAGGAAAAGTGGGACAGAATGGAAATCTGAATCAGCCCCAGAAAAGTAGGAGAAAAGCATCTTTTGGGGGTAGATTTAGCTTAACGGCCGTTGTGGGATTAAGCCACTGATTCTGAACCAGGGCTGCACGTCCAGCCCCCGTGGGAGCTTTTCAAATACAGCATCCCTGAGGCCCAGCCCAGCAGCTTCTGCTTCCGTTGGACGGGGTGGAGCAGCAACATCTGAATTTTTTTTTTTTTTAATCTTAAGAGTTTATTCTTATGTGCATGCCTAGTTAAGAATTCCAGGATTAAGCATTAGGAAATTCTGCATAACCCTGGAAATAGAATTGAGATTTCTTTTTTTTAAAAAAAAAAAAAAGAAGAAAGGATCAAGAAGAGAAATTCTCAAAAAACAGAACACAGAGACAATAAATAGAAAGCATTTCCAAAGAGAAGAGTTGAGACATGGTCACGGCTTAAATGTCAGGCTCATGCCCGGTTCGGATGCAGATGGACAAGAGGACTGAGGGACACGCACAGGGGTGACCTTCCTTTCCCACTTCAGACTTTGATCGAGAAGTTTCCAAGCGTGTTCATGTTGAGATCGGGCTGGTCTGTCCCTACTTGTAACTGCTTGTCTCCATTCCTTCTGGGCCATGCTATGAGTCCGCGTGATCACTCAGCTTAGATGAGTTAATCAGACGGCGGCTGCGGGCCTGCCACGCCCCGGGTGCTGGGGACCCCAGTGGAACTGGAGAAGTTCCCCGCCAGGCTGGAGAGATGGCAGGCCAGCTGGTAACAACGGTCCCAAGGGGGTAGGGAGGGGAGAAGGGGGTCCGGGAAGACTTCCCCTGGGAGATGAGGGCGTGGCAGGGCAAAGAGCCTCCAGCAGGAAAAGCGCTGCGCATGCGGGGCGGGGGAGGGCGTGTGCGAGCAGGGGGACCCGTGCAGAATCTCCCAGGGCTGCCTCTCGGCCTCCGCTCGGTGCTGGGAGCTGAGTTCTCCATGTCGTTCAGCGAGGCAGAGACGAGGCAGCCTCCCCCCGGGTTCCCTCTCTCCCTTCCCTGATGAAGGGAATGCCTCCTCCCTGATGAGGACGCTCGGGTCGAATGCCCGAATGAGACATGCCACTCCCGGCCACCAGCGGGGACCAGGAGGTGGGATTATTGGCGCCAGATTAGCATTACACGTAGCCACTGCCGGCCTTGCTCGCCAGGCGGTGTCCCTGCGACCTTCTGGAAAGGACTGGCGAGCTGGCGGCGGGCCCGCCTGGGGAGTCCGGGCCGAGCGCGCCCTCCGGTGGCCGCGCGGGAGGAAGCGGGCGTTCGGGTCCCGCCCGGGCTCAAAGGAGCCGCGCGCAGCATCCCCCCCGGCGGGGCTGCCAGTCGGGAGGCAGCCGCGGGAGGAAGCGCGGCCCCGAGGGCAAGAGGGGCCTTTTAAAGCTTTGAAAATGAACATGGTCCGCGGAAAAGCGCTTTGTGCTCCCGCAGAGCTGGAGAGCGCGGTTTTGAGGAAAGCTTTCTTTTGTTCCCCTCGGTTGGGAAAGGTCATGTTTCCTTTTCGGGTCGCCTGGATCAAGAGGTCTTAGGAGGGCCTGGGAGAGGCTCCAGCGCGCTTATCGTACTCTCAAGGAGGTATGCCATCTGCAAAAGGTCAGGAGCCCCGAGGGGTCCCTCCTCCTCAAACTCCATGGAGACTGTGTTCCATGGGGGCCCGTTGCAGCATTAGAGGTCCCCAAATTCTGTAATAATAACCCAAACGTCCGCCGATAAGGGAAGAGAGGAAACAAGAGGCGGAGCGGCCTAGGGGGTAAGGCCTCCATCCCCTGGAGGACTCTGCCTCCATCGCCTCCTCCTCGAGGGGACAGGTGAGCACGTGTCCAGTGCGGGGCCTGAGCATTCAGGAGGAGGCAGATAGGACAGCCCGTGGGGAGGGGCCAGCAGTGTGGTGGTCCTCCTTGTAGCTCTGCTGTCACATGGAAGAGTGTTGCACCAATTGGAGGAACAAGGGAGATCTATACGTACTGACTTGGGAAAGATGGCCAACACAGATCACTAAATGAAAACACGAATGGTAGGTCAAGATGCACAATGTTCTTCCATTTAGGAGTAACCCAAACCCAAACACAGACACGGATGGATGACAGATTTTGAGAGTCTGGAAAGAACACGATGAATTATTATTAATGGTCACTTCTAGGGGATAAGTTTGGAAGGTTTTTTGTTTTTTTTTTTAAACGCAGATATTTGATTTTGAGGTATTCTGAAAAGTGAGAAAAAAAGAAAGAAAACAACGTACTGTCGTTTGTGGCCGACTGCTAACAGGTAACCGCAAAGTAAGGCAAGCGGCCAGGTTTGCCTTACTTACTCCAGCTGTCTGCAGGGAGACCCCCTGTCGCTGTGAAGACCCTCTAGCACTGTCAGAGTATTTCACCATGTGCACACATGCGTTATTTCTTACAGAAACTTCTTTTAGAAACAGGGCAATCTTGTGGTTGGTGCACAAAAATTTAGCGACTGCCAGGCACTGTGCCAAACTCTGAGGATACGGGAATGACTACGATGGCCTCTGCCTTCCAGGAGTTCAAGATCTAGTTCCGTGCTTCTCAAACATGAATGTGCTTCCAGACCACCTGGAGATGTCTGGATCAGTTACCTAGTGCCGGGTAACAAACCACCCCGAAACCCAGCGGCTGCAAACAGCAAACGTTTATTATCTAATGTGGCTGCTGAGGGTCAGGAATGCAGGCGTGACTTCGCTGGGTGACTCTGGCTCCGGGTTTCTCCTGAGGCTGCTGTCATCTGAAGGCTTGTCGGGGCTGAAGGCTTCACCTCCGAGAGGCCACACAAACATGGCTGTTGGCAGGAGGCCTCAGTTCTTGGCCATGAGACCCTCTCCAGAGATTAACTACTTGCGTGTCCTCACCACGTGGCACTGGCTTCCCCCAGAGAGTGATCCTAGAGGGAAGGGCACAAGCTGTAATGTCTTACATGACCTGGCAGCCTTGGAAGTCACACGCCATCATTTCTGCCACATTCTGTTTCTTAGAAACAAGTCACTTAAGTACAGCCCACACTCCAGGCCAGGGGAGCATCAAGGAATGTGTGGACATACTTTAAGATCACCACATCTTGTTACATGCAGATTCTGATTCAGCAGCTCCGGGGAGGAGCCCCACATTCTGCACTTCGAACACCCTCCCAGGCGACACCACTGCGGCTGGTCCGTGGACCGCACTCTGAGTAGCAAGGAAATCCAACACACGTACAAAGAACTAGACAGCGCAGATGTCCTCTTTGGAACTACGCTGCTTGCAAGAATAACACCCTTTGTCATCCTGGCATCATCTTTGGATGGGGTCCAATTTTAAAATCACATTTCCCCTGAAAGGTCAGAGCAGTGAAGTAAGGGAAAGACGAGATTACCTCGTGAATACACGAGGACAAGCTGTAATGGAATTAAATCAAAGGAGGAATCAGAAAATCTCTCTAGTCTTGTGCTGGAAGATCTCAGAAGCATAAGACAGCAGCCATGGATTCTGAAGGGGATGCTAAACAAACAGCAGCGAATCTGGGCCTTTAATCGGGATTGTACAGTGTGTCTTCAAAGACTGCAAACCTTAGGAAAGTAGCTTCGATACAGGAGGGCGGGAACAACGCCAGCATCTCAGAAGCTACGGCCTCTATGTGCTCTGCTGGCTTGAAGGGTGGCACGTTGAACACACCATTTCCCCAGTCAACAGCCTAGGTTTGCTTCCAAATACACATAAAACTATAAATCCTCTATTTTTTATTGCCGTAGATTCACACACTGTGAAATTCACCCTTTAAAGTGTACAGGTGAATGGAAGGAAGGTCATTCTCTTTGCTTCTTGCTGATGATTTAAAAAACCCCACAGGCTAGACAGCCACATGCAAAAGGAGGAGTTTGGACCCCTACTTCACAGCACATACAAAAACTGACCTCAAAACAGACTAAAAATCTAAATGGTAACACTAAACTCCACGGCTCTTAAAAGAAAACATACGGGTAAATCTGTGTGACCTTCGATTAGGCAACAGTTTCTCAGATACAACAGAAAAGCACGAGCAACAAAAGAAAAAACAGATAAATTAGGCTTCGCCAAAATAAACTTTTGTGCTTTAAAGAACACCATTAAGAAAGTAAAAAAAAAGGGGCCAGCCCAGTGGCAGAGCAGTTAAGTTCGCATGTTCCGCTTCGGCGGCCCGGGGTTCCCCGGTTCGGATCCCGGGTGCGGACATGGCACCGCTTGGGAAGCCATGCTGTGGTGGGCATCCCACATATAACGTAGAGGAAGATGGGCACGGATGTTAGCTCAGGGCCAGTCTTCCCCAGCAAAAAGAGGAGGATTGCTGGCAGATGTTAGCTCAGGGCTAATCTTCCTCAAAAAAGAAAAAACAAAACAAAAAATAAAAATAAAGATTAAAAAAGAGAAAGTGAAAAAAAGACCCACAGCAAAGAAGAAAATAGCTGCAAATCATCTCTCTGAATAGGGACTCATACAGTCCCTGTGTACAGTACGGCTAAATGTACCAGGAACCGGAAAAGACGTTCTGCCCTCCATGAGCTCACAGTCTGAGAGAGGAAAGACATAAAATGCACACTTATAAAATAACGCAGGCACGACGCAGCAACTGCACAGGAACTTGGCTTTTCAGCTGTTAACCGACGGCACAAACCCTCCTACAGACGTGTGGGTGTAACCCAGCACCAAAGGGTGTCTCTAACTCTCCTCTCCCGTGTTTAATTTACCGCAATTAGTATCAGAAGACAGCCTCACCTGATCACAGACAATTAAATAATCCACAATGTAGTATATTCTATGACGGAAGTAACCCGCTCTCACTCTACAATTCAAAATGGAAACGACGACAGTCCTCCACTCACCCGATGGACGTGACAGTCTTGCTTTTCCATCTTAAATGCCCTCATGTTTTAAATTACCTCTTGTCACCAGTAAACTCAACAATTTTTTTTTTCTCGTGAAGATTCCTGTTACTTTCTTTTTTTTAAAAGTTTTATTTATTTTTTTTTTTTGAGGAAGATTAGCCCTGAGCTAACAGCTGCTGCCAATCCTCCTCTTTTGGCTGAGGAAGACTGGCCCTGAGCTAACATCCGTGCCCATCTTCCTCTACTTTATATGTGGGACGCCTGCCACAGCATGGCTTGACAAGCGGTGCCATGTCCATACCCAGGATCCGAACCAGCGAACCCCGGGCCGCCGAGAAGCAGAACGTGCGAACTTAACCGCTGCCCCACAGGGCCGGCCCCTCCTGTTACTTTCTTAATGATTCATTCTTGATGTTTTGAGGAAAAATTAACAATGGACCAAACAAGGCTAAACTTTGTTTGCTGAAACTAGAATGCAGCTGGTGAACCGTCAGCCTTATGGCATGACGCAGCAGAGAAAAGAATCCACACTGGAGAGTTTTATTAACAAAAAAAACCTCTCGCCGTTTATCAACAAAATTCACGTAACAATAATTGTGCATTTCCTTTTCTGCCAGTGGCACTTGTTAAATTACCATCATCTTTCATAGACAAGGAGAAGTGGACATACTTCAGTATCTTTCTGATAAATATATCGCCACTCTGCATCCGACCTGGATAATGCTCTTGAGAATGGCATATGCTGGAGCCTGTTAAAAACAAGAAGCAAGCAAAAGAAACATGTTATATGTTCTGTTTCAGCTGTAAGACGCTAGCGTGGCATGGCAGGGGTGAGACTTCTCTGGATAAGAAATAAGATCTAAGAAAAAAACTTACTTTATTTTATTATTATTATTATTATTTTTGAGGAAGATTAGCCCTGAGCTAACATCTGCCGGCAATCCTTTTTTTTTGCTGAGGAAGATTGGCCCTGAGCTAACATCCATGCCTGTCTTCCTCTACTTTATATGTGGGACACCTGTCATAGCATGGCCTGACAAGTGGTGCGTAGGTCCACGCCTGGGATCCGAACCAGTGAAGCCCAGGCCGCCGAAGCGGAACTTGAGAACTTAACCGCTGTGCCACTGGGCTGGCCCCACAATTTATTTTAAATTGGAAGAAAAACCTATTCAAAAGATTGGAATGCCTCTGCTTCTGCCAAAACATGTGAATCACCCAGCTGCTCGCTGGAAGGGAAAAGCAGCTGCTGGGGCGGAGGGTACGGGAGGAAGCGACAAACAAGATCCCTCTGGGGACAGAGCGCGGGCTTGCTTTCTGGCTTACTTTCTTTTGCGGTCACTTTGAAATCTACTTTTCTGGGAACAGAAACTTTCCCGCCCCCCAACCTTCCAAGTCAGGCCCCAAAGCAGCCCGGGCAGACAGTAGGGGGATGCCCACCAGTTCCGCGTCATGTTCGAGGCCTGTGTCGTGGTGCTCAAGCTCTTCATCCCGGAATTTCTTTATCACCTGGTTAAATGAAAAGAAATCGAAGCGGGTCAGCATTCAGCTCTCCTGCCGTCTGTCTTATTTTGGAGGCTAAGGCCTTGCAGTATCGTCTGAGAGGAGGCAAACTTTCTTTGCGGGCTGGAAGGCCCCTGTCTCAACCAGTCATCTCTGCCACGGGAGAGGGGACAGCAGCCATGGCCGTGCAGACGAATGGGCGTGGCTGTGCTCCAATCAAACTTCACTCACAGAAACAGGTGGGCAGCCACAGCCATGGTTCACCAACCTCTGATACAGGCTTAAAAAAATTCAACGGTCCCTTACTTACAGTGGAAAATTATCAGAGGACATCTACTTGCTCATTCACTTACCCTGAAGGGTTCATGCTCGCAGCATTTGCTCAGGACCTATCAAAGGCCTGGAAGAGGACAGAGTACAGGCCTGGGCTACGGGTTCTGGTCCCGGCTCTGCCCAAGCACGTGCCCAGAGCACACGGCTTCAGCGGCCCCTCCGTTTCCTTCAAGATGAGGCACTGACCTAGATGTCTAAGGCCGCATCGTTCCCTAACGTTCTATTGTTTTCTCTTCTTACCAAATTGCACGTCAGCCCCCTTCCAGAGTGCAGTCAATCACCTGCAGGAGTTCCTCGTACTTTTCGGGGTCCTCCTCCATCAGCGTCCTGATCTGGTTGTTGTAGTGATGTGCGATGGACTCTTCCACAGCCACCGTGCAGGCCATCGCGCCCTCCTTCCCGAGCAGCGCGGTGCCCGCGCCTGGAGGGTCAAATCCAGAGCAGTGAGGGATGGGGCAGAGACCGGGAAGGGAGTCGAGCCAGGTCAGGGTTTGTGAGCCTCGCCACTACGGACTTTGCGGCTGGCTGATTCCTGGTGGTGGGGTTGTCCCAGGCATCGTAGGATGTTTAGCAGCATCCCTGGCCTCTACTCACTACATGCCAGTAGCATCCCCAGTTGTGACAATCAGAGATGTCCCCAGATCTTGCCAAGTGTCCTCAGGAGCAACGTGCCCCCGTTGGGAACTACTGTTTCAGGTGGTAGCCTGTCACAGCGGTAAACCCAGAGTCACACAGTAAGAATGCTTTTCTCTTTTAATGCTCTTTCTAACCCTCTGAGTAAGACAAGGAGAAAGCCTTCACGTGGGGAGAGTCTGTCTTTGATTTTTCTGAACCATTTACGCTTCTCCCTTATGAAGAGTGAGCAAACTCAGGCTTTGAACCTTTATCAGGGAACATGCGGCCACGCCTGCATCACTCTAGATTTTTTTTCCCTCTGTTGTGTTTATTTTTACTGTCCCTTCTATTTATGAAAGTACTGGTGTAAAGACTCTATCTTAAATAAATTTAAGTAAAACAAAAAAGCCAGGGAACTTAACGTTAGGAAAATAGTCAGTAAATAAAAAGGCTGTAAGAGGACACAGCGAGAATTGTGGAATCGGGACTTCGGCCAGTTAATCCTCCCAGATCCCTAAGCTCGCATAAGCTCTTCCGGATGGGCACGTACCCAGTGCGAACCCCACCACGTTCCAAAAGGGCATCAGAATCGTCGGCCGCACCCTGAACGTAACCATCAACTCACTGAACTTTTTCAAGTGGTCCTTTTCTTGATCCCACATTTTCTGTAAGAAACATAAAAAGTAAGAACACGAGTATTCCATAGAGGCCGCCTGCTGTATACCAAGGAAGCTCCACGCCACGTCCACGTGGGAGAAAGAAAGCAAAATGGGAACAGAGAAGGGATGCAAACTGCCGCTCCAGGCTGAGTCACCAAAGGAAGAAGCAAGACTGGAAAGAATCCTGGCTACAGAGAAGAGAGTGCCAATGAACCAAGACACGAGCCTGTTATCTCAGTTCCAGAGAAGCGTGCCGCGTGCCACGGACCACGGCTCCTCAGAGCCACCACGTGCCTATGATACCACGAGGGTCACCACCCACGAGAAACGAGATGCTTCAGGAGCCCATAAAAAGGGGGAGGGCAGGACATTAGCTATGGTGCAACTCCCTTCCAGGCTGCGAGAAGGGAAGTCTCACTTCCATCGGAGGGAAAGGGAGCATGACAGCAAGAGTCAACACACGGCACTTCCTAGGTGCCAGGTGCTGTCCGATAGCCTTCTGTAGGCAACGCACTGAGTCTGTGAAGGACAGACTGTTACTATCCCCATCATGCAGATGAAGAGAGTGAGGCACAGAGAGGTTAAGCACCTTGCCCAAGGACTCAGAGCAGGCAATGTAACTTGTGCTGAGTGTCTGTTACATGCCAGGCACTGAAATAGCTGCTCCACACCAGCTCATTTATTCCTCTCGAAGAGCCAATGAGGTAGGCGTTAGCAGCCCATTTTGCAGATATGGAAATGGAGGCCCAGAGTCCTCATGTGACTTCCCAAGGTCATGCAAGTACCAGATGGAAGAGAACCATGGATCTGTGTGACTATGATGCCCAGGCCCCTCCCTCTGCCTCTCAATATACTTCCGCTGGGGGCAGGATCACCACCTCTGGGCAGCCAGTGCTTTCACCTAATGCAGTGAATGTCAACCCTTTGTTCCTTACTGCCCGCCCCCCCATGACATTTTAACACTACAGAGACACTGTACATATAAAGAATATTGTGCATTTCCCTCTTCCTTCCCTGCCCCCCCGCAATAACCAATGTTCCCTCTCTTGGGGAGCACAGCACCTCCCTTGGGGATGCATGAGCGAATGTGATTCGCTCCTTGAAGGCCTTTGGATACCCCTGTCCAGGAGGTCAGGCTGAAAGACACACAGGAGTGCCCACCTGAATGACCGGCCCGACGCTTGTCCGGCCCAGGACGGCCATCTGCCCTGCGTAGATGCGGTTGGCTCCATATTCACCTGCATGATCCACCCGGATTATTCGATCCACAGCTGCCCAGTTGATATTGTCTAAGGTCATTCTTGAACTGCAAAATCTGACACCGATTCTTCTTCCATAAGCTGCAATGCAAGTGTTTATTCTTCGTTACTCTCAGGTAAAACTGAGACATTTCCTTTCACAGACAGAAGGGGGGCCCTTAGAACAAAGGTCACAAATGAGCTCCCCATGGGTGGGATACACTCCTAAGTGTATTCTGTTTAACCTGCAGTGTTTTTTTAAAAAGTGAATTAGCTACCAACACTTAAAGCACAGGAGATTTTACCTCTTTAGTAAGATTTCTGGCTTTCTGGTGTCACTTTAAGTGTATGGGATCTGGAAATACCGAGCCTGTTTTCTGACCGAGCACTTAGCGTGGCAGCTGCCTCTAGACGGGCACAGCTCTCCAGTCCACCCGCCCCTCCCAGCTCACTTCCTTCCCAGCCCCGGGTGCACCAAACCCCCTCAGGGAGCTTTCAAAACCATGGATGCTCCTCCCAGCCGATGCTTTGGACACAGGGTGACGGGGCAGGCTTGGTGGAATTCGGGGTGGTTCTGCACTTGAACTTTTCGACTGGATGGGGTTTTACATGCCACACTCTAAACAAAGGAGGGTGCGCATGGAGTGCTGAGGCGCGGGGACCCACCTCTGATGCACTCCTTCCCCCGCAATGCCTGCTCCATCGCACGGAGCATGTTTGACTCAAGAAACTGGTGGGGACAGCCTGGTGGCGCAGCGGTTAAGTGTGCACATTCCACTTCGGCGGCCCGAGGTTCGCCAGTTCGGATCTCGGGTGCGGACATGGCACCGCTTGGCACGCCATGCTGTGGTAGGCGTTCCACATATAAAAAGTAGAGGAAGATGGGCATGGATGTTAGCTCAGGGTCAGTCTTCCTCAGCAAAAAGAGGAGGATTGGCAGCAGATGCTAGCTCAGGACTGATCTTCCTCGGGAAAAAAAAAAAAAAAAAAGAAACTGGAGAGTCCGAGCTCTGCAAAGTATAATGTACTGCTCAGCTCTGTGCCATCAGACAACGGGTCACCGTGCTCCACAGTCATGGTGTTACGTGGAGAATGATTTTAGCCATCTGAGAAGGTCAAGGCAGCCTGTCACAAGTTTTTGCCTCCAGGTCCACAGACTGCAGGTTCCATCACACTGATCTCCCTGCCGATGATGAGGCTCAGGAACCAAAAATGATGAGCTCGCTGAATTTCTCAGAATAACCTTGTCTGCTTGTTCTTTCATTTGTTACTCCCACCCCAAGCCGCGTCAATGGGAAAGGACTTCAGAGACAACTCAGGACTCCTCAAAAACATTTACTGAGAGACAGCAAGAGGCTGAGCGACAGATGCGTTCAAACACACAGCTGACTCCCAGTAGGGAAGGGGTCGGATTCTATTCGTATTCAGAACACACTAGACTATTTCCCAGCACTGCACCACTTTCCAGATTTAGGCAACTAACAAGTAATTTTGGGGGGAACGTGTGTAGGATTGGGTATCGTGATATTTGCCATTTCTATCCTTTCACAATCTCTGCAAGGTATCTTTAAAAAGCATGGAATGGACCACAGAAAGGACATGGAGCTAGAGGCAGAAAACACATGTCCTGTCTCTAACACTAATCTCAGACAATTCAGAATCAGCATTTCTTTTTCTTTTTTTTTAGGTATAAATCTTCATGACCTTGGATTAGGCAGTGGTTTACTAACTATGACACCAAAAACACAAACAACAGAAGAAAAAAGAGAGAAACTGGACTTGATCAAATTGAAACTTTTGTGGTTCAAAGGAGACCATCAAGAAAGTAAAAAGACAACACATAGGAGGAAATATTTGCAAATTATATATCTGGGGGACTAGTGTCCAGAATATATAAAGAACCCTTACAACTTAACAATAAATAAATAACCAAATTTAAAAATGGGCAAAAGATTTAACTAGCTGTTTCTCCAAAGAAGATATACTAATGGCCAGTAAGCACATGAAAGGACGCCTGACATCAGCAGTCATTAAGGAAATGCAAATCAAAGCCACAATGAGATGCCACTTTATACCCACTGGAATGGCTATAATAAAAGACAGATATTTCCAAGTGTTGGTGAGGACACGGAGAAAATGAAACCCTCATATGTTGCTGCTAAGAATGTAAAATGGTGTAGCTGCTTCACAAAATAATCCCTCAAAAAGTTAAAAATAGGGGGCCGGCCCCGTGGCCGAGTGGTTAAGTTCATGCGCCACGCTTCGGCAGCCCAGGGTTTCACCAGTTTGAATCCTGGGCACAGACATGGCACTGCTCATCAAGCCATGTTGAGGCGGCATCCCACATGCCACAACTAGAAGGATCCACGACTAAAAATACACAACTATGTACTGGGGGTCTTTGGGAGAAAAAAGGAAAAAATTAAAAATTAAAAAAACAAAGTTAAAAATAGAGTTACCATATGATTCAGCAATTCCACTCATAGATATGGAACATATGTATACATATACTCAAAAGAATTGAAAACATATGTCCACACAAAAACTTGTACAGGAATGTTCATAGTAGCATGAATCGCAACAGCCAAAAAGTGAAAACTCAAATGCCCGTCAATTGATAAACAAAATGTAGTACAGCCATACAATAGAATATTACTTGACAATAAAAAGGAATGAAGCACTGATGGAAGCTACAACATGGATGAACCCTGAAACACTATGCTAAGTTAAAGAACCAGACACAAAAGGCCACACATTGTGTGATTCTATTTGTATGAAATGTCCAGAATAGACAAATTAATAGAAACTGAACGTAGATCAGTGATTGACAGAGGCTGGGAAAGGGGGAAATGGGGAGTGACTGCTAATTGGCACAGGGTTTCTTTTGGGGTAAAATCGTTCTGAAATTAGATAGTGGTGATGGCTGTACAAGTTTGTGAATGTACTAAAAACCACTGAGTCGTACAAATTAAAAGGGTGAATTTTATGGCATGTGAATTATAGCTCCATTTTTAAAATGTCATCTGGGGTCCCTGTGGCATGGAGAGCATGCTGAGGGATGTGAATTAAATCCTGCAAGCAATGGAGACTTTCTTAGTATTGTGTGCACATGTGCACACACACACACATACTCTTCTCCCACTATAGTTGGAAAACCGGGAAGGTGAAATCAACAAAAATCCCCCACGGTGCTGCCCCCTAGAGGCAATCAGTATGAACAGTTGTCGTATCTCCTTACGCTCCTGTTTGTGTTCCTACCGAGATTATGTTTTATGTACAATTTGTTATGCTGTTTTTTCAGTTACCTTAAACTTATTCTGAGCATTATTTAAAAATAAATTTCTTATCTAACTACAAGTTATTTATGGTGGAAACTTTGGAAAATATATAAAATTATAAAGAAGAAAATTAAAATCATCCATAATCCCACCAGTAAGAAGTAATCATTACTGAAATTTGAGTATATTTTATTTTGGCCTTTTTCTGAGTAAATGTCATTTTTAACGGCTATATAATAGGTCAGCCAGTATCACACATTACTTCCATTGTCACACAGTTAGGTTATTTCCAATTCTTCTCTATATAAATAATGATGTAATAAATATGAAGCTTTTCATAAATGGGGTTATTTCCTTAGCGTCTCAGAAATAGAATTACTGGGTCAAAGACTGAATATCTTTATGCCTTTATGATGTACTCTTAAACTGCATTCTAAAATACAGAATCACCTTTTCTTACTTAGCATATAATCCAGTTGTTAATATAACCTGATTTTTAATATAAACTTGGCAATAATCAGGTTAGTCCTTTTTAAGGGAAAACATACAGTAATAAAACTTTTCTTACTGAGTTATCCTGAAGAGAAGATATAGGAAGCAAAGTAACTTTATAAATGAAAAGAATGATTCTTATTCTGTTATGCTCATTGGCTCAACGAAGGAACATTAAAATTCATGTTCAACAGTCCTGAGTTTTGCCTGTATTGTTACACACTTTAAAACAACATAAAATAAAGTTAAGGCCCAGTGCTAGCAGCTCTCAAATGCATCATTTTATATTCATGCTTTCCCAAAGTATGAAACACATCCCAATGGTGGTACCTAGGAGGTTTTAAGGGGAGTATGGGAAGATCTTAAGTGGCTATGGACATGCATTAAACAACATCAGTGTAATGAGTTATTCTCTTTTCAATTCTCTTCCAATCCTTTTGATTTCATCAAGGAGGCTGTCTCTACTGACAGCTGGTATATTTTGAACACCTTCCTAACCCCTGCTGATCTCCCTTTTTTACCAGAAAGACAGTCTTGTGTTCAAGCCTCGGTAAGCAACAGTATCTAATATAATTTAGTACCTTTTTGTTTTCAGCGTATTTTTTATTACTCTATTTTGGGCAGGCGATACTGGTTTTCCGTTTACCCTCAGGATTTAGTTTCCGTGACATTATTTAAAAATGGAACACAGCTATAGAAAAAACACATTTAGTAATTAAAAGCACAAGTGGTATTGCTATAAGGCAAAGATCCTGAAGATGGTACACGAATGATTTAACTTTGAGAAAATGACCTCACAATTTTCTGAGATGAAACGAGGAGAGAAGCCAGGACCCAAACCCAAATCTCCTACTCCGAATCTCACGCTTCTCCCCCCGCCCTGGTGCTCCTTAAACTTTACACTGCACACAGATCATTCGCAGGTCTTGTTAAGAGACAGGCACAGCGACCCGGAGGTCAAGGATGGGACCTGACAATCTGCATTTCTAACAAGCTGGGTTGGGGGGGCGATGCTGCTGGTCAAACGACCGCCCTTGGCCTGGAGAGGCCCTGAGCGAAGGCTACAATGACACCGTGGGACACTGAGCTTTCAAGGTCGCCCACTGTCCTCAGCCCGGAACGCCGACCACATCTGCAGTGACGTCACAGCACAGACGTGCAAATACGTCATTCCCCAAAGCGGCCCCCGGAACGGACGCCCGGGAGCATCCCTGCGGAGAACCACCCTCGCCCTACCAGCCTTCTCGCAGCGCACCCCACGCCCCGCCCCGCCGGCGGCCCCGCGCTTCAAGCCTCCTAGTCGCGCTCCGTCGCAGCGCTGTGACGTATACACGCGTCCCCCGTGACCTCTCCGGCAAACGCCGCTGGCGAAAATTCCCTGGCTCGCCGGCCCAGCGCGCGGGGCGGCTGCGCATGCCTTTTACCTGAGAGAAGCTGCCGGGCGCCCGTGCACAGCCGCCACAGCGAGCGAGCGGCCGCCGCCCGGGCGCAGCTCATGGCCCTGAAAACAAAGGAGCCGCTCCCCAGGGCGACGCGGGCCAAACGTGCCCTTGGCGCACACTAATGACGCAAAACACACGTAAGACAGGCGCTACCCGCCTTTGCATCGATGGAAACGCTCCTAGGCCCCCGCTTCCATCTAATTGGTTGGAAATGGCAAGTGAGAATATTCTATTGGATGTCATCACTGTCAATCACTCAAGAGCCGAGCGTTGGTAAAGGAGCCTTGGGTTGCCATGGAGATGAGAAGGCTAAATTGTATTTTTTCAAAGATCCGGACAGAGTCGAGATTTGTCACTTAACTTCCTGGGAAAGAGGAACATGAGGGAATTCTTTCTGGCTTCGCCATCGTATTTTCTGCTTTGCCAACGTGGAGGGAGATTTTTCTCTGTATCAAACATCCACTTCAGTAGAAATTGCATGCTGAAATTAAATTCACCACACGGTCAATACAGTTATCTCTAGGTGTTGGGGCTGACAGGCAACTTTAAATTTCTTCCTAGTCCTTTTCTCTATTTTTAGATTTTCTACAGAGAGCATGTATTATTATTATTACTTTGTCTCCACTTTCCTGTTGGTGTGCGTGTATATTGGTGCAAATTGGTTTCTTGAAGGGTGGAGTGGAGAGGGGAGGTTTATCAGACTTTTTAAAGCGCAAATCCAATGTGTGGATGTAGGCTCATCAATTGCAATGAATGTACCACTCTGGCGGGGCATGTTGATAATGGAGGAGGCTATGCGTGTGTAGGGGGAAGGGAGCAGATGGGAAATCTCTACCTTCCTCTCAATTTTGCTATGAACCTAAAACTACTCTAAAAAAAGTCTTAAAAAAATTTTCGTTGGATATTTTTATAAAATTCATATCCACTGATACAGCAATCCTGCTTCTAGGGGTCTATCCAGCAGAAATAATTGTTCGAATTTTTAATGTATATATATGAGGGCAAAAAATCAAAGATGCGATCTGGAAGGATATAGAACAAAACGTTTAATATTGGTAACTTCAGAGGGTTGGGATTGTGAGAAGGGGCTTATCATTTTTTATTGTATACCCTGGGATTGTATATATCTTTAATCCAAGTTATTGTAAAACATTTAAGTAATTTTAACCTAAATACTTAGTGAAAGTGAAGGTGATATTAATATTCTCATATAAAGCCACTGATGAATAAATGACAAGAGATAGGATATATTGGAGTATATGAGGAAGCCATTTGGTTTAAAACTAATTGGGCCTGACCTGGTTTTTCCAAAAGGGCCTGACGTGGCCTGTTGAGCAGGCATTGTACATCTCCATTTACAATGTCCCAAAGACAAGAATGATGCCCTTAAAGATAGGGATGTAGTTTCCCCCTCATATCAGCATGTCTTTAAGGATAAGCATCTCTTCCTAAAAATTAAGGAGTAATTAGTGACCTGCTGTGCTCACCTTGAGACCACTGACCTGCTGTGCCAGCAAAGCAATCTCGTGATTATTAAGGGACATTCCTATCATGTGGGATGTATGCTCTTTGTTCCAAGACGGTCTATAACCATTCTGTACACCCCACTTCTTTGGAGTGCTTCCTTCCTTTGTGAAGGTACTCTCTTGGGCTATATAGTCCTTAGGGTTAACTCACAATAAACTCACCCCAATTTTGATTTATAGATTGATTATGAATTATTTCTGTTGACACCATTGAGAGCGTAAATCTGGCTCTCAAAAGCTTAAAACTGTCCTAAATCTTTGCTGTAATCCCACTTCTAGGTTCTGTCCCTAAGAAGAAAAGATGCTGACAAAGATTTATGGATGTCCCAGTTATTTCTTATCAGGAAAATTTGGAAACAAAATGTTAAACAGCAAGAGAAGGTTAAAAAAAAAATCCATCTGTGTGATGTCATATTATGTAGCACATTGAAATGTTTATAAAGAACTTTTGATAACATGAGAAAATACGTTAAGTGAAAAAAAAAACATTTTTTTTCCTTCCCTTCTCATTTTCCCTCCCTCTCTCCTCTTCCTTCCTATCTTAAAAGGAATTTTGCCAAGATTAATAGTGGATGTCCGTAAATGGTGTTTATAAGTGATTTTTACTTTTTTTCTCTGTAGCTTTCAAATTTCTCTGTATTTTCTATAATAAACAAGTAATTTTATAATGAGAAAACAAAATTTCAAACAAAAAAGCATATTATTCCCTAAGTCAATCTTCAAAAATAAGAGTGAATGTATCTATTAGTTTTCCATTTTAAAGATGAACTTTAAAGTGAACTTTATCTCAGAAAGATGAAGACACCTGTACAAAATCACACAATTAAGCAAGTAGCAAAGCCATTCCATGCCCCCAGCACATCTCATGAATTGGAAAAGAAATATACCAAGTGGAATTTACTAATAAAACATTACACCATATAAAGAAGATACATTCAGAAGTGCTATCTTCCCAGGGATCAAGTCTTGCATGCCACCTGGTAAAACTAATTCCTTTCTTCTCCAATACTTAGGCAAGTGGGTGGCTGCAATGAGATATATAGCTGCAGAAATCTTTGCCGCCAACGTGCGAGTTAACGTAAACTAAAGACTTCCTTCACTGGATTCTTCTCTTTGCTGGGATGAGAATATTTTGCGATTGCGAGAATGTGCAAGGCTGCCTTGATTACGATCAAGAGCCTGGAACTGAAAGGAGCAGAAGAGAGAAATCGAGAGATGTTTGCGGAGATCTTTAAAATTCCAGCTCCCAGTGTTTGTAAGGGATGGGGGGAGGGGCTGAAAACAAACTGAATATCCGGTGATATTAAAAAGAAGGAGGTAGCTACTTTATGGAAGGATCTTTAAGATATTAAGGAGGAAAAAAAGGAGAGGCTCAGAAATACAACCCCTCCTCGGCTTCAACAGAGTCAAGGAGTCTTACAAGCACCCATCTAATGATTTTCTAGAATTAAACGCTTCTTTCTTCTCTCTGATTCTAGGAAAGGGCAAAGAGCAACTTTACAAACTGTTAGAGTTTTCCACGATCACTTGACTGCTGACGAGAAGCCTCTGAGGATTCAAACACACACGATCACGTTTTAAAACCTTCAAGACACGGTTTAATCAGTAGTTTTAATGCACATTTGTTAGAGAGAGCTACGCTTTAACAATTCCACAGACAGCACCTTAAGTTATTACAGCTATCAAAATATATAAAAACATTCAAGAGGTACGCCAATTAGCAGCATTTAACGAAAACTAATATATTAGCATATTTCAGTATCAGTTTTATAATAGGGGAAGAAAATAGAGCTTCCATCTCTCTCTCTCTCCCACACACACACACACAGGAAACTTGACTGACCTCAGAAGCATGTAAAGGTAAGAACATTAAATACATAAAGGCACTAGGCAGAAATGCCAACAATTAGAACTTCTTTTTAAAGTGAGGATGGAATGAACTTTTGGTTACTCAAAATTCCATGATACTAGCTTTCGCCAACCTGCACTCAACTCTGAATTCCAGGCTACCCCCCGCCCCCCAGGAAAGGTTTAGAGCCAGTGAAAGGAAGAAAAGCGATGGAAGGAAGCCTCGAATGATCCATTACAAAACTGTAGTACTTTGAAAAAGATCCTGAAGATATTAAAATGAAAACAGATTACATTAAACAATAACTTAGGCTTCCATGCAAAGGTCCAGAGCTATCCATTTCGGGTAAGTGTCTGATGAGGTATTTATCGCATATGGTTTTTCCTGTAACGGAAATCATAAGAGAGACCCTGCGTGTTTTGTAAAATAAAATTAAAAACTTTAAGCGCAAGAAAACAAACAATAGTCCTTAAAAATACACACACGTGCATTTAAGATGCCAGCACTCGTCTCAGTTTGGTATACTGGCGCAGGCTGCTCTGATGCTGCAACCCACATCCCCAAACACTTATGCATAGAAACCCACAGCTCAGATATTCAGCAGAACTTTCCAGCCTGCCTCTGAAATGTTAAGTGTCCTTCAGAAATGGAGACCTCAGTGCAGGAAGCAAAAGGGCATTTGGAAGATGGAGACACAGACCTCGCCTCAATTTTGGTGGCACAGGGCTCTCTGGTAAGTCTCAGCACTCAGGACAAGAGAACTGAAGGCTTGTGGCTATCCAGTGCCTGAAGAGCAGCTTTGCCCCGAGTCATGAGGCTGCAGCAAAATACCCAGGAAGCTAAGAACTCAAGGCCCCCATCCAGCAACTTCCATCCTCCTAAGGCTGATTCACCCAGGCCCCTTAGGGACCGCTGATTCACACAGCAGGACTGCCTTTCTCTCTCACGTTACTACCGTGAAGCTGAAATTACATAACCACCCTCTCCATGTTCCCATCTGTTCCAAACATCACGATTCAAGGATTTCTCTTCATCCAAAAAAAAAAAAAAAATCAGTCTACAGAACCACTCAAAAGGGCCTCTACTTCTCAGAACATTTCTCAGCCTAAACCTCCAGAACCTGGTTCAAAAGAAAGAACCCAGCCCCGTGAATGGACGACCCCTACAGTTAACTTGAAAAGACAACACAAATAAGCTATTGACAATATCACAGGTCTCTCCTCCTCGGTTTTAGTTGTAAAAGCTTCAGCCGCCTCCTATGTCGGTTTTTTGGTATAGTCCTCACTGAGTGGCTGGTCTACAGGCAAGGCTTGGTTTCGAACCTGCTTTTTTCTAAGTCGCTAAAGCCCTAAACTGGGGCTGGGTTACGTAAACACGGCCACCGCAGCGGCACATATGGAACCACTTTCAGAAAAGGACTGAACTCCGGAAAAATATATTTTAAAATTCCTGCTCAAAACCCAGATGGACTGTGCAGGCTCGGCAGGTCCCTGGGTCAGCTTGTAAGTGACACGCAGCAGCATCTTCACCCTCAGTCTAGTCGGTTCCTCATTTCCCTCTGGGCTTCTGTTAGTTTCTGGATTAGATAACGCTTGTCACGGCTTTCCTAAAAAAAGAAATAGGTTCAAAAGCACATTCAATTTCTTTGGAAACAAATGTCATTATTTCGACCTAATAAATTTCCATCAGACTCGGGGTTAAGGATCCTTAACCAGTGGATGATGGTACTGGCCTCCAGACTGGTCTGCCTCTTTAACTCGTCCCCTCCACTGCCCCTTGTCCACAAAGTGGTCAATAATCTTTTTAAAATGTACATCAGATTCCTACTTAACACCCTCCAAGGGCTTCCTATCACACTCAGAATTAAACCGAAACTTCCCAGCAGAGCCCTGAGGCTATGCTGTGACCCCAACCGAGGCCTGGCGCAGTGCTCAAGACATAATGCTGAAGGAATGGGCGAGTCAGTGAATGAATGATGCTGGAGGAGACTGAGCCCGAAGGCAGAGTTTTGGAGGACGGTGGTGAGAGGGGGCAGCAGCATTCCACCCGCTCCCCCGGACAGGCGCCACTTTGCGTTCTGTGTCCTGGGTAACGGTGCCAGGCCACGACCCTCTGGACCTGCTGCTCTTCCTTACCAGGGACAGCTGTTCTCGGAGCTGGACAACCACACGCTTGTGCGCTCCGGCCAGGGCGATGAAGTAAAACATGATAAGGCTGTAAGAGAAGGCAGAGAGGTCACGAGGGAGCTGGTGCCATCTGAGGCCGCTGGAAAAACAACCCGCCACGTTCATTCAGCCTGCAACAGTCTCACTTTTGTTAGAAACAAAGAAAACCCTCATCTCTCCCAAGCAGAGGGAGAAACAGCCCGAGGGTTTTATTTGGCAGTGGCGGCAGAGACCGATTCATGCCTTGCTTTGTAAGTTAATACTAAAAATTGATGATGTTCTCCCGGCACACCCAACACGATAGGGGACAGAAAAGGAGGTGGTCCAGAAAGTCGGCTCAGCATGGAATGAACTGGCTGTGGATGATCACTGTGGAACCTCTCTGGCCTCAGTTTCTTCATCCGTAAAATGGGGATAACATATAGTAGACCCCAGTGATAACAAGCCTAAGATAGTACAATTTAGAATAAAAGCAATTGGCTGCTGTTTTCTGTGCAGCCCCATATCTCAAATGGGGGTGGCTGGAGTCATTATCTTTGGGGAGAAGGGCAAGTGGAGTGGGGGGCAACCCCCAGGAACACAGCAGGCATGCTCATTCAGGGAAGGGGCGGTGGTTTCCCATCCACTCTCTCCAGAGAGGGCTGAGGAGATGAGAGCCACGGGAATCACGATATCTGTCACACTCTTCTGGAAGTCCCCAAGGCCTAGGACAAGAATGGCCCCCAAAGATGTTGAAGGCAGATCAGTTCACCACCACTAGATGGCGCCAGCCAAACCACAGTTGGGGTGAACCCAGGAGGATGGAACAGCTGGATCCCCAGGGTCCTCAGAATTCCAGGCCGGCTGGCTGCACCGCTTCCCTAAGCCATTTTATTAATCTCATCAAAAGGTATCCTGCTTTTAACGGATGAATTTTTTGGGCCCACTTCTTGCCTTACGGCAGAGCTTTACTGTAATAATTGATGAGGATTTTAGGCTGGTTACTTTTAAAACTGCACATGAGAAGCAGGCTCCGAGGACTGGAATTTTGCTTGCCCTTTTGAGAGACATTTGCATTTGTGAAGGAAGAGGGGGATGACCTTGTAGGGACCTGAAATTGGCCGCCCCAGGATATGTCTCTTTGGCATCGGGATTGTTTGGGGCTGATTGCTTTTGATAACAGGGACAGGGAAGGAGGCTCTGGGGAATGGAACTTGCCCTTGTTGGGACACATTTACATTTGTAAGGTAAATCACTATCTGTAAAAGGTGCCTCCCTCTCTGTACCAGGAAGGAGAAGAGAGATGACCTTGTCCCTAGAAACTCTTAATGGGGAAGGCAAGAACTTAGGTTGGTTGCTGTCTGGCAATCTCATGTAACTGGTTTGGGGTGGTGGCTTCTAACCTTTCTAACCTTTACTTAATCTGATTTGATTCTTGTCTAAAAGTCATGGGATCACCCAATGACCAGACCCCACCTGCACTGATACCATTTTAACTTTTTTTTCATGTTCTTTCCTTTGTCTTGTGAAGAGATGACTCACGTACCCATACCTTATAAAATTAGCCCTAACCCTCAACTCCGGGCAGCAGCAGGAGCTCTGAGTGCCCGTGGGTCTTGTCCCCACGCACCAGCTCTGCCTGCCCATGGGTCCTGTCCCCATGCCAGCGGGGGCAGCAGCAGCGGCTCTGCCTGCCCATGGGTGCTGTCCCCATGCCAGCGGGGGCAGCAGAAGCGGCAGCAGAAGCTCTGACTGCCCATGGGTCCTGTCCTCATGCTATTCCACACTATTCTCTAAATAAAAGAGCACTCCTGCCAGATCTTGAGAGTCTAAGAAATCTTTCTTTCGACTCCTCGGCTCACTGACCCCGCATCAATAATAACACATCACAGGGTAATTGTGATGATTCCATGAGTTAATACGTGTATGCTACCATCCATTCCAGTGCTTTGTGGTAGTGATATTCTATAAATTTCCATGAGCACTGAATTAGTGAATTCGGAACCAACGCCCCTAGAGAAGTAGGCTCTGGCGAGCCTCAGGTCACAACATTCCGTCAACCCATCAATACATAATATTGTCTCTGTTTAAAGACACCTCGTTTATCATTATTGCTGATTCACTAACATTCAGCTCACAGCCAACAGCACCAGAACTCACGCCTGAAAGCAGCTCATCTGACACAGATACGTTCTTCATAAGATACATCCCAGCCTTCTCGCACCAGGAACACGAGACAGCGCTTCAGCACTGCACGGGGGCACCATTTGACACAGTGAAACCCCCAACCCAAAGCACAAAATACAAGAAACGTGGCTCTAAATAGATGGCAAAGAGGATATTTATTTACAGGAGGAGAGCTGAAACGAGAAGGCAGAAGCGCCACCTCGCTCCGCCTCAGCTGGGACATGCATGCCATGGTCTGAACGTTTGCGTCTGCCCCCCCCCAGCATTCTGCGTGTTGAAATCCTAATCCCACGGTGATGGGGTTAGAAGGTGGGGCCTCTGGGAGGTGATCAGGTCATGAGGGTGGAGCCCTCACAAATGGGATTAGCGCCCTTATAAAAGGGACCCCACAGAGCTCCCTGGCCCCTTCCACCATGTGAGGATATAAGAATTCCAGGAACCAGAAGAGGGCCCTCCCCCACCCATGCTGGCACCCTGATCTTGGACTTGCAGCCTCCAGAACTGCGAGAAACCAATTTCTGTTGTTGATCAGCCCGCATCTGCGATGTTTTGTTATAGCAGCCCGAATAGATGGAGACGTTGGGTGTCAGATGACTAAAATTTTTTGCTCCTCCACGGATGCCCAGAAATAACCACAAAAAAGCATTGCTAGTATTGATTGGGGGTTGCAAATATTTTAGCGAGTAGGTGCATTGGCAATACAGAAAAAAATACGGAATCCGTGAATGATGAGAATGGACTGCAATTAGAACAATGCTTAGACAAAGTAAGCTCTCAATGCACATTTGTGTTTAGAATTATTTTAACACTCAGAATGAATCGCCATGCAGCGAAGACCCTTGTCAGCCTCACATACAGCACTGTCATTGACTCAGCCTTTATGAAGGGCTTTACAGGTGCCACCGCACTTCCTTCTTCTCACAACCCCATGAGGTATGGGCCATTCTCATCCCCATTTTCCAGGTGGAGAAAGTGAGGCTCAGAGAGGCTATGTGATGACCTAGGGCCACACAGCTTATAGACAGACGGCAGAGCCAGGTTCAAGGGCATGCTCCTAATCTGGTGCTCTTCTCTCTGCCCAGTAATCAGTTCCTTTTTCAAAGAGCCAGTGATTTTGTGAATAATCATTAGTATTAAGTATAGGCAATGTTCACTGGTCTTTTTTTAAGTCAGGACTCTGGCTAAGTGCCTTACGTGTGGGATCTTACTGAATCTGCTCAATGACCTCTGAAAGATTTACTATTGTTTGCCCATTTTAGAGATGGGAAAGTGAAGCGCAGAGAGGTTCAGTAACTTGTCAAGGGCAGCAGGTGACCCCCTATTTCCCCGGGGAGAAGAGTGCGCCTTCCTCAGTAGGAAATCCTTGCAGGGGCCTGGGTGCTTCTCACTCACCAGATGATCATGAAGAAGGGCACTGCAAAGGCTTCTGACGTGAGGCCGTGGACCAGGGACTGCAGCGAGCTGGGGAAGGTGCTGACCGTCTTGGGGATCACCTCCCAGGTGGTGTTGAAGTTGGTGAACGGCCCACAGGCTTTCGAGGAAGGGATGCTGCCAGGACACAGACCACGGGGCTCAGCGAGAGGCGGGGAGCATGGGCTGGGCGTCCCCCGCTCTGCACGCCCACAAGACTTTGTTAACAGTGACTGGGGAGGGACCGCTTGACCTCATGGGCCTTCTAGAATATTCCGGCCCCAAATGCTTACCCTGGAATTTCATCAAGTCTCTAGACCTGATTTCCAGTTCACAAGAAATTCAGGACCCAAGAGCAAGTTAAATGACACCGGGAGAAAAGAATCAGACAAACCCAGAATGTGGGGATTCTATCCTCCAGTCTCTTTAATTTGGAGGTGAGGAAACTAGTGTGGACTCTCTCTGAAGAATCAAAGATGAAGAGAGAGTAACGAGACATAACAACCAATGGGTGAAACTCGAAAGACCTCATTATTTAAAATAAAGCTATAAAAGACTATTTTGAGACAACTGGGGAAATTTGAAAATGGCAGAAATATATTAGCATGAATTTTGTTAGGTGTGACGACATTATTGTGGATATGTATGAAGGAGAATGTTCTTATTCTTAAAAACTGTGTGCCCCAATATTTAGGGATGAAAAAAAATGCACGCATAAAGACAGATAAAACGAATGTAGCAAAATGTTAACAATTGGGACATCCAGGTGAAGGGTATACGAGTTTTCACTGTTGGTGTTTCTTCAACTTTTCTATAGATCTGAAATTTTTCAAAATAAAAAGTAGGGAAAAATTTTTTTTAATTACAGTGGAAAAAAATTGAAAACAAGGCCTACAAAGAATTGTCTAAATTTACATCATAAAGTCCTGTGTACAAAATTTTCCATTGCGGCCCTATTTTTTTAATTAAATAATTTATGTATTTATTTATTTATTTGCAGGGAAAGATTGGCCCTGAGCTAACATCCATTGCCAATCTTCCTCTTTTTTTCCCCCTCCCCAAAGCCCCAGCACATAGTCGTATATTGTAGGTGTAGGTGCTTCAAGTTCTTCTATGTGAGCTGCCGCCTCAGCATGGCTACTGACAGACGGGTGGTGTGGTTCCACGCCTGGCCACTGAATCTGGGCCGCCGAAGCAGAGCGTGCTGAACTTTACCCGCTGGGCCATCAGGGCTGGCTCACTGCAGCCCTATTTTTCGGGATAAAAAAAATTCCTGGAAACAACCTCAATTGTTTAAGGAAATGGATGAACGATTTATGTTCCTGTCACACAATGGAACACTAAAGAACCACTGAGAGACACACATACATAGGAGATGACTGGCTCCCTGAGGGAAACTAAGTACTTGGGAAGTTGGATTGGAAAATGAATTTCCACGCTCCACTCTTTTATGCTTTTTAAATTTTGTGCCCTGTGAGTGCATTTCTTATTAAAAAAAAAATAGTTTAAAAGAATGAGAGTTCTGATTTGCTGGCATGGAAAAGAGCACAATATAAAGTTAAGTGAAAAAAATAAGCTGCCAAACAGGATTACAACACTCTTCCATATGTGTTTTTTTTTTTAAATAAACACATTTTTCATAATGAATTTCTGGAATATTCATAAAATGTTCACAGTGGTTACCTCTGGAGAGTGGGACAAAAAGGTGAGAATAAGGAGGAATTTTTTCTCTTTAATTTATACCCTTCTGTACTGTTTGGATTTTTTAAAATGTTTAATATATAGTACTATAACAAGAAAAAACAAGAAAAAATATATATATACTCAAATTAGTTAAAAAATAACAAAATCTGCGAGACAGATTCCAAGTTCAAGGATTTTAATTTAAAGATGAAGAAACAGAATTCCATGAGAGTGTAAGTCAGGGATTAGCAAACTACAGCCCACGTGACAAATCTGGCCCACCACCTGTTTTTTTATAAATAAAGTTTTATTGAAACACAGTCAGACCTGTTAGTTGACACATTGTCTACGGCTGCTTTTAAGATACAACAGTAGGGATGAATAGTTGCTACAGAAACCATACGGCCCGCAAAGCCTAAATTATTTCCTCTCTTGCCCTTCAAGGAAAAAGTCTGCTGGCCTCTGGTACATATGGTTATGCCACTAGGGAGTGGCATCAATGGGGTGTGAACCTCAACCTCTGATCCTTAGTCCAGAGCATTTCTGGTCTTTCCAAACCGCACACCAGACTCTACATTCCCTTCTACTTTTCCCTACACTCCAAGTCCTCTAGAAAGAACATGTATTCTTTCATCATCAGAAACGAAGTCCCACACGGGGACTAGAAGAGAGGTCCTAGGAAAAGGGAGCTGGGTAGGACAGACCCAGCTGGCGCTCTCAATAACAATGCTAACCCTGCAGATCCAAGTTCTAGAAGGTGACCGACATATTCCAGCTTCTGGAGGGAGATTCTGAAACGTGGGTGGGCCTGCCTAAGCCAGGAGCGACTGACTGACCTGCAGGTGGAACCCCGGGAGGAAACCCAATAAAGAATGTAATGGACCCTTTAACATGAGAGGGACATGTCAGGAAGCAAGGAAATGTTCTAGAAAACAAAGCCATATTTACCGTGCCATGCTGATCGTCAGCGGTATTATAGCCAAACACAGCCCGATCAGCAACACCAGCAGGAAGAAGAAATTAGAATTGGACGCTCGGAACTGCCTCGGGGAAGGTGTGCAGGTGTAAATGAGACTCATCTGGGGCAGAGGGACACAGAGAAACAATGACGAGCGGTGAGTGCCGCTTCCACGGCGTGGAGGAGCACGTTCTCGCATCTCGGTGGCCGTGTGAACTGGTATGACCTTTCTGGAGGGTCGTCAGCAATATAAACCAAAATGAAAAATGTTTACTCCAGACTTCAATATTGGGGAATTCATCCTGATGAGAAAATAGGAAGAATGGCCCCAAATAACATGCACATGGATATTTACTGCTACAGTTGTTGATAACAGGGAGTAACTGAAAGCAACATGAAGAGCTATCAATGGGGGTCTCTTAAAGGTGAAAGGGCACCCGTACAATGGAGGACCAGCAAGCCCTCAGAAAGGACGAGAGAGCAGCTTCAATCCTGCCCGGCTCTGAGAGATGAAAAGGGCAGACTTCAGGACTCCGCACTGGGTGACCTCATGTAAGTTTTTAAAAAAGTATTCTTTATAGAGGTTTAACTATGTATGAAATAGATCTGTAATAATATATAACAAATTAAGAGATATTTTCCTTGAATTTCTTACAAGCGTGTTTATTTTTCCTATATATTAAAAATAACTATTTCCATTCAGAGAAAAAATGACTTGAAGGAGATATCAAGTGGGGAGGGGGCCAGGCAGAGGAACAGCATAAAATTTCTCCTTAATAGTTTAAAAAGCTACGTGACTGGGGGGCTGGCCCCGTGGCCGAGTGGTTAAGTCCGTGCGCTCCGCTGCAGGCGGACCAGTGTTTCGTTGGTTCGAATCCTGGGCACGGACATGGCACTGCTCATCAAGCCGCGCTGAGGCGGCGTCCCACATGCTACAACTAGAAGGACCCACAACGAAGAATATACAACTATGTACTGGGGGGCTTTGGGGAGAAAAAGGAAAAAATAAAATCTTTAAAAAAAAAAAAAAAAAAAGCTACATGACTGGGAGGGCATCGAGCTCTCCTGACTTCAGAGTAGCCAGACCATCTTGTGGGCCAGAGGGGACCGAGTACCAGGGACACTTGGTGTCCTGTCGGGGGGCAGCCAGCCAGTGGGGCCCGGGGTGTCCAACCTCAGTCCAGCACCCGTGAGCCCTTCCACTACCCCCACGCTGCCCTTACTGTGCTACACCCCGGGAAAGCACTGGCTAACAACATCTTCTGGAGAGGGAAAAAGCTCCTGTGCGCTTTCTCACATCCGTCTCTCCTCCTCGGCCAACTCAAGTTCCCAAAGGAAACCATCAAAACATTTTTCAAAGGCCAAAACCTCCAGGTAGAAAGTTTGGCCCAGTTTAAGGCCCTACTTGCCAAGTTCAGAGTTTAGGCTCTGGAGTGAGGTAAACCTGGGCTTAAATCCCAGGGTCACACGTGTGTCACACACACAGTCACAAGTGTGTGACCTCGGACCAGTTACTTAACCTCTCTGCACTTCTGCTTCCTAGTTTATAAAAAATGGTTGATAGCAGCCCCTCCTCCAAAGGGTGGGTGTAAGCATTACAAGATAATCTATGTAAAGTGTTCAGCACAGTGGGGGCACGTGGTATTACCATCACCTGCTATTATCATCATCATTACTCTTATTACTATTATTATTCCCATGTCTGAATCCTCAGGGCTTAGCATAAGTGGGAATCAATAAACGTTGGGCTTGTTAACAGACGGTACCTCTGGAAGAAGGAATGGAAGTTACTGTACACACAGCTGAATTGCCTACATGTTGAATAGAGAGCACACATGGCCTCTATAATAAAGAAAGTTCGGTCAATAAGCCCAGATAAGTGAGTCATCTGCAAGGCCACTTCACCCGTGAAGTGCTTAGTTCAGGCCCAATGCCTGGGGCCTGTGAGCTGTTCAAGGACCAACACAAATAACTGAGACCCGAAAATAAACGTACCGGCTCCAGAATACGAACAGAAAATGACAAAATTTAAATTAACAAACGTTTGGTTAAACATCACCAAAACGTACCACTGTCAATTGATCGATCAATTGCAATTCAACTCTTCATTAAATATAAAAACAACATTTAAATCATAGGAGGAAAACAGTTCTTAACAAAACTCTCAAAATTATAAACATGAAAATCCAGTCAAAGTCTTTTTTCTAGAATAAAAACATATCAAATAAGGGATGTGATTTTGATACGTCTGATGGGATGTTGGGTGGGTGCCAAGCATACACGTGCCCAGTGCCTTACAAGGTCAAGAACGGTCCAGGTATCAGCCCCCTCTCCCCTCCCCTCCTTACCTCTTTCACATAAAAGATGATAATGAATTTCAAGGTCGCAATTGCAGGGAGAAGCGGGGAGAAAAAGGCTCCGATCCAGCAAATGGTTTGCCCATAAACAATCCCCAGCACGTTATCAGGAATGGCAAATTCCTGCTGCCCCCAGCACTGGATCAGCTTTGAAGAGGAACAGTAAGTCACCAGAAGCCTGGGAACACACAGGACAATTTCTCACCTGGACTACCAGTGTCTGCCAAGGCCACAGAACCACGCCCACAAACTCAGGGTCAATTCCACACACACTTCCCATGGAAACCGGCTAGTCCTACGTCCAGAAGATGCAGAATACCGTGAACTCTGGAATCATCAAGACCAGGATTCAAGTCTCAGATCTACAACTTACCAGCCAAATCAATTTAGACAACTGCTTTGACTTCTTTGAGCCTCAATTTTCTCATGTGGAATGTGGGGGAATTAACACAACTTACTTCACCAGGTGGCGGTGACAGTAAACGACAGGAGCCCGGTCTGTGCTGGGGCTGTGCCACTCAGCGCAAGCAGCAACACGCATCCACACACAAAATGGTTTATGAGGACCTTACCACCCAGCATGTGACATCCCAGCATTCTAGAAGCTTCTTACAGAAACCCTAGGACCAGTGGCCTGAGATAAACAAACACAGTTGTTCACTGTAGCACTGTCGTGGATTAGCACAAATACTGGAAACAACCGAAATGTCCGTCAGTCGGGGCTACACTGACAAATTATAAGCTCTGGATACAGTGGAATATTATATAGCCCTTAAACTGAATGAGGGAAATCCACGTGTCCTGACATGGAAAGCTGTTCACGCTCTTTTGTTTGTTTGGGGGAACAAAAGCAAGCTGCGGACCAACATGGATGTCCCATGATCCCATCGATGGGGGTAAAGATCACTTCCCGCAAGACTGTGTGTTTACTTACACACGTATTTATGCAAACATGTTTTTATTTTTAAGGACTGCTGGGTCCACCCAGCAGTGGCCACCTCTGAGGAGTGCGGAGTTGGGGTACGGTAATGAAACAGAACTCTCACTATTCTGCAGACTTCTCTATTTGTTTAAATTCTAAATGTTTAAAATTTTTAATAAGCACACATTCTCGTTATTCATGAGAATAGTGATAAAAGTGAGCATTGCGGTGATAATCATGATGGCGATTGGTAGCGTGTGGGTGAGTTCTGTGGGATGGAACGTTCTCAGTACTTTTATTGGCTTTTTCTCATTTAATCTTCACAACAGTGCCATTAAGAGGGTACGTCTACTATCTCCATTGCACAGGTGGGAAAACAGGCACAGAGCTTAAATAACTGGGTCAATGTCACGTGATCAGCCAGTGGCCGTGCTGGGGCTTGAACCCAGATCAGGAATTGTGGCCTCCACTGCAGCCGGGCGGGTCTCCACTGACAGCGCCCGTGGCTGTGCTAATGGCAGGACATCGCCTCCACGGAAATCTCGTGGAAAGCAGCCCCATTTCCACTATTATGCTACCTTTCGAGGGGGCGCCTAATGGATGATGGGGTCGATGGCCTGGAGCTAATTGAAAGTCACCGGATGGTTGTCAGCGGTTTCCAGGGACTGCGGGACCATCCAGCACTTTGTGAAGAGCAGCTGTGACGGGAGCCTCCACTGGGGATGGGGGCGGATGTGGGAGGGGTCGCGGGAGATAGGGGTACCTCTCACACTTACTTTCTAGGAAAATCCACAAAAAGTGTCACAGCCAAGATGATGATGAGGTCGAAGATCATCAGCTTGTACATTTCTTGCCCAACTTGGGTCTCCCAGCACTGAAACCAAAGAGATGGAGAGAAACTAAGACCCGACTTGGGGTAGAGAAAGCCAGGCTCTCAGACTCCTCCCAACGCCCTTCCATCCCCAGATCCTACTGCCTCTGGAGGCCACCAGCTGATGCTCCTCTGAGCTCCAGCACAGACCCTGGTTTTCAAGCCCTTAGAAATGCTACACAGCGAGAAAGCGCGTCAACTGGGATTCAAACCCAGGGCTTCAAGGGCTGTTTTCTCAACCTTGAGGCTGTCACCCCAGACTGACCCCCCCCAGCAGGACGCTCCCATCCCCGCAGCCTCACCGGGTAGAGTTTCTGGTTGTAGCCACAGAGTTCACAGGAGTAGTTATCACAGGATGTAATCTTGGAGCCCAGGGTGAACACCAGCACACAGATGGTGGCCAGCCGCATAAAGACACACCTGAGGGAAGAGCGGGAGAAGGGAGGGTGGGCAGGAGGCCTCGGGGCGGGCTGGCCCCTTGGACCTGGGGCTAGGGAGCAGAGAAGCTTCAAAGCAAACCCACAAATAGGCACAAAGTTTGTGTTTGGGATTATGAGAAAGTTCTGGAAATGGACAGTGGTGACGGTAGCATGACACTGGGAAGGTACTTAATGTCATTGAGTTGTACACTTAAAGATGGCTAAAATGGTAAATTTTATGATATATATATATTACCACACTTTTTTTGTGGCAGAAAAAAAAAATCAGAAAGCTGCCAATTCCTGAATCCACGTTTACGTGGTCACCCTACAGAATATTACGTGTTTCTGAAAAGAACTAAGTGAGTCTTATAAGCATCAGCTTTGAGAGATGTCTCATGTATTGAGAAGTGAAAAAAGTACTTTGCAGAGTTTTGTGTAGATATGATCCTATTTTTAAAACAAAACAAAACGTGTGACCCACGCAGATGAGGGGTGCCTGGGGAAGCTGGAATCAAGAAGCAGGGCAGAGAGTGCTAATTTTTTTTTAAAGATGCTTTTCTATTGTTTGGTTTGTAATTTAAAAAACTAAAATAGAAACGTTAAAAAGTGGGAGGCAAAAAAAGGCAAACCCCACCATCTGTTCCCGCTTCTCACTCCTCAGCATGCCACCTGACACTATGTGCCTCCTGGAAGGATGCACGCGCCCGGCACCACCCAGGAGCGTTCCACAAACGAAAACTGAAATGAAATCTAATAAAAAGTGTCTGAATCTATACGGGAGTTTACAGCGACTACGGGGCACAGGAAAACAACACACGCCACGAAGAAACAATGAGCAAAATCCAGTCCAGTGGACATTCTACAGGACAAATGCCCCAGTTTCCTCCTCAGATCAGTGGCGTAACTCAAGGGGACGGGGAATTCTTAGAAGAATAAAAGGGGCTTAAGAGATATAACAACCAAGCAGAGCGTGTGGCCTTGGTTTGGAACCTGGTTTGAATCAGCAAGTCGTAGAAAGCCATCTGCAAAAAGGGGTGACGATGGTTACATTAAAAAAAGAAAGTCCTGGGCCCGGCCCAGTGGTTCAGTGGTTAAGTGTGCACATTCCGCTTCAGCGGCCCGGGGTTTGCCAGTTTGAATCCCAGGTGCGGACATGGCACCGCCTGTCAGGCCATGCTGTGACAGGCGTCCCACATATAAAGTACAGGAAGATGGGCATGGATGTTAGCTCAGGGCCAGTCTTCCTCAGCAAAAAGAGGAGGATTGGCAGCAGATGTTAGCTCAGGGCTAATCTTCCTCAAAGAAAAAACCAAAAAAGACAAGGAAAAGTCTTTGTCATTTAGAGATATACTGAAACGTTTACAGGTCTGAGATTTGCTTAAAACAATCCAGCAAAAGTGAGGGGAGTAGATGAAACAAGATTCACAAAATGTCGGTAACGGTTGAAAGTAAGTGATGGGCACATGGGAGCTCATTTGCTCATTTGAACATTTCCAAAATAAAAAGATTTTTTTAAAACATGCAAATGTAATCTGAGGCGTTTGAGAAGCAGAAAGGAAAGGCTCCACTTTTACCCAGTCCCTGCCTGGTCCTCTTCAACTCATTTGTGTTAATTAACTCCCCGGACCCTGCTTTAACCTGTCATTTCTTTACTTTTATTTTTTTTAATGAAACTGAATATTTATTTAGAATGAGAAGAGATATCACAACAAGTTATAAAAAGTCAGCTTGGGGGCCGGCCTGATGGCACAGTGGTTAAGTTTGCACGTTACGCTTCAGCAGCCCAGGGTTCGCTGGTTCAGATCCTGGGTGCAGACGTGGCACTGCTGGTCAAGCCATACTGTGGCAGGCGTCCCATGTATAAAGTAGAGGAAGATGGGCACAGACGTTAGCTCAGGGCCAGTCTTCCTCAGCAAAAAAAAAAAAAAAAAAAAAAGGAGGATTGGCGGCAGATGTTAGCTCAGGGCTAATCTTCCTCGCACACACACGAAAAAGTCAGCCATAGCGCCCACAGTCGGTGACCTGGCCACATTTTCTTGGTGTTCACTATTCCAGCAGATGCCTCAGGTTCCTGCGGCAAGCACTTATAACTCTCCTCCCAAGGCCCATGCATGGGGGCAGTGGGTGGAAGTGTGGAGGAGTTAATGCCTCTGGGGGCCAGGCACCCCTAGGCGGTAGAGGATAAATACCTGGTTGGGTGGGGAAACGCTAAGATATTCCCACACAAACTCCCATGTTATTTCTAACATCTTCAGAGCAACACTCCCTCCTACGGCCCCACCCTATGCCCTCAGTTGTCAATGTTCTAACACATGAACCAAAAATTTAATACTGCCGAGTAGACACTTAAGTCAAAGAGATTTCACTGCATGTGCAAATTCTGATTCATTCATGGGGAATGTCTGAAGGCTGAAGAGGATGCTCGGCGCAGCAGGAAAAAGTGCCACAATGGATTAGCAATGTCTGCCGCGGGCAAGGGAGTGGGCAAGGGGTGACCTGCTTGGCATGCCTAGACATTACCTAAGGATGGTCAGCCGGATCTCAAAGCCTGGGGAATAATCCTCATAGTGGATGATCTTGGCAAAGATCATTGGGGTGACAAAATTGGCCAGTGTGATCACAATAGAAGGCAGGTACAATATCAAGAGGTTCTCTCCAAAAACCATCTTGTCAATTTCCTATGAAGACAACAAAACTGGTGAGGAGTATAGTAAGGCAAGTTGCATCACAAATGAGTTGACCGTTAAAGAACTCAACTGGACGTATGTCAAGTCATTATGCTCTACACCTTAAACTTATATAATGTGCTATGTTAATTAGATCTCCGCAAAGCTGGAAGGAAATAAAAGAACTCAACTATACGTGTTTAGCACACAAAACGAAACACATATGTCATTCAACATGGCCCCTAAACATAAGCTATTTCTTTCCTCGTGTGTTCAATTAGAGGAACCATGATCTAGTAGCATCCTGGAAGAAAAAGGAGCTCTATTGGATTTTTTAAGATGAAGATTCTTGCAGAGAGGTGGGGCAGATTCTTGGGGCCAGCCCGGTGGCACAGCAGTTAAGTTCACATGCTCTGCTTCGGCAGCCCAGGGTTTGCCAGTTTGGATCCTGGGCACAGATCTACGCACTGTATATCAAGCCATGCTGTGGCAGGCGTCCCATGTATAAAGTAGGGGAAGGTGGGCACAGATGTTAGCTCAGGGCTGATCTTCCTCAAAAAAAAAAAAAAAAAAAAAGAAAAGAAAAAAAATCCATGTATTCTGTACCAGTGGGCAATTTAAAGTATTTTCAAGGCTGTATTACTAACTGACTTGGAATAGCCATTCTCTACTTCTTTCAGAGTAAGAGCATATTTGGTTATCTGGGATAAAACGAAATTTCCTAACCTGCTTTGTAAAGCCATCTGACTAAATTCTGGCCAAAGGGATGTAAGCAGAAGTTTTAAGCGCAACCTCCAGGTCATGCCCTTGAAGGCAAGGCAGGTGCCTTCTCCACCTCCTTCACCTCCTCCCCATTGGCTAGAATGTGGACATAGTGAGCTACTGGTACCATATAGAAAAGGATGCATCCTAAGGATGGCAGAGCAACAAGACGGAAGGAACCTGGACCCCTGATGACTGATTTCATGGAGCAGAGCCACTAGACCAACTTGGATTTTTAAAACCGCTGCTATTTTAGGTAAATTGAGACCCCAGCTGATAAGCAGTAGAGTTGGGGATTAAATGCAGGAAGTCAAGCCTAGATTCGAATATTGTGTATTCCAGGAGGAATTCCAGTCTATTTTGGATGCTTTTTATTTCTATTAAAAGTGGAAATTCGTCACCTGTGATTTTCGGTTCTCCGTCCTATCAGCCAAACCTATATCCCCATAAGTAAAACAGAAACGATGATGCTATCTGCCTCAGAGGTTTGCAAGGCACTTAGCCTAACGCCCAGAGTAAGTTAAATTGGCTTTCATGGGGTACTCACCTTTTTCATATGCTCCTGCGAGAATATAGTTGCTCTATAGATTGCGTAAAAGCATGCCGCTAAAACGGCCAGAACAATACAGTTCAAAAACAGTCTCAAAGAGTAAATCCGTAGCGTTTCCTCTGAGGTCCTTTCTGCTATTTTCTGCCGTATCCTTTCTTCCTCCAGATCTGCCTGAGGACCAAAGAAAAGTCATTTGTGAGCACTGGGAGGAAGGAATATTCCGGGGTGGAACCTGCGATTCATTATACTCTCCCCATCCATCTTTAAGACTTTCTTTAAATATTCTTCTCCCCCAAGATACCTTCCTAGACCAAGCCCAACTAGTTCTCATGTCTACTAAAGACCTGCGTCAAGGGAGAACCTCCTGTTTCAGACAGCAATTAGACTTTGCAATAAATGCGAAAGCAGAACTGTAACGTACTCATGACATCACTTCTATGTAGTATGCCTTATCTCTTTAAACAAATGATACATTCAATTTGGGTCCTTCCATCTTACTTTATTAAGCTTTTGATATAAAGGGCCCCTCCTCCTTTTTTTGGTGGGCTTGGTCAAGATGCTATTTATTATTCCTCCTCTCCTTATTAATTTGGAAATTCTCTTCTACTTTTTCATATTCTCTCCACTCCACCTTTCCACCACAGTACTCCTTCTTTGTCCTGTTTCTGCTGGTGTAAGCAGTGCTCGTGACAGGCTCTCCTCAGGTGGAAAAATCACAGTGTAAGGTGGTCGGGGAGGAGGGAAGACACCATCTCCTCCCCGTCGCTGTCG